>NC_134126.1:2994374-3594374 GCF_040939455.1 Microcebus murinus
TTGGAAAAAAAAGCACCACATGTACTTGCCATCAAATTGGTACTAACTGATCAACACTAAGGGGCTCACATGGTAGTAATATCCATTGGGTGGCTGTCAGGTGGGAGGGGCTAGGGTGGGGTGAGTAAACTCACAACTAATGGCTGCAGAGCACACTGTATTGGAGAAGGGCATGCTTCTAGCCCTGGCTTGGGTGAGGCAAAGGCATTAAATGTAAGAAAAATGTCTGTACTCCCATAATATTCTGAAATAAAAAAGATATATTGTTTTCAATGACATAGCTTCTTTCTTTTGTTATAGCTAAATAAGATAGAAAGAAATTAGTGAAAACACAAACTAAATAGCATTTTCTAAGAAAGTAAAGCATAGAGGAAGAAATGCTGCTGTAAATTTTAATATACCATAATTTACCCTTTTTTTAAGGGGGTTATTTTAAAAATATATCTGGATATGTGATGAGGATTGCCTTTTTTTATATATGCTTGGTTTAGAAATTGCTTTTTCTGCTCACCAGCTGACTTCAACTATATTTATATTCACCAGAAAGAAGTCCTGGACTGCAGCCCATGAACCAACACTGAAGCATTGCCTCTAAAAGCACAATCCTAGTAAGATGGACAAACTTATACAATTTGAAGTTGGATAATTGCAAACAGGAAGTGGAGAAGAGATACTTAAATGGTTTTACAGAAAAGCAGAGATTTGGAAAAGTTATTGACACTGTGTAGCAATTCCAATTAACAGAACAATTTGTCGGTCTTAAGTTATTTAGAAAAATATTGCTGAAAGTGAATAGAGAGAATGTTCTCGGTACCTAAGCAATGTCTATATGTAGTAGTAAATTAACAAACTTTACATTTGAAGAAAATGGAATGTTAGTCTGATTCATATACTTATTTTATCCAATATGAATTAAATACTAAGGAATGCCCTATTTGTCATAAATGTGAATATGAGTAAATTTCACCTCTAATATAAAATAATTGCAATTAAAATGAACAAACATGTACACATAATGCTACTTAATGTAATAGCTATATTTTGAACTTATGCTATGAGATACATGTTATAAAACTAGTAATTTTCCTTCATCAAGTTGGGAAAATACATAGTGTACAGAAATACATTTTCATATAAAATACAAAGCATTTTCATAATCATAAATTAATTATGCCACAATTTAAAAATTGATAGCAAATTTTGCCACACATATATTTCAATTTTATAGCATTATTATCATGAGAATATAGAGTAGAATTAAATGTAAAATGCATTACAAGAAATATAAAGTGGAATTCCATATTAATAACATTATGAAGAAAGTAATGAAAATTAAAAAAAATATATCAAAACTTCTTGATTTTGATGATGTTGTAGTCATTGGGAAATTTACGGCCTTCTTAAAAATTTATAACCTGAATAGTATATTAAAAATATAAAAACAATGTACCAAGCTTCAAAAGAAAAATAAAAAATAAGGCAAAATAATATGCTAACTATTTGATAATATGCAAAACCAAACAATAAAGGGATATGATTTTTTAAAATCAAAGTTAAAAGCTGGTTCTAGAAAATAAAGGTAAAATAGACCAATGTGACAAGTAAGTTTGAGGAAAAAGGATATACAAAATGAATAGCTTTAGAAAAATGTATAAAAAGACTAATTGTAATACAAAGTTATTCAAAATACATTTTTAATAAATTTGGCCCACAAAATTTGAAAGCCTATATAAAATTGAAGATTTTATGGGAAAAATAGAGAAGTATCAATATTACTGAAAGAAATAGGAAAACTTCTTCATGAAAAACAAAATTGAAATGTCAGTAGATTATTTCTCCTACCAAATAAGCCACCAATCTCAATCAGATCAAAAAGGATATGATAAATGTACCCCGAAGAAAACAGTTCACCACCATCTGTACAACGTGTCACGTTTTACAAGAGGAAAATAGGCTTATGTAGTGAAGTTAGTCATCATTTTGTCTACATCATTCATTCATACCACAAAATGTTATTAAAAATCAAATCAAAAACTTTTGCCTTGGGCTGATGCTTATCAACGAATGATCGCAGGGTGACAACTGCAGGTGCGAGGAGGCACCTTCGGAGGCCTCAAGGCACGCAGCTTTTCCTCTGTTTGTCCTTTCTTGCAAGGCTCTGAGCAAGCGCGATTTCGCCGCCGAGGCCCTCGCCGGCCACCGTCCGTCCCGTCCTGGTACCGCCTCTAACGTGCCAAATGCTTGTTTTATTTCAGGCATTCTACTATTTGATCTTTATCATAATACAATTTCTGCAACATTAGGGATCATTTTCTGTTTTGCTTACAAATCCTCCTTGTTGAATAAAGTTAAGACTAAATTCCGCAATATTCATATTTTAAGTTATTTTCTAATTTTTCTGGATATTTCAATCTTTGCTGACCCAAATTGTAGTAAATATATTATACCTATAGCTAAGTCCTGTATTGCTTTTTGCGTTTCCCTCCCCTTCCCAATTTTCAGATAAATGGAATTATATATTGACAAAACGTAAAAATGCAAAAATGTAGTTTTGTTGGATGATTTAACAACACCAAAAGTGTATGATGGGTTAAGAATAGTTAACCACAAGGTAAATTGAATGAACAAATGCTATTTTTTTCTGCAAGATTGAAGAAATATAGTAATTTATTTATTTCTGCTACATCTTTCATCATAGTCCAAATAATTGACATTTTAAGAGATAGTGTAATCAGAAATTGAAAGTTTAAGGCAATAATAGCTCAGAAGGAAATTTATCTTTTTCTCTCCAGTGCTGGAAAAACACCAGTGAACATCCAGATGCTTCATTTAGGCCAGATATATCCCAGGCCTGATTTAATGCCAGGCATATTCAGAACTGTTTGTGAAGCAGGCAGAGACTGAGCTGACAAATTGTGGACTCAGCACCTGCTGAGTAGAAATGGAACTAGGGAGGAAAGAACCATGATTATTACTATGGTATTTATCAATATATATTTATATGTCTTTTTCTAACTTTAAAAATGTTTGTATTTAATAGTTGTATCTGAACTAGTTTATAAATCACTATCATGCATAAATAAAATTCTGATTGACTACAAAATAGAAATTAATATTTTAACTTTGTCTTCAGTTCAAGTATCAAAATAATACACAGTGGAAGATATATTTTCAAAAGAGTTAAAATGTTTCGATAGTTCTAATGCTTCTAATTTTATGGAGTTCTCATTTTATGGTGCTTAATATACATTTGAGCCATATGTCTCTTCTGATTTGAAAGTCAGATGGAATGAGTTGAATAAAAAGGCTTTGGCATTTAGATGGTTATCTGCATATAAATTAATGTGTTAATTACATAGTCCTAAATCACATTTAATGGCATTTGCACCGAAGAGTCAATGTAAATTTTGGAGAGTTGGATACATTATTATTGAATATTAGAAACTCACCTGAGTATTTTGTGAGAACTGTTTGTGAATATGCAGATAAAAATCATTAAAATAGTTCCGATTTTCATATCAAACAACACATACATTGACTGAAGATAGTAAAGAGCTTAGTGACAAATGCAAGAATATTTGGAAAATCTGTCTTACAAATGTGTTACATTCTTAAAGTGAAACTATTAAAATATTATATTTTAATCGAGTAGGCTCTGAGATTTAAACATTAGCTTCGGGTTCAGCTCCTCAATGTTGTCACTGGCCCAAAAGCAAGTTCACCTGTTATACAAATGATATCATTTGTCTTCAGGGTTATGCTAACTGCTCTTAAAGGTCCACTAGCAAAAGACATTGCATTTTTTAAATGTTTAGCTGTATTTTGATTGGAAGGACTTCAAGACTATCGAATTTTCCAATCCTGGCAAAACTGAAATCCTAGTTTTAGTTTTTAGATAATCTCTTGTGTATTTCATACTGTTACTAGAAACGGAGCCAGCAGAAATCCAAAACGTGAGACTTACTAGCATAAGTTTATAGGGAAGGAAAGAATTTTTTTCTTTTTGGTGTTCTGTCTTGGCTGGTCCTGTGTAACAAAAGACAGATTAACAAAAGAAAAAGCATACAAATATATTTAATGTGAAAATCTAAATCTTCGAAGGTACACCTTTTCCAGTTGTGATTCAAAACCAAAACCAATAAGCCTTTTATGACTTAAAGTCAATAAGTATTTTTTTCTATGTCTGAACTGCAGATGCAAGAAGTATCTCCAAAGAGGGTGCAAAACAAGCCACCCTCATGATTCAGAGCCCTCCCAAAAATAACTGAAAAAAGTGTCCTGGATGGCGTAAAGTCAGACATAACCAGGTCCACACCCATTTGTGTCTTTTTACAAGGTTAGACCTTTACTGATGGATATTTAATCATATAAGCCAAGAGCTATGTGGAATTTTCAGAAGGCAATTCTCCTTAGTACTACCCATGTACACAGTAGTCAGACCTGCGAGCACACAGGCTCAAGCCAATCTACAAGTCTGTCACTATTGTAAATCATACATAGTAGTACACTTAATCAATATGTAAATGTTATAGATTAAAATGTTTACATCAAATTGAGTAAGATTTAGCATCAAGAGAAAAAAGGCATAGGAAGAGGGGTTAATGAACCAGTCCAAGGAGAACAATGTGACAAGAAGAACGCCTGGGATAATCTAGACTGCTATCTATGTCTTGCAAGGAAGTATCTTTGATTTGAGCAGAGCCTTTGGCAGTAGATACTGGGTGTTGATCAGGAGTGACAGCAAGATGGTGTCTATGGAGATTGTCATGTCAAACTGGTAAAACCCTGCTCTTGTTATAGTCTCTGAGTCCTCTGGTAAGGACTGATAGTAAAGGGTGACACCCTTGACACCCTTGTCTGGCTGAGTGTAGACTCTATCCATTAGGGAAACATCTGGTCCCTGTTGACATGATGCCTTTTAAAAGGTAAAATGGAGGCCAGGATTGGTAGCTCACATCTATAATACTAGCACTCTAGGAGGCCAAGGCAGGTGGATCATTTGAGTTCAGGAGTTAGAGACCAGCCTAAGCAAGAGTGAGACCCCGTCTCTACTAAAAATAGAAAGAAATTAGCTGGACAACTAAAATATATATATAGAAAAAATTAGCCGGGCATGGTGGTGCATGCCTGTAGTCCCTCCCAGCTACTCGGGAGGCTGAGGCAGGAGGATCGCTTGAGCCCAGGAGTTTGAGGGTGCTGTGAGCTAGGCTGACTCCACGGCACTCTAGCCGAGACAACAGAGAGAGATACTGTCTCAAAAATAAATAAATAAATAAATAATAAAATGTAAGTTGGAGTCTTTTCTAAGATAGTTACTGATGTCCACATAGTTACTTATGAGCTCTGCACAGAAAGAAAGATTGGAGAAAAACCCCTGAGAACTGGCAACAGCTGGTAGGACATCGGTGGCAGGTGAGATGCAGCCCACTTTCCTGCTCAGCCATCCATGTATTCGCAGGGCCCAACCTCATGGACGGCTGCCCGCAGGTGCAGGTCGGCCACCCCTCCCTCTGACAGGAGGAAACCAAACTGTTACAAAGGTGAGCTCTAAAGAGAGAAAATGAGACAAATAAGAAAGTGATAGCTATTCTTGGAATGGAAAGGATCGTTAAATTGTGGTTACCCAAAATAAAATTAAAAAGAGCCATAGTTCAAAGAACTAATTCTTGCAAGTGTTTTACACCTGCTAATCTAAATTTGGAATGAGAAAAGGCAAAGACACTTTCACCATCCTCACTTTATTGGATCCTGCAGACAGAAATCCAGGAGGCTGACTTTGGTAAGAATTTTTGCCTTTGGCTGGCTTTGCCAGAGACCTCTAATTTCAACTTTGGCCTCCAGAGCAAACTAGGAGTTCCAGTCAATGATATCTGATCACCGTTGCCAGAAACTGTGGAGGAAGAAACAAACTTTTTCTTCTACCCTTTGTAGGTGCTTGGTGGGGCTCTGTAAGAAACAATAAGAAAAAAGCGTGCAAAATTAGTTAACATAAGTGTTATGTGACACAGGAAACTCCATAAGAAGAGGAAGACCCAAGCAATGGTTACACGTGAGTGCTGTCACATAGCATGTCCTCGAATGATGTTTCATTCAACAGCATTTCCTTATAAGTTTGAGGAGAAAAAAAATCAATTCCCCATAGGGGCTACTGTCTGTGAAGTTTGCTCATTCTTCCCTGTCTGCGTGGGTTTCCTCCCATATGCCAACACGTGCATGTTAGGTTCACTGGTGTGTATTCGTGGTCCCAACCTGAGTGAGTGTGACGAGTGTGTGAGTGTGCCTTGAAGTGGAATTGTATCCTGTCCAGAACTGGATCCAGAACCTTGCCCTTGAGCCCTGGGAATAGGCTCTGGCCACCCACAACCTTGAACTGGAATAAGTGGGTTAGAAAATGGAAGAGTGAATACCAGTTTTCTGGAGAATATATCTGGTGCTTGTTTTTCCATTCTTGGGATACTTCACTTAGTATTATGGGTTCCAGCTCTAACCAGGAAAATATAAGATGTGCTATATCACCATTGTTTCTTAGAGCTGAATAGTATGGACACATAGGTACTACAGTAATAGGGTATTGGGCAGGTGGGAGGGGGGAGGAGGGAGGGGGGTGGGTATATACATACATAATGAGTGAGATGTGCACCATCTGGGGGATGGTCATGATGGAGACTCAGACTTTTGGGGGGAGGGGGGAAATGGGCATTTATTGAAACCTTAAAATCTGTACCCCCATAATATGCCAAAATAAAAAAAAAGAAAAAAAAAAGAAAATGGAAGAGTGAATGAACGCACATTATTGTTAAGTAAAAATTTATAAAGTATATGAGTAATTATACAGATACACAACAATACAAGATGCAGTGTGAAAGCACTCAGTGAGCCTGCCATGTCTGTTTTTGCTTGTTTTTGAACTGCGTGGTCATGAGGGCTCCTTACAATTTTTGCTTTGCAAATTTCATTTCTTGATTCAATCCACCATCAGCACGACTGCCGTCGTTCAGTGATTCACCAAAAATTGGATAAATAATGATTTTACTTCTTTTTATTTAATCTTTATGAAATGTATGTATAGCTTGCCACCTTTACTTCAATGTTTAACCTTAGAAATGTTTTGGCTTTGATTTAGAAGTTTGGTGATTTTTTTTTTTTTTTTTTTTTTGTGGTAACAAGGAACATGCAGTAGGAACTCAACTCTCGTTTACATCAATTAGCTTGTGGTAAAATTGGTTTAGTTATGTCTCCTTTCTCTTCCAGTCACAATTTCCAAGGACCCATCAATGATGTTAAATGAGGCCTTACTTTACTAGGTTCGAAGAGCAAAAGTTGTGGGAAAATGTGATAGGACAAAGGGGTATGAGCTAAGAGCAGTAAACGGGGAAACATGCCAAAGCCTATTGGTTAGGACTCCTCTTGCCATCCTCGCTCCTTTCCTCTGGGTACAGTGAGGGCACATCTCACGTGAAGATCTTATGACCTCTTCAGGGGAAGGTCAGAGAGTCCTTCCTGCACCTACCAGTTATCAATTCAGTACACCAAGGCACAGTATTTTGGGGTAGCATGTTCTTAACCCTATCAAGTTAAAAGGCTGAATTTTCAACAAGATATTGTTGGTTTCTTTGCATGTTAAAGTAAAAATAAGAATAGTGTACTAGAGTATAAATGTTGTATTTATCATAATCATTTATTACATTACATAAATTATTTAAATATTAACAAAACATTTTATTTTTATCATAATTGAAAGAACTATGACTTGAACTGTTAGGATCTGAGCCAAAAAATGCTATCCTTTTCAAAAGTCCATGATAGGAGGGAAAGCACCTCAAAATTGCACTTAGATGTTTTTATTTTTCAAGTGACACATTAGAAATACTCATAGATTTACCAAGATGCTGTTCTTACTGTTTATGCATGGTGTACGTTACTGTATACCATTAAAGAACTTGTTGAATTTTGTTGTTGTTATTGTTTTAAAAAGGAATGATTTACCCTGTATCTAATGTTCAAATTTTCTACTTCTGATTGTAATATATTCTTATTGCTAATTTTCTTACCATTCAAAAAGAAGTGAAATGTGGGAATGCATTTATTCTGTTGTGTAGAGTTAATGACTATTTTCCCAGAGAAATGTTTTCATGTTTACTTATTTAATTTATTTGTATATTTTTAAAATTGTATTTATTTAAAAACAGCTTATTTTTAAAACATGAAAATACATCATTAATTTAGATATATATTGAGATATTCAAACATTATATCCAAATGTTCTTTTTAAATATGAATGTAGGCTGTTAAAACACAATTTTATAAATTCTTTTTAATCCATGTGTTACTAAACACCTGTGTTAAAAATATTGATTTTGTAATGGTTCATTTTTTTCAATCATTTACTTTTTAAGACATTATCTTCTCCTCATATCTTATAAATCAAACTTCAACTAACTTCAGTAACACTGTGTAGTATTTACAGCTTATTAACATATATGTGCCATCTGTTCTCAACTTAAATATCACACATTAAATTTCTGAACTTGTGTATCTTAGGATATTCTTCTTCTAATTCTTTTCCAGAGTTTTCTTTATTTCTTACAATTTCCTAAAGCTAATACAAAGGTTGTATTGTTCATATCTAAACTGAATCCAAGTGAAAGTGCATCACAAGCGTGGGACCACATGAAGGCGGTGGGGCCATGGACAGAGTGGAGATTGGAGTCTGGTGGAGTTTTGAGTTTGAATCTTGACTCTGTCACTTATGGCTGTGTGCTTATAGACACCCCCCCCCACACACACACACATATCAGTATCCAAGTTACACACATAATTGATGCCAGGTTATTTGTCTTCTTCACAATATTAACAATGTGAAAAATAAATGCCTGACACTGTTTCTGTGAGGATTATACTAATGAAATAATAATTACTGTCATTATTACTAGTATTAAAAACAACCTAAATGTTTTTATGTCTTAGTTTTTTCCTTATAACACTTCTTTGAGATTGATACAAATTATTTCCATTTTATACATGAGAAAACTGAAGCAAGAGGAGTAACTGCCCATTGTGACATAACTAGTAAGTGACAGAGGTGATTCCAACCAGGCATGCTGGATGCCTGGTTCCACCAGCTTCTCTTTCAGATTAAAGAACAAAATATATTTCAATGCTTTCACACTTCGTTGTTTGGTAGCTAATATTATTTAAATTAATGATGAAGAATAACAGCTACTATATTAAATTCAACATTATGGAAGTGTAGATACTGTAATAATAATGCAAATTAGAATTTAGTATTTACATTGTAAAAATAACTTTAATATAAACTTGTGTTACAGTTTTGGTTAGCTTTTCTGCCATCATATAATTGTTATCATGTTTTCAAGACAATGGCAAAAAATATATTTGGAGTTAAGATTCTACATTTCATGGCAAAATTTTAAATGGAAGCCTATTTTGTAAAAACAAAAGCATTAATATAAAATTTGAAAGAAAGAAATGCAGCAGATGAAAACCCAAGGGTCATTTTTAGGCAGAAATTCTGACACAGACTTCTACCTCTATCACCCCCTCCATTTTGCTTTTATTTCCAATCAACATTTTAAAATTTATTTTATTAATTTCAAAATATGAAGGGTACAAAGTTTTTTGTTACATGAATACACTCTATAATGCTAAAGTCAGGGCTTTCCGTATCCCCACCACCAGCAGCATTTTAATGTCACTGAACTGTACTGAGAAACTGGAACCAGTGAAAGACTGCCTCTGTGAACAACCACCACAAAACCAAAATCAAAGAGCTCTATCGTTCTCTGTGTGTCTACCTGTGTTTCTGTATGCTTATGACAACACAGTCATTTTTCTCGAGACCACATTTGCCTCCCATATTTTGCTGATTGATTTGAATGAATTCAGCAATTGTTATAGAAATAGATATACCTAGAAGACTATTGGTTTACATATAAATCACTTAAGATATATATTAAAATATAAATGTCTCATAAAACTATAAGATTTATGGCACTAACTTTACTACTCTTTTTAACATAATTATATGCAAAGCACCTAATCAATAATTTAATAACTTGAAATCTTAAATTCCAGATGTCAAAACTTATTGTTTTCATAATTTTGATGATTTCAGTATCAACAATGATACATCTATGAATATGTGAACTCAGTTTTTTCTCTACTCTCCACCAGTGATTATATCTTTGGTCATAATTTAGCCACATTTTATGGTCATACCGAAAGTCTTATTATTACCCATAATTGCATTCTCTCCATAATGTCAAGTTCTAATATATTTCCTTTCAGGCAGTATCATTTACATGTCCAGATTATTCCTCTCTTTCGCTTACTTCAAAAATAACCACACTGGGAACTCCAATTCATTGACCCAAGCAAATTTAACTTTTTATCCTTCACTCCCACTTTGATTTCTCTTTTATTTTATTTAATTTAGTCTAGTTCATTTTTCACAGCCTATGAGTATAATATTTCCCTTGCATGTCGTCTTGACTCTTTTTCCATTTATCTATATGGTTTAACAACTTAGGGAAAAAAACAACTCTATTGAAAATCCGATTCTTCTTCTATTCCACTTCTGCATCAATGGAGACACATTCATACATAAAATATGCATAGCTTTGTTGATATCAATAACAACTACATTAAGTAGCCCTCTAGAACTGCTCTGCAATCCAACCATTTCCCTAAACCATTCACTTATTTCTCCTACAATTCTCTTTTTATTATACGCTCTCTCCTCAAACATGTAGCCTCACTAAAAGCCAATGAAGAGAAACTTCTTAGAACTGCCCGTATTACTCCTTTATGTTACCACTTCTGTGTAAAAAATTCCACCTCCTGCAGACTACAAAAGGATATCACTATAACTATTTGCCCCTTTCCCAAATAATGGATTTTCTCTATTCCATCATTGTCATCAGAACTCCTACATATAAGGATACATCCTATGTTAAAATATGAAAAAGGAAATGAAGGGAAGAAATAAACTCTTTTGACCTCACAACCCCTTACTTTCTCTACTTAAAATTAAACTTTGCAAAATAGTTGCTAAATTACTATGACTGATGTATTCTTCCTCCTGGAATTTACCTTAGATAAATCAATCTTTTCCCCACTCATGTTCACCAAAATAATCTATTGAAGGTCACCTGTGACCACAATGTTGCTAAAACCAAGGGTCAATCAAGACTCATCTAGCTAGACCTAGCAGAATCATTTATCACAATTGATCATGCCTTCCATCTCAAAATATTGTCCACTTTGTTTTTATTTTCCTTTACTTTTGTCCCTATTTCTTTTGTTTTTTATTGATTTCTCCAGCTTCTGAGGTTAGACCTCAGTTCTGACACTTCCAGATATTTTCTTACCATATATGTTCTTATTCATTTGAATAGCTTTAAACATCATCTCATGCCCATGATTCTCAAATATTTACCTATATTCCATGCTTCTCCTGTGCACTCCATATCAACATATGCAAATTTCCATAGGTTATATCCATTTAGATTTTAAAAAGACATCTTAAATGTGAGAAATCAAAAAAAGAGCTACTGATTTTTAATCAAATCATGATCTTCCTCCAGTCTTTCTAAACTTAGAAATTACAACTCTATTCTTCCAGCTATAAAGCCAACTTTGAATGATCCTTAACACTTATTTTCTTTAACACAATAAGCCTGTCCCTTTAGACCTGTCTGTGTATGCTTATTGGTTGCTTGTTTTGCTGTGTGTGTGCATGTATGTGTGTTGTGTGTGTACATGTGTGAGGGTGAGGGGGGCAAAATGTTGATTACTGGCTGCCACCAATCTCCCATTAACATTGTTGCTCCTTTTGCCAATAACTCTTCATTGGATATCTGCATTGGCTTGTAACTTATGCCTTTCTTCTACTGTTGCCTTCTATTCTCCATGTTCAACAAAGCAACCAGAGTTAACTTTACTAATAAATATCAAATTATAATATTTCTCTGTTTAAAACCATTTCACTTCTTCTATTTCAATAAGAGTAAAAGACATAGAGACATAATCCTTGTTTGGCCATATTTCTGGCTTGCTACTTCAATGACCTATCTTTTACTACATTATTCTTCCCTTTGCTTGTTCCAAATTGGCCTTTTTATTACTTCCCAATATGTGGGGCTTGTTATGAGTTAGGCCATTTGTACTTTTTTCATCTCTCTGTAATGTTCTTCCCGTAGATATTTACATGACTCCTTCCTTATCTTTTTCAAGTTCTCTGCTTTATTAGAAAACTCTTCCTTGACTATCTTTTATTTTTGAGACAGGGTCTCACTCTGTTGCCCAGGCTACAGTGAGTGCCCTGCGTCAGCCTAGCTCACATCAACCTCAAACTCATGGCTCAAGCCATCCTCCTACCTCAGCCTCCAGAGTAGCTGGGTCTACAGGCATGCACCACCACGCCTGGCTAATTATATATATATATATTTATTTATATATATATACACACACACATATATATAATTTTTGTTTTAGTTGGTCACTTAATTTCTTTCTATTTTTAGTAGAGACAGGGTCTTGCTCTTCCTCAGGCTGGTTTTGAACTCCTGACCTTGAGTGATCCTCCCACCTTAGCCTCCCAGTGTGCTGGGATTACAGGCGAGAGCCACCACGCCCGGCCTTCCTTGACTATCTTATACATGCCAGTTATTGTGCATTGTCTCTAAGCTCCAAACCTTCTTTTGTTGCCTGCAATTTGAAAATGAGCCTTGAGCTTTTAAATATCTTGTTTCGCTGCCATCATCTGAAGCTCTGTCAGTAGCTCGCGGGAGAGGCACAGGGAGGAGGCGGCTCCGGCTCCTGGCGGCGCGCTGGCCCAGCGGCCCCTCGCGGCGCGGCCCGCGCTGCCTCTGCCTGCGCCGCCTCGGCCCTGCGGCGGGCGGCGACACCCAGCCGGCAGGACTCTCCTCAGAACTGCCGCCCGGTGCTTTTGCAGTGGAGTGCCCCTGTTGAGACATCGCTCCAGAGTCACTGCACGTTTTCCCAACAATCATGAGGACAGATTTCCAGCAAAGCCCACTGGTCTGTCACCAGAGTGACTTTATGCCATCCGAGTTCCAACAGAGCCTGGGCCTCGGTCCCTGGGGGAGACGTCTTCGTCGTGTGGTCCACGTCGGATGTAGGCTGCGCCTCACCGCTACAGTCCCCACATGACAGACCTCCCTTCTTATATTCCACATTTTTAAAAAATTGGCAAATGACATTGTATATTTTAGCATGGACAACACGATGTTTTAAAGTGTATATATCGTGGAGTGATTAAATCTAGCTAATTAACAAATATATCACCTCGCATAGTCATTATTTTTTGTGGTGGGAGAAGATAACATTTACTCTCTTTATATTTTTCTAGAACACAATATATTGTCGTTAGCTGTGGTCACTCTGGTGGACAATAGATCTCTTGAAAAGTGCCCCATCTCTGGTAATCACTATTATATTCTTTACTTCTATGAGATCAACTCTTTTAGATTCCATATATGAGTGAGATCATGAGGTATTTTTCTTTGCCTGCCTTGTGTTACTTAACGTAATGTTCTCTGGCGTCATCCATGTTGTTGCAAATGGCAAGATTTCATTTTTAATGCGTGAATAGTATTTCATTATGTATATGTAATATATTTTCTTTATCCATTAATCCATTCATAAACACCATAAACACTTAGGTTGATTCTATATCTTGGCTATTGTGAGACATCTCTTTGACATACTGATTTCATTTCCTTTGTATGTATTCCCAGTAATGAGACTGCTAAATTATACAGTAGTCCAAATTTTAATGTTTTGAGGAATCTCCATACTGTTTTCTATAATTTGCATTCCCACCAACAGTGTGTAAGGGTTTCCTTCTCTACATCCTCACCAACACTTGGCTTTCCTTACATAATTACATAAAATAGATTACATAAATAAATAGTTTAATATAGATAAAATCTTCTAAAATACAAATAAATTAAATAACATATTTGTCTTATTCCATACCATCCAATTTTTTTAAAAAGACAACATTATTTTCTTCATATATTGTTAAAGTAAGTGACATTTGTAAATCCCCAGATTATTAAGATTTAGGTTCCATTTGTTTCTCTGTTTGACATTATGCAGAAACAAATTGAGAAGTCAGTTGTTTCTGAGGAGTCAGAGTATGTGTCTATGCACAGCACTGATGAGCTGAAACATCCCATGAGAATGTATAAATGTGTGTTTAAATCTGACACTTCTGGTTCATGGAGTTTAAGTCTGAAGTTTAAAAACAAATTAACTTTCAAAGCTTCAAAGTTAGCATGACATTCATTTTCACTCTACTGAAGATCCATCAGGAGTAACTGAAGGATAAAACGGTAATGCTGATGTCAAGGCCCCCCGAGCAATAGGATTCAGCAGACTCCGTAGTGGAAAAAGAGTACTGGCTCATAACTTTAGTAACTCACACGTATTTGGGTTTAATTAGTCTTTGGCAGATTGGGTAACCTGTATAAAGCACTCCAGAAATATTTCCATGTTGTCAGGCCATTGAACAGTACCTATAAGTGATATGACACTGCCTGATTTTCTGAAAAAAGCATAGCTTTGTCAGGTATGTACAAGTAAAAACCCAAATAATCTCTGACCTAGGTACTTGTAGGCCTCAGCCAACTTGCTCAAGTTAAGTTACCTCCAAGCAAATCGTCAATATATTCATTACTGCAATTCATGTTTCAATTTCTAAAATGCTTTTAAATACATGTCAATTTCATAATATTCTCTTTAGATTTTTATCTCATTGCAGAAATAAAAATAAAATAATTGGTACTGTCTTTCATTGTATAATACAGTTATCTTTATTATATCAACTAAAAGTTAATATTATGAAACTTATTTAAAATATATCTGGATTTTAATATGCATAGAATAGATTCTTTATATTTTTGTCATAACTTTGCAACACAGTGGTTCCATTTTCATACATTTTAAAAAATCAGTAGACTAAATTAGTTCTTGCCAAAACTATAATTAATTTCATAATACCTATCTCTTTACCATTTCTAAAAATAAATGTTTATACAAAGTAGAAGCAAACAAAACAAACAAAAATATTACAAACAAGTGAGAAGAATCACAGAAAAATGATTTGCTTGCTGTGAATATCTTTTTTACTAAACTTTTCTTTATGTGATTTCTAATACTCTCTTTCAATCTCTAAATTGTAAGAAACATTTCTGAAGTTACTATAAATTTTATAGGAAAAAAAATCTCCCCAAAGTCCTTTAAAATAGATATATGCTTCTAGAATAGCTCTATATTTTCTGAATAGATACTTTAATTAGGTGACTGCATGATTTTTCAGTTTTATCCCCACAGGCAGCTTGGGTCTTCAAGAGGGTTGCCTGCTGTTTTTTCTTTATAGTACATTGTGCTCTTTTTAATTTGTTTCCAAAGACCTGAAGTGCAAAAGGAAGAACATTTTATGAGGAAATAGTTATTTCTATGAATATCTGAGAAAGAGTGAAGGATAAAGGACTTAAGTGTTCGGCAAAACATTAAGGCCAAGCACTTTATTGCTAATAGTGAATGTTCCATGATATTAAGTAGTCTACAGTGTTTCTTACTCTATCTGCTATATAATGACACTAATATTGCACAGCTATGCCTGTCTATTATAATCATCCCTTTGTTTTATGCATTGAATAATTAACACTGTCAATTTAAACTAGAAAACTCCACACATCAAATTTAATTTAACGTGCATGGCTATATATTGTAGGAACAGTTTTACTAACAATATATGCCAAATGACCATTGTGTAAAACTAAATATATATACATATATGTAGCTATGTACACACACAGACATATATACAGTCACACACATATATATATAAACTTTCTATAAACATTATTTCATCAAAGTGTACTTGAGATTTTGTTTTGTTTTCATTTCTATCTAATATTATATATAAATCTATAAATAAAGAAAACAATTCACCAAATAACCATGAAATAAGAAAGCCAGATTCAGAGTCATACAAATCTGTGATATCTACAAAACACATTTATAACACAGTTGATACACAAAAGTCTATTCAAGTTTATGGAACATGAAATAAACTTGGTTAGAAATATCAAGTCTGTCATGAAGCACTTGGACACAAGGGATGTTTTATGTGCCTATATATCATTTTCCTTTATGAACTTATATTAGTATGATTTGAATTACATAATAAATAATAATTGAGCACCAATGACAAATCCCAGAAGAGTATTAGATATTTGGGATGTATAGATAAACCCAATTTCCTAAGGCTATTTTGAAATATGAGTCTAAATTTTATAAATAAATCAGTAAAAATAGGAGATGGGTTATAACAAAGATGTGAACGGTTTGTATGTATTTTGTGTGTGTTTTTGTTTATTAATGGAGTAGTAATCTAGTGGCAAGAGAGGTTTTATTTTTACCTAAATAGTCAGAGTTGATTTTTTAGAAAAAGAAAACTAAGGACTAGGAATTGGAAAAGATCAAGAGGAAGGAAAGACATTTGGGAGAGCTGAACAAAAACACTGCATATAAATATTTTATAAGGAATGGATGCCCAAAATGTTTTTGTTGCTTTTCTTTTTAAGTAATCTGGGTGAGTTAAAATATCTTAAACACAATGTCATTCTGGTTCCACAGATTTTACCCCTAACAACTACACTCTACGTTTTTTTTGGTAGAAGATGATATATGTAGAAATAAAATGTGACTTCAAATAATTTCCTCTGGTCACCTAAATCTAAAACAAACTGAAGCCATGAAGTAAAAGAACAAAGGAACTAATTCTCTTTTATACAACAAAAATTGAAAGAAACTTAAAATAACAGGAAAATTTCCACAGAAAGAAACTAAAAATGAGTTAAATGTACATTATGAATATCAGAGAAGGTCAACTTTTATAATAAATTTGAACAAAACAGAGACCTGGATTATGAAAATGTATGATGACTAAGTGTCATAAATAGTTGATTCTGATGGAAAAATGCTTAGAGCAGTAGAGGTGCCACTAATATTAGGATTTGGATCTAACAAAAAAGGAAAATTTATCTGTATGGAAAAAGAAAACATAGATAAGGTTTTACACTTTGATGAAAATACTTGTAGAATATAGAGTTTCTTTCAATGAAAATGTGGAAAAATGAAAAAAAAGTGTCTACATATAATGGAAAAATGAAAAAAACTTTTATGGGAATAAAACTTTGTTATTCACCTAGGGAAAAGTAACATTTAACATAGCAAAGGTACTTACATCAGATTTCAATGAATAATAATGATCCTCTAAGATATTGCCATTAACAATTTTCTCTATCCCTTTCTTATTATTGGCATATAAAACAGCTTAATAAGTAATATTTTTTCCATTCACAACTTTTTGGCTTATATTGTTAATATGTAAAAGAAATTAAAAGATTGATTCAATAAATACAATATATATATATATAATATCACTAAATATTTCTGTTTCAAGTTATAACATAAATATAAGATAAATTATTTAAAAACAGCAGTAAGTAACCAGTGATAACAATACATACTTCTCAAAACAAATTGCTACATCTGTCTTAAAATAAATCCTTTAACTATCAAGTGAAAGTATAGTCTATAGTCTTATTCTAGATAAGAGAAAGTATTATGGATACAAATAATATATCACTCAAACTTTTTAACATAATGATAAAGTCCTCAGAAAATAATTTGGGGTTGCAAAATTAGGATATGTTGGTTAAACCTATCACAAGTCTTAGTGTCTTTATCCTGATAGACTGATAGTAAAACATTGTGAAGGTTATTTAATTCTGATAGCTCCTAATTACAGTATATTCCTCATTGTGGCTGATATTCTCCATTATTCTGAAATTTCTGAAGGAAATTGACACTGGTGTATGTCATGCATAACAACAAGAGGAAACAGAAGCACCTATTGAATATAGTTCCTCTTATGATTTGAGAAAATATTTCTCCCCAACTTGGCACCTGTAAATGTACAGTCTATTGTGGTTATGTTTCTATTATAGAAAAAAATCCGAATTTACTAAATTATATTTTAAAATACCCAGTTATTCTACTTTGTCTTCAAACACCACTACCTGACATTGTAGGACACATTTGTTTTATATTGTCTATGTCCCTCTTCCTCCCCTAGAATCTAAGCTCTGTGAGAGATGGAACTTTGCTTTGTTTGGTACTGTTACCTGGCACCTCAAATGGCTTAGATTAAATAAGCTTTCAATAATTATTTTATATAAAAATTAAATTTTATATTTAATTTGTTTCTAATGATGACTATTATAAATAATATTATAGCAAGCATCATTTCCTGAAACATTTTATAAATATCATGATTTGATCACGATGGATTTCTAAAATTATAAATATTATATCATTGTATTTAAACAAAGTATGTATATATTTATTTATTTGTATTTTGTATATTTATATATAATGCGTTTAAGGTCTTTGAACTGATACTTTATGAAAGATATAGTTATTTATCTTAGTGGGTAAAATATTAAAATTTAAGCTATATCCTGACAACTGACAGATAAAAATGAACTTTGTATACAAAGCTCTTTCTTCTGACAAGATATTTATAATCAATGAAAATATGAATAAATAATACGCTATTTCTATTTCTACTATTGAGAGTCATATCAAAGAAGATGAGTTCAGAAAATAAGTTACTGCTTTCTCCTTTGTATTTTGTATAGTACGCTTTCTAAATGTCTATTTGCAAGAAGATAAATCACTAATAATATACAAATACTGAAAATAGCACAGTTACAGACTATAAGACAAATAAAAGGCAAGTGACTATAAGAGACATTGGAGAGGAAAGCTCACGCAGAGAAACCGTCTGGATTTGAACCACCCACTTCAAACGATGCAGCCACACGACCCCGGCACGTCCCGGTGGCAGCGTGCGGACAGACGCGCGCACGGCGAGAAGGCTTGCCCACGGACGCGCGCACGGCGAGAAGGCTTGTCCACGGACGCGCGCACGGCGAGAAGGCGTGCCCACGGACGCGCGCACGGCGAGAAGGCGTGCCCACGGACGCGCGCACGGCGAGAAGGCGTGCCCACGGACGCGCGCACGGCGAGAAGGCTTGCCCACGGACGCGCGCACGGCGAGAAGGCGTGCCCACGGACGCGCACACGGCGTGAAAGCGCCCGCTCTCACGCTCGGAATTCCCTGGCTCCTGAGTGAGTTTAGCACGGATTTTGGGTTTTCCCTGCCCCATCCCCCAGTACATGCAGTCAATACACAATGAGGACGGCTAGTCCAAGATTAGGGATCATCTGAATATCTGACCCAACGATAGAAAATGGTCACCTAATCTCTTTTACAAATTCCGTTCCTTTTTTTTTTTTTTTTTTAACTCTTACACATTATTATTTTAGGCAAAGAAGGAGGGAACAAGCCTTTCTCAAAGCTTCGAAAATAAATCCTTTCATAGTCATGAATGATTCATGTGGGTCGAATGCCCACGCCTAGACTAACAGCAGTCACCAGAGATTCCATGACCTGGTTGGCTTGGTTTGCTGCAAGGGTGGGGGCCTGCGGCCTTCAGGCCACTTCTGTCCTTCTCGGTCCTTAGATGTGGCCTTTTGACTGAATCTAAATTTTACAGAAGAAATCCTATTATTCTATTCATACATTTTTGTTCATTTTTATATATATATATATTTTTTATTTTGGCATATTATGGGAGAACAGATTTTAAGGTTTCAATAAGTGCCCTCCCCCCCTCCACAAGTCTGAGTTTCGAGCATGACCATGCCCCAGATGGTGCACATCTCACTCCTTATGTATATACATACCCGCCCCCCTCCCCCCTCCCACTTGCCCAATACCCTATTACTGTAGTACCTATGTGTCCACTTAGGTGCTACTCAGTTAATACCAGTTTGCTGGAGAATATATCTGGTGCTTGTTTTTCCATTCTTGGGATACTTCACTTAGTAGTATGGGTTCCAAGCTCTAACCAGGAAAATATAAGATGTGCTATATCACCATTGTTTCTTAGAGCTGAATAGTACTCCATGGTATACATATACCACATTTTATTAATCCCTTCTTGGATTGATGGGCACTTAGGCAGTTTCCACAGCCTTGCAATTATGAATTGTGCTGCTATAAACATTCGAGTGCAGGTGTCTTTTTTGTAGAGTGTCATTGGATCATATGGGTAGATGCCCAGCAATGGGATTGCTGGATCAAATGGTAGATTCACTTGTATCGCTTTAAGGTATCTCCATATTGCTTTCCACAGAGGTTGAACTAGTTTGCAGTCCCACCAGCAGTGTAGGAGTGTTCCTCTCTCTCCGCGTCAACACCAACATTTGTTATTTGGAGACTTTTTGATAAAGGCCATTCTCACTGTAGTTAAGTGATATCTCATTGTGGTTTTGATTTGCATTTCCCTGATGATTAGGGATGGTGAGCATTTTTTCATATGTTTGTTGGCCATTCTTCTGTCTTCTTTAGAAAAGTTTCTGTTCCAGTCCTTTGCCCACTTTATAATAGGGTTATTTGATTTTTTCTTGCTTATTTTCATGAGTTCTAAGTATATTCTAGTTATCAGCCCTTTATCGGATACGTAGGATGCAAAAATTTTCTCCCATTCTGTAGGTTGTCTGTTTACTTTCATGACTGTTTCTTTGGCTGTGCAGAAGCTTTGTAGTTTGATCATGTCCCATTTATTTATTTTTGTTGCTGCTTTGATTGCCTTTGGGGATTTCTTCATAAACTCTTTGCCTAGGCCGATGTCTAGGAGAGTGTTTCCAACATTTTCCTCTAGAATTCTAATAGTTTCATACCTTAGGTTTAAGTCTGTTATCCAGCGTGAGTTGGTTTTTGTGAGAGGTGAAAGGTGTGAGTCCTGCTTTAGCCTTCTACAAGTGGCTATCCAGTTTTCCCAGCACCATTTATTGAAAAGGGATTCTTTTCCCCAGCGTATGTTTTTGTCTGCTTTGTCAAAGATTAGATGGCTATATGAGGATGGCTTTATATCAGGATTCGCACATCTGTTCCACTGGTCAATATTCCTATTTTTGTGCCAATACCATATTGTTTTAATTACTACAGCTTTGTAGTATAGTTTGATATCTGGCATATTAATGCCTCCCATTTTGTTTTTGTTGCCTAGAATTGCTCTTGATAATCGGGGTCTTCTTTGGTTCCATACGAAGCATAAAATTATTTTTTCTATATCTGTGAAGAATGCTGATGGGATTTTAATAGGTATTGCATTGAATCTGTAGATCAGTTTGGGTAGTATAGACATTTTAATGATGTTGAGTCTGCCAATCCACGAGCATGGAATGGATTTCCATCTGTTTACATCCTCTGCTATTTCCTTCCTCAGTGTTTCATAGTTCTCCCTGTAGAGGTCTTTTACCTCCTTGGTTAAGTATACTCCTAGGTACTTTAATTTCTTTGTTGCTATTGTGAAGGGTATTGAGTCTTTAATTTGGTTCTCAATTTGATTGTTGTTGGCGTATACGAATGCCTGTGATTTCTGTGTATTGATTTTGTATCCTGAGACTTTACTAAATTCATTGATCAGTTCCAGGAGTTTCTTGGTTGAATCCTTGGGGTTTTCTAGATACAATATCATATCATCAGCAAACAGTGAAAGTTTGATCTCTTCTGCCCCTATTTGGATACCTTTGATTCCATTTTCCTGTCTGATTGCTGTAGCCAAGACTTCCAGCACTATGTTGGACAGAAGTGGAGATAGTGGGCAGCCTTGTCTGGTTCCAGTTCTAAGTGGGAATGATTTCAATCTTTCCCCATTCAGTATGATGTTGGCTATGGGTCTGTCATATATGGCTTGTATCATTTTTAGGTATGTCCCTTCTATGCCTATTTTCTTAAGTGTTCGTATCATGAAAGGGTGTTGAATTTTGTCAAAAGCTTTTTCTGCATCTATTGAAAGAATCATGTGGTCCTTGTTTTTGCTTCTGTTCATGTGGTGAATTGCATTTATAGATTTACGTATGTTGAACCATCCCTGCATCCCTGGGATGAAGCCCACTTGGTCGTGATGGATTATTTTTTGATAAGTGTCTGGATTCGGTTAGCTAAGATTTTGTTGAAAATTTTTGCATCTATATTCATTAGGGATATTGGTCTGTAGCTTTCTTTTTTTGTTACATCCTTTCCTAGATTTGGTATCAGAGTAATATTCGCTTCATAAAAGGTGTCAGGGAGGTTTCTGTTCTTCTCGATGTTGTGGAATAGTTTCTGCAAGATAGGTACTAGTTCTTTGTAAGTGTGGTAAAATTCGGGTGTGAAGCCGTCTGGGCCAGGAATTTTCTTTTTAGGGAGATTTTTAATTGCTGTTTCTATTTCAGCAGTTGAGATTGGTCTGTTCTGGGAATCTATTTCTTCCTGATTGAGCCTAGGGAGGCTATGTGTTTCTAGAAATTGGTCCATTTCCTCCACATTTTCCAATTTGTGTGAATAAATATTTTTGTAGTACTCATAAATTATATCTTGTATCTCTTTGGGATCAGTTGTGATATCTCCTTTTTTGTTTCTGATAGAGCTTATTAGAGATTTCTCTTTTCTGGTTTTCGTTAGGTTAGCCAGAGTTGTGTCTATTTTGTTTATTTTTTCAAAGAACCAACTTTTTGTTTTGTTAATCTCAAGAATAGCTTCCCTGTTTTCAATTTCGTTTAGTTCTGATTTGATCTTGTTGATTTCACTTCTTCTGCTGGGTTTGGGGCTGGTCTGTTCTTCTTTTTCCAGCTCTTTGAGTCGTTTCATTAGATTGTCTATTTGTGATCTTTTTGACTTTTGGTTATAGGCATTTATGGAGATAAACTTTCCTCTCATAACTGCTTTAGCTGTGTCCCAGAGGAGTTGATATCTTGTCTCTCCATTGTCATTTTCTTCATAGAATTTTTTTATTTCCATCTTGATTTCTTCATTTTTGAAGTAATCATTTAGTAGGAGGTTGTTTAATTTCCACGTTTTTGCGTAGAAATGTGAGTTTCTGTTAGGGTTGATTTCTACTTTTATTCCACTGTGACCTGAGAAGATACGTGGTATGATTTCTATGTTTTTAAATTTCTTAAGATTTACTTTGTGTCCTAGGATATGGTCAGTCTTAGAGAATGTCCCGTGAGCTGATGAGAAGAACGTATATTCAGTGGATTTTGGGTAGAATGTTCTATAGATGTCAGTCAGACCCAATTGTTCTAGAGTTTTGTTTAAGTCCATTATTTCTTTATTAATTTTCTGTTTGGAGGATCTGTCTTGTGCCGTCAGTGGGGTGTTGAAATCTCTGGCGATTATGGAGTTGCTATTAATCCATTTGCTTAGCTCCAGTAAGGTTTGCTTTATGAATCTGGGTGCACCTAAGTTGGGTGCATATATGTTTAAAATTGTTATCTCTTCTTGTTGAACTGTGCCCTTCACCAATATATAATGACCCTCTTTGTCTTTCACTACTTTTGTTGGTTTAAAAACTAAATCATCTGAAATTAGAACTGCCACACCAGCCTTCTTTTGGCTTCTATTTGCTTGGAATATTGATCTCCACCCTTTTATATTTAGTCTATATGCATCCTTGCAGGTTAGATATGTTTCCTGAAGACAGCATATAGTGGGCCTATATTTTCTTATCCATTCAGCCAGCCTATGTCTGTTGAGTGGAGAGTTTAAGCCATTCACATTTATTGAGAGAACTGATAGGTAAGGTAGATTACTGATCATTCTGTTGGGTTGGATGTTGTTGCTATGATTTCTGTCTTGAGCCATTGTAATATCTGGCCTTTAATATCTTTGGGTTTTGGTTGTTTTTATATTCGTGGGTTATTATTATGATGTTCCGTGCGTAACGCTGTTTTAAGTACTTCTTGTAGGGCTGGTCTTGTCTTGGTGAATTCTCTCAGCCTTCGCTTGTATGAGAATGTCTTTATTTCTCCTTCATGTATGAAACTTAGCTTTGCAGGGAATAATATTCTAGGCTGGGCATTGTTTTGTTTTAAAAGAGTGAGAATGGGGCCCCAGTCTCTCCTTGCTTGTAAAGTCTCATTAGAGAAGTCTGGTGTTTTTCAAATTGGCTTTCCCTTGTATGTTACTTGCTTCTTTTGTCTTCTAGCTCTTAGGGGGGCCTCTTTAGTTGATACTTTGGTCAGTCTGATGACTGCATGTCGTGATGTCTTCCTGTTTCTGTTGAATCTCCCAGGGGTCCTCTGAGCTTCTTGAACTTGTATATCAAGATTTTGAGCAACGCCTGGGAAATTTTCCTCTATTATATCTTCAAACAGCTTGTCCAACCCTTGAGTGTTATCTTCTTCCGCTTCTGGTAACCCTGTGACCCGCACATTAGGTTTCTTCACAGAATGCAACAGCTCTTGTAGGCATTGCTCTTTTCTCTTATTTCTCTGCTCTATTTCTGTGACTGATTTATTTAATTGGAGGGTGTTATCTTCAAGCTCTGTGATTCTTTCTTCTGTTTGATCTACCCTGTTCTTGAGACTTTCCACTGTATTTTGTAGTTCCTTGAATTGATTCTTCATTTCCAGGAGTTCGGTTAAACTTTTCTTCATTGTGTCCATTTCTTTTTCCAGATCCTGGAGGCTTTTTGTGGTTTCTTTGTGTTGGTTATTGAGTTGTTGTTGCAGGTCGGTGAGTGTTCTTATGATCCACAGATGAAATTCCTCTTCTGTCATTTTGGTTGCCTGATTTTGGTTGGTGCCCGTTTCTAGGGGGCTGGTGCTCCTCTTTGGGGGAGAGTTTTCCGTGTGGTTCTTCATATTTCCTGAGTTCCTTCGCTGATTTCTTCCCGTATCAATCAGTTGTTGTTCTTTTCTTTAGGTTTTTGTTTGGGTATTCACACACCTTGTTTAGTTTCTTAGCCAGAAGGTGGTGTCTGTGGGTGAGATTCGTCCACTCCCTGTCCTGATAAGGGTGTGCAGGATGCTCTCCCTGTCAGTAGGTGGCGCTTGTTTGGAGGAACAGGCTACACTGTTGTTTTTATGCACTGTTATCAGCTCTTGTTCCTGTAGATAGAACTCTAGTGCCTCAGGTGGTGGGTGGGCCCTGGGACTTCCAGGTGTGTCCTTTTCTCTCCTTCAGTGAGGGCTAGTCTAGGAGAGAGTCTGGGCAGAGCTGGGTTGGGTAAGCCTGCCCTCAGGCAACACCAATGTTGTTAGCAGGGGTCAAAGTTCTGTTCTCTGCTTCCAGGCAAAGCTGTCAGGGCGGGGCTGGAATGGCCCGGCTCAGTCAGAGAGTCTGCGTGTGGGGATAGGACTGTCTGAGACTCGCAGTCTGGAGCAGGCCTGGCTTCTTTCCACCCTCCCCAACTCCGCAGCTACTGTTGGGCCTCTGCCCCTAGGCCAGACCACACGCCACCACTCCTCCCCTTGCTGTGCTACCTGCGGGGAGGTTCCCTAAGTGGGAACGCCACCTGGGCTGGGTGCAGGGCCTCCCTTTGGGGGGAGGGTTGCCCTCTAGGAAGCTGATCTTCCCCTGAAGGCACACACACCACAGTAGGCTGTTCACAAATATCCTTTCTGTGCCCCAGGCAATGTGAGGCCTCAGTGCACGTGATGTGGTCTGCAGGTCCCACCTCTGGGTCCCAGAGTTCAAACTATATCCCCACCAGGGAGAGCAGTGCTAGTCCCAATTCACCCACAAGGAGCCCAAGCTGCGTCTATGTCTCTCATCCTCAGAGTCTGCCCCGTTCTCCTGGGATCACCGTGCCAGCAGCACCTGGGAGGGCTGGCAGGTAGGGAGCTCACAGTCTGAGTTCCCCTTAGTCAGCTGTAGGGCCCCAAAAGGGAAGGTCCTGTTCCCTGTAGGTGCCTCCGGCTGGTGGTTATATTGTCTCTCTGTCTCTCTGGGCAGCCGCGGGTAGGATCGGGGGAGAGGAGGAGGAGGCAATATGGCGCCTGCCGCGCTGCTCGGGTCTGTGCACACGGAGGTGCCCCGAGGGAGTTGGGAGCCCGGTGCCGCGTCTGCCACTGGCTTACCGCTCACTGGCAGCAGCCGTCGTTGGGCTGGTGTCTGCAGGTCTCTCCACTCGCTGGGGAGCCCACCAACAGTCCAGGATGCAGGGGAGGTGAAACGGCCGATACTTCCCGCTGGTCTCTGGCTGCTCTGGCGGTCTCAGCTTCCAGTTCTTCTCCATGACCTCCTCCCGTGGAGTCTCCCGTGGTCTCAGGTACTCCTCCTTCTGACCTTCATCTGATGTAGGCTCGTCTTCTTGCTTCTTTCTTCTGATTTCTGCTAAAATCTATCTTTTCTGCAGAGACACTCTGTCTGGCGGTATTTCTCATCCGCCATCTTTTTTTTCTCTCCATCTTTTATATTTTTATTTTGTTTTTAAAATTTGCATTTTTAAAATACCAAATGAAGTAAGTTTTAACAAATTAATCTTCTCAGATTGACTGGCACAATCAGAACATTAGTAAGCCTTAAGGGCTAAATTGACAGCTGCTAAGCTCGTGGTTTAGTTCTGACTTACTGGCCGACTATCCATAGGGCTGGTTGGTGAGAGTTCATGGGGGTTGAGTACACTGATCTGTTATCAGCTTTTGACAATAGTTTGCGTTTTTTCTGTTTGAAGTGGAATTTGTGAATAGTTGCACAGCTCTACAGTATTTTCTTTTCTTTTTTATTTATTTATTTATTTTAGTGTATTATGGGGGTACAAGTGTTAAGGTTACATATATTGCCCATGGCCCCCTCCCTCGAGTCAGAACCTCAAGCGTGAACATCCCCCAAACATTGAACATCTTACTCATTGTGTTTGTATATACCCATCCCCTCCACCCTCCTCCCTCCCACGCGAAACCCGATAAATGTTATTCCTGTATGTCCACTTAGGTGTTGATCCATTAATACCAGTTTGCTGGTGAGTACATGTGGTGCTTGTTTTTCCATTCTTGAGATACTTCACTTAGTAGAATGGGTTCCAGCTCTATCCAGGAAAATACAAGAGGAGATATATCACCATTGTTTCTTAAAGCTGAATAGTACTCCATGGTATACATATACCGCATGTTATTAATCCACTCATGAATTGATGAGCACTTGGGTTGTTTCCACAACTTTGCAATTGTGAATTGTGCTGCTATAAACATTCAAGTGCAGGTGTCTTTTTCATAAAGTGACTTTTGATCTTTTGGGTAGATGCCCAGTAGTGAATTGCTGGATCAAATGGTAGATCTACTTGTATCGCTTTCAACAGTATTTTTTAATTGTGTCTGCTTAACAGCCCATCATGTCAAAGAAGACCAAGAGAATGCCGAATGCCGAAAGAAGAAAAAAGACTTTTTAAGGATTGGCAATTACAGTATTATCTTCTTTCTGCTAAAGACAAGATAATTTGCTTGCTTTGTGATACTGCAATATCAACATTAAAGAAATTCAATGTTCATCAGTATACTAACACTTATAAGGATCATAAATATTTTAAATTAGAAAAGAGAGGGAGAGAGGCATCAAAGGTTGTATCGCAGACATTAATTTGGTAAACTTAGTGAGTATATGTACAGAAACTGTACATTCCATGACACCAAAACATGAAGGGTTATTGCACAGATTTAAAAAAAAAAAGTATTAACAGATCCAGATGCTCTCATTTCTTTTCATTGTATCTTGCATCAGCAAAATCTCTGTGCTGAAGCTACTATTTTAAATGACACTTTGCAATAAGTTGTATTATTAACTACATTCCTACAAATGCAACAAGGTATCATCAGTTTAGTCACATGCTAAAATAAAAGATGAGGTATTCAGTGTGAATTTGCTGTGTCATTGCTTTGGCTATCACAGGGACAGGTGTCAGCCAAAATTTTATCTGTGTGAGAACAGATAGTTAAATTTTATGAATAACAGAATCAGCAATGTGAATTATTGAAAGAATATTTCTGTAGGAATGCAGCATTTCTGTGTGATACATCAAATCAAAACAACTTGGATATTTCTTTGCAAAGTAAAACTAAGTGTATATGTGATAATGTGGAAAAAAATCCAAGCATTTAAAAAAAAAGCTATCATTTTCAGATGAATTTTTGGATGAATGTTTTCCTCAGTTAGCAAAGAGCATTGATAAGCAGGATGATATATGTGAATCATTTGGAGAATACACAGCCATTACAGACTTATTAATTGGAGAATACAATGAAAGGGTCACTGACTTTGAGAATCAAGACATCACATTCAAATTAGCATTTCAGCCTCACCTGGTTGAAACCGCCAAGGCAACTAAAGATCTACAGATGGACTTATTGAGATTTCAGTAGATGACATTTTAAAGTCATTGTTTGATACTAAGAAAGATCCAGTTGAAATACAAGGAAAAAAAAAAGCAATACAATATCCAAGCATTCAACAACATGACTGAAAAATACTTTCTTGCTTTTCATCCACTTATGGCTTCAAATCTATAGTCTCCTACCTAATCCAAATCAAGATGCTCTCAAGGTCACAAGACTGATATCCATCTGGAAGATCAACTGAAACTGCAGATCCCCATGCTGCAACCAAATATACAAACACGTTCCAACAAAAAGCAAACACAACGAAGTTATTAAAACGTTAATTAACTTTAAAATAACAAATATTTTCTATTTTTAGAAATTAAGTACATAATAGTTAGATTTTTATAAAATAATGTATAGTTTTAAGTAAGGGGGACAGGGAAGGAGCAAAAACTTAGGAAAAATATCTTCATTTGCAATAAGATATGTTATCCAGAAAATCAAAGGCTGATTTTTTTAAATACCTGTCACCCTCCGTGTGTCTAGAACATAGAAAACAGTATATTGTTAGCATTCCTATTTTGTGCACATCATAGACTATTAATATCTTGACTCCATCAAGTATTAAACTGAGAATAAAGTTCTAGTTGAATCTGCTCTATACATATATGGAATTTTAAAATTAAGATTTTACTTTATAAACTTACAAATTCTATGATTTAGAGCTTCAGCTTATATTTTCTGGATGGTAGATTTAATTTAAATGTACTTTATATTTAATAATCTACTTACAAATAGGAGACTTTCTCACTTTTCACTTTTGCAGCATCTTTTTAGGTATAATGAGAAATATAAATTACATATATTTAAGGTGTGTAATGATGTTTTGATATGTATATACATTGTAAAATGATTTCTACAATCAAGCTAATAAGACACCTTGTGTAGTTACTATTTTTTTCGCTTTCTATTTATGTATAAATAGAAAGAAAATATTTTTTCTCAACAATTGTACCTACTGCTGCACTTTAAAATATGTCTTTCCTATTTAATTTTCTCCATATTCCTACTCTTTTCTGGATTTTCCCTATATTACTTTCTGGGTATTCACACTGTTTTGTGGTTTCTCCTTTCTTCTCTTAGCTCCTAACTGTTGGCTTTCCATAATGGACAATCCTCTATCTTCTATACTCTCTCCTTGGATAATTTCATCCTTATAGAAAAGTTTTAAGTGTCATTTGTATTCTGAATCTAAATTTATCTCTATCAAAAATATATATTTCTGTTGCAGAATGCTCATTAAACTTCTGGATTTGTAAATTCATACAACTGTTTCTGGACATAATATATATATATTTAATTCCCAAACTTAGTGCATGATTCCACTATTTAGTCATTTATCTTTGGCAGGAATATGTGACTTATTGAAGATATTTTCTGTTTCTTATTCCCCTGATTCTATTACCAATACTTATTTGTGCCTTACTTTAGGTTGGTAGAGTTCTCTTAATCAAGACCACTGTTGATATTGTTTAAGCACCTTTCTCTCACTCAGTCTACCTCAATTGTCTCCCTCTTTATTTAAATCTTGTTATGCTGTAATCCACCCTTCACATTCTGCTGAAGTTATCCATTTGGAATTCAAATCTGAACATGTTGATCCTGTGGTCTCCAATATTCAATAACCTCCTAGATTTTCATAGGATAGTTTCTAAGGTCATTATCACAGAAAAAAGAACCCTTTGTTATCTTTATTTGTGTAGCAGTTCAGTACAATCTTTTATTTTATTTTCCTTCCACATCTTCCACACATGTGCCTGTGTACACACACACACACACACACATATATATATATTTTTTTCTCCAGTAGCACTGAACTATTTCAGTGACTCTTACACATAGATTGAGGCACACCTTTACCTGTGCAGTCAGTTTCCTGATCTATGATAGACTTTTAAAAAGTCTCAATCCTGTTACATTTCTGGTTTTTTAAGGACAAAATTGTGTCATGACTTCAAGAACTATATTGTTGCTTTTCTCTCTCTCTTTCCTAGAACCTAGCAAAATATCTGGAGATACAAAGTCTCAGTAATAATTTGTTGAATAAAGAACTGAATATGGTCAGGCACGGCGGCTCACGCCTATAATCCTAGCACTCTGGGAGGCTGAGGCAGGAGGATTGCTCAAGGTTAGGAGTTCAAGACCAGCCCGAGCAAGAGCAAGACCCTGTCTCTACTAAAAATAGCAAGAAAATAATTGGCCAACTAAAAATATGTATAGAAAAAATTAGCCAGGCATGGTGGCACATGCCTGTAGTCCCAGCTACTCAGGAGGCTGAGGCAGGAGGATTGCTTGAGCCCAGGAGTTTGAGATTGCTGTGAGTGAGGCTGATACCACGGCACTCTAACCTGGGCAACAGAGTGAGACCCTATCTCAAAAAAAACCAAAAACCTGAAACTGAATATATCTTGATACAATAAAGTTATATTTTACATTGAATTTAATTGCATGAATGTACATATATTTAAAATATTTTGAACAATTTTATAATAAGTATTACATTTTTGCATGGATAGTTTTATTTTTTGGAGTGTTTGGTTAAATTTGATCATGCATAATATCTTGTGGTACATATATTTTAGAACTAAGTTTGTGAATCCTCATATATTTCTCTATCAAGGTCAGTATTTTCTCTTCTGCTCAGATAACTGTTCTCAATACATTGGAATAGTGGAGCTAGTAGTTTATTTTAATAATTTCCTCAGCATATATTCTGACACATTATAAATTCATGAAACAGTCACATGGATGTCCTAAGTTTTTTCTTACATGATTTTAATTTTAATCTGGTGTATTTATGGTGCTATTTGAATAATAACCTAGGCTATATGTCACTGAAAGGTGAGAAATCCCTTTGAGTATGTCCTTAGTTGAGATGTTTTGAGACTAATGGATAAGAACAGCATAATACTGTATTTGAGCTTTATGAGCAACTTGTTCACTGGGAAAAATAAGCATATTTCAAGGTCAAATTTGATATTAAAGAGTCATATTTTTAATAGGGCTATGAAATTCATTTTTATGGTTTTTAAATTAGTGATTATATAGCAAAATAGGAAAATAAATAAACATAGATATAGATATGTGTGTGAGTGTGTGCGAGTGTCTAGCAAACCTGTGAAATAATTGAAGCCAACTGATGAGTTCAGGTAACTAATTTTATCAAGTAGATTTAACATAATATTGTAAGTAATCTTTAATTTTATAAACAAATTGATATTATAAATTATTAATATAGCAATCAAATGTTTCTCTTTTAGTATACATCTTATAAAAATATTCAGGATTTACTCTATAAAATAATCAAGTTACACTGCATAGTTTTCAAAGATTCAAGATACAATATGAAGACATTCTTTTTAAAGATGACTAGTCAAATACATTGGGACTCATTATGTGAAAATTAATATTTGTTTTTACATAATTTTACCCATTCTATAATTTTTCTAAAAGAATGTATTTACAATAAGTTAGAATAATTTATGCAACTATAGAAAAGTCATTTTATATCATATTGTTTTAGAAATGGTGATGATCTAGTTTTGATTCACCTCTGTAGGATTATACAATGACTTCTGAGAATTCTCCTCACAGCGGTAGAGAGCTAAGCAGCTGGGCCACTGTGTCTTCTTTAGCTAGACACATAAAACAACTCTTTTATTTTTTAAAATAAGTTTTAGATATTTTCTTCCTATTCATATGTATGATTTCATATGAACAAAACAATGAGGACAAAGAAAAAATAAAGCATTCTAATCACTCAACAGGCTTCATGATATCATTAGGATATAAAACTTCACAGATCTTGGATAGTTTGTCCAAAATTAGATAGTTCAACAAAGCTTGGATAAAAATATTTCCTACAAAGTTCAGTGCTTTGCAAAATTTTTTTCTTAAAAATATATTTTATAATCCTTTGCACTTTGGGAGGCCAAGGCAGGAGGATCACTTGAGGCCAGGAGTCCAAGACCAGCCTGGGCAACATAATAAGACCCCATCTCTACAAAAACTCTGAAAAATCAGCTAGACACAGTCCGTGTCTGTAGTGCCAGCTACTTAGGAAGCTGAGACGGGAGGATCACTTGAGCCCAAGTGTTGAAGGCTGCAGTGAGCTATGATCACATCACTGCACTTCAGCCTGGGTAACAGAGTAAGACACTATCTCTTAAAAAATTTTTTTTAAATATATATTTTAGTTTTTAAAACCCTAACCTTCTTTAAGGAAATTAATCCACATATTTTTGGCTTTTCATACAAATTTAATGATGTAAGAACAGCTAAATGTCAAAGATCGTATCGTACTTATGAATTAACATATAGCTTGCAACAATTTCAGGGCTGTTGGTAAAGGAAACAAGACTCCTCAAGCAGAGACAAAGGACAGATTGTTATTCAAACTGTGCAGTTCTAGCCAAAATATCATTTTTTGTGATGGTTACTCAAGCGTAACTTCTCAATGCGATAAAGAGAGAAACCAGTAAGCAAGTATAGATAGTGGGATGCATTATAGGACAGGACCTCTGAGTTTATGGAAACAAAATTTTTAAAAACCCTTTGTCCTTCGAAAAGGTAATCTGGAAAAATAGCAGTCACTGCCTCTCCTTGCATGAAGTAGACAGCGAGCACTCTCCCTAGCTCTCCTAGGAGCAAAGGTGCACACCCCACCTGTGCATTGCCTGGAGCAACTGTCACACCTGGGAAGTAAGGAAAAGGGCAGGCACCTTGCCAATCTGCAAAAGGACGCAGGGAACTCCCTAGCCGTCTGGGACAGGGTGTGCAGGCAGCCCAGGCACAATAGGATCTGGAAGGTGACCTTGAGTAACCTAAGGCTAGTTATCATGTAGTTACCTATCCAACAAAGTGGTTCAATGTTGATGTCTGAACCATGAGGAGGGCCCAATCCAGACATGTAAAACAGAACCCCAGACCATAACCAGAGCCTCTCGTTACAACATAAGGCCTGTTTGTCTTATGTTGTGAACATATCTTGCTCTGTAAACCTATCCTGCTTCTTCTCATAGACTTCATTTGTCACTTGCCTTGCTTTTGGTGTATCTGGTCACTCTTCAGCCAAGCATACACTAAGAACTGAGAGCAGCCTGCCAAACTGACACTCAAGAAAATGTACTAGACCCTTAGATATTGGTCTCATCACACACATTTGAAGTTTTATAGATAATAACAATAACATATATTTCTTAAAATTAATGTCGTTTTAATTTAATAAATACAAAGTTATATAAAATTCCACTGTGGTGAACTCTGTAAAAAGTACTTTTTGAACATTACACTAGAAATTCCTGATCTTAATAAGAACAGGTTTGACGAGACAGGGAAATCCATTAAATCCTTCTGCATACTGTCAATAAATAATTTTAAAACAGCCTGATTTAGGTATATTGACATACAACAAACTGTGCATATTTAAAGTGTATAATTTAATGAGGATTTTTGTATATATACAAATGTGAATCTGTCACCACACCACAATTAAAATAATAAACAGATCTATGGCTGGAGCATATGATGGGTGTACATTTAACTTTTTAAGAACTGTCAGGTTTTAGTCTGAAAATGTCAGTTCTTTGCATGAATGCCCATGGTCTAAGAATGACCAGAGGTACCAAAGTAAGGCAAGCATGAGGTGAAATTCATTGAGGGGGAGCAAGATAGGATTGCAATAGGATTACAGGCCAACAGCAAGATATAGGTTTCCAGAGCATTATACTTACACCACAGATGATGATCGGACCCCTTGCTGCCTCAGGAAAAAGAGAGTTTGGTTATAGTCTGCAACTTGTTTTATAGTACTGGATTGGGACCTCCCTAGTGGCTCAGAGGTCACCATGGAACCACTTTGATTGGACAGTTGGGAGTCACATGACCTGAGTCTTAACTTCACATGCAGGTTGCTCTGGTCAATTTCTAGACTCTTTGGTACCCATGTGGCTTGGGCTGTGGGCTAGAGAACCCTCTGCATGTTTTGCAGTGGTGTACCAAGTTCTGATTGGCAGATTCATAGGACATTCCCTCCTCCCTCAGGTATGGCAGTTGCTAGAGACAGGATTAGGATGGAGCAGGACCCAGATGGGGGCAGCAGCACCCACTTTTGTCCCTAGGAGTCCCAGAATCCCTCACGATCTACCTACCAGAACCAGGAAAATCACTTGTTTTCCCAAGTGGTTTTACTATATTACATTGCCACACCTGTATAGGACAATTCTAGTTTCTTCATTTTACTACTCATACTTACTATTTGCTTTTTAATATTAATCATTCAAAAAAGTGACTTCCTTCGTACCTCGTTGGGGTTTTAATTAAGAGTTAAAGGAGTGCGTGTATATGCTCAATCTGGGCAGAATTTTATTAATATTATTGATCTTAGAAACAGTTTTTGGTTTCATTGGGCTTAGATTGTTTGGTTTTATGTTTTATTGGTTTCCACTCTGATATTTATTGCTGATTTATTATTTCCTTTAACCTACCTATTTTATAAAGGTTCTATTTTTTTTAATTGAAACTGAGGTCGTTAATGTGAGACTTTTCTACATATATTATACAGGTACTCAAAATATACATGATTTCTCATGATTTTTTGTTTGAATCAAATTTTTAGTTTCCAAAGAGTTGGAATATTATGAATTTGGTTTTATCTGTTTCCAATATAATTACATTGTGGTTGGAGAACATTTGGATTTCATAAGCACTTGTAAAATTTTGAGACTCTTATGTCTCATAATATGGTCTACACTGTACATTTTCCCTCGGTCTCACTTTCAGTATTTTCAACAACAACAAAAAGAAAATGATGTAATTTTTGTTTTGGAATCTTTGTAAATAGAATGTCTTCTTTTCTCCACATTTCTTTTGTTTATAACTTTCTCTTAACACTACTTTTGGCCTATTTGATTATGTTGTTTCTTGCAGTTTTCTCTTATTTTTCTTGTGCAGCAGTTTGTTGAGCTTCTTAAGTCTTAGTGTGCACATTTCTCATCACATTTAGAGAGAGGTTTCAGGCATCATTTCTTCAATATTTTTATAACCTTAAATTTTCATTTCTCCTTTCAGGACTGCATATTCATTACTCTGCATAAAGTTGTCATGTAAGTCAATAATAGGCTATTGACATTTTTTTTTTTCCTTTTTTCTCAGTGTGTTTATCTTGATAAGTTTTTCATGCTGTGTCTTCATGTTCTCCATGTTAGCCAAAGGATATTATACAAACCTCAAAACCTGTTATACAAATTCTCTTTTACTCCCTTAGATGATTCTGTGCTGAAACTGTACTTTTGTTCCAATCTCAGAATCAATTAGCACATTGGACAAATCTTGTAAACTGTGAAAGATATCTTATTATTTGATAATTCATGTAAGGGCTCCTAAAAGTATATTTGTAGGCATTAAAAAACATCAAGACTTTGGTCCAGTGATGAAAAATTTCCAAAATCTCCCGTGACAAGATGGATGAAATGATGTAAAATTTACCGAGAAACTGCCATGCAGCAGCCTGTCACCTCACTCGCTCGTCCCAATGGTCCTGAAAAGCAAACATGAGCTGTTCTGTTTTACAAATGAAGAGCTGCAAATTAAAAGAAATTAAGTAGCCTGCCTTTGGTGAGAATACTAACAAATGGCATTGTTAAGATTTTAATCCAGTCATATTTTGAAGTTTACAATTATGTCTGATTGATTGCTTGAAATTTTTCTTTTAGGTTGATTGGAATTTTGCCCAAAATAAGTCCTCAGCAGGAAAATGAATGACATTGCCATGTCAGCTGTCTTTCAGCTGTATGATATTCAAATTACTTCTTACAAGGAAATTCAATAAAAAGCACATGACAGTTTTTGGTTTCTATTTTGTTCTTTCATATAACTGAAGATTTTAGATATTTTATTGTTCAAAGCAATGTGCTGAAGTATTTTAATAAATACTCCACTATTTTTATGGTTTGCTGTATGCTTCTTATGTTCTTCATGCATTCATTTAAATTTAAAATCTGATATGCTTATGATTTGTTTTTATTCCAGCCTTCAGACATAAGCCATGATTCTTAAAGTAATAATAGTTAAAAACTGGCCCCGAGTTACAATAAAAAAGAAACTGCAAAACTCTATGCCCTTGATCTTTAGGAAAAGTTAAAAAGCTTTGAGAATAAATCTGAATGCTAATATCAAAGGGATGTCATTTTGATAAAATATTTACATCAGTGTGCTAAATCTAATATTAAGGTAGTTCTGATTTCCTCCTTAAATGTAATGTTTCCATTTATCAGTAATTTAAACTAATTTTGGTACACAGCTCTTATTAAATAAGACAAATGCTGCATGAAAAATGGCATGATCTTTTCATTATTGCTTTGTCAGAATAGTTCTCTAGAGATATTTACTCAGTTTCAAAGCTTTCTATGTCTTCAAAGAGCTCAGTAAAGGGTAGCTTATTCTTGGTATGACTCCAAACTTATACATTAAAAAGGAAGATTTATAATTTAGGATATTGTGGTTTGAGTTACATAACAAAACTAATTTTTTTGTAGAAAAACAACTTGCATATATTTGAGATAAATGTATTAAAGACAGAAAGAATTGTGCTTATTTACAATGATAATTTGGGATTTTACCCTGCTAAATATTCTCAGAATTGTTTATATGCTTTAGAACTCATGAGATGAAGTGTCTATACTAGAATATTCACATTGGATAATAGTACTGGATAACTTTGTGTAGCATGAAGAATAGTTAAGTATGTTTGAAATTCAACATTGCATTCTTAAGAATAGTTGCTTAACTTGCTGCCTTCTTGGCATAAACCTTAGGCCTATGGAAATAGCTAGTGTCCACTCAAGCATATTTAGGCCCTTCTACCTACCTCTTTATTTTAAGTCACTGCAACCTAGCTTGTCATGATAATTTAACTGAAGAAAAACTGTGTGAAAAATATATTGATTACTTTAATCAGAAATGATTTTAATTTCCTATAGTATTAAGTAAATTGATACTTATTTTCCTAGCCAGTAATAGTTATCAGCTCAAGTGAATTTTTACTTGCAGAAATTATGAAATGATGATCTTGAACATGAGATAACATACTGGAAAGGGAATATGTCTTACCACTTTGTGCTCATTTGTGGACACTATTTCCTTAATATCTTTGACACAATAGAAAAATAAGCACAATTGGCAATAATGAAGATAAGAACTGAGTACATACAGCCTCATTAAAACACCACTTGCTAATTAATGTACCACGTATAATGTTGGCCTTCCTTCCACAAATTAGAAAAAAAAACTTGTGGGGTTCACCCTCTTTCTGTGATCTCTGATTTTGATCACAAGGACTGCTATTCTCCCAGGGCCTGGTATTGGATCATCCAAACCCAGACTCTAGGGCAGGGCCCTGAGCTCTGAATCTCCAGCATCCTTTTACTTAATTTTTTCTTACTACACATTTTTAAATATCAGAATGTCCTAATTTTAATACCAGGTAGTTTTCTGCTTTTACATAAAGCTGAAACATTATATAATCAATAGTACTGCCATTAAAAACTAGCATAACAATTATATGAATAGTATGGTGATATTTATGAAAATAAAAAATCATATTCATAGTTAGCTATTTGTAGAAACACATTGGAAAAGGTTTAAAAGAACACATATCACCCAGGACATACCTCTGAGAGGAAAGTGGAATCAAATGGAATGAAACAAAATTTCAACTTTTTTGTTTTAAGTATTTATTTTTAAATAAAAAACACAGGGTTTTAATTAGGAGAATATAAAAAGCAATGCTATGAAAAATTTATTGTCCTAAATATAATAAAACTAATGTTTAGATTTTATTTATAAAATTTGACTTAAACATCAGAAACTTTAAAAATACACCATGCCTATTTGTATGCCTAAGTATGACTACTATTTTAGTTATGCTCTTTAAAACAAAATTTAAAGGATTTCCATATAGTGTTTTGAATTTTTTATCTCTCAGATATAGGTATAGGTAATATTATTAAACAAACCAAATTCAATGGTAATGAACTACATTTGTTTCTTGCTTCAAAAATTTTTTAATCTTTTAAATCAAAACCAATATGAGAACTTTAAACATCAACCAGGGCTCTGATATTAAGGCTATACAGCTAGAAACATTAAACAATCAAAACAGTGGCCTGAAGCTTTTTTTTGTAGAATCCATTTTTCTAGGCTTTTGTCCAACAGAAAATATTTTTTACCTTACTACTGAAAGTATTAAAGTTCCCAGGAAAATGGAGGGATGTTATTAGATAGATTTCTATTTTCTTTTTTTTTGAGACAGAGTCTTGCTGTCAGCCTAGCTCACAGCAACCTCAATCTCCTGGGCTCAAGCAATCCTACTGCCTCAGCCTCCCGTGTTGCTGGGACTACAGGCACGAGCCACCATGCCCGGCTAATTTCATATATATATATATTAGTTGGCCAATTAATTTCTTTCTATTTTTATAGTAGAGACGGGGTCTCGCTCAGGCTAGTTTTGAACTCCTGACCTTGAGCAATCCGCCCGCCTCGGCCTCCCAGAGTGCTAGGATTACAAGCGTGAGCCACCGCGCCCGGCCTTCTATTTTCTTTAAAGGAAGGATTCTGGCATTTTGTTTTCTGCTTGTTGTTTAGGTAAAAAATATATATAATGATTATTTTAAGGAGGTTTTATTGATATAGTTGCCCATTATTGAGTGTTATATTACCACACGGGCCCTGGATGTCACTTAGTTTTCTGAGTAATGAAGCTGTGCAAAATCTTTTTGTTAAGCCTCACTATTTTTACACAAGGAATATTACATTATCAAAAGACAACAAACTCTCTTTTAAAGTTAATCATAAAGTTCTTATCTTAAATAAAAGAAACTATTTTAAAATATAGAGATATAGATATACATCTATACACCTTAAGATATACAAAAATATACTTGTATATCTCACAGTTTCTATATATGCATCTAAACCTTTGTTCATTTTTTCACATATCTCAAACAGGAAAAAAGAATACTAGATGCAGGCATGGGTAGAAATTGTTAACTTTGTATAATATCATGAAGTTACTAAAGGCCTCATATCTCTTAAAACACCTACTCTTATCCACTAGCTAAACCAGAATTGTGTCTCTAGTCCTATGTTCATTTGATTTAACCACTGTTCAAATAAATACTGGAATATTCTTAACATACAGACCTCTTTTAGGCCAGTCTTTACCATGTACCATTTGCTGTGAACAGTTTTGGACTTTATCTTAAAGGTTAAAACAGAAAGATAAATCCAATATTTGGAAAAGTATAAGAAGAAAAATCAACATGGTATGCAAAAAAATAAGCATATTAAGACTCCAAAACTTACTGAGACTACAAAACTTATTTTATGATTTTTAGGAATTATCCTATTATTATTAAATTTATTTATTAAATACTACTAAATATTAAATTTGTAAGTTTGCTATAAACATTTAAGAGTTATCTTTATGAATGAGGAAAAGTTCAACATTACTATAGTTGAATCATGAGGGTCAATTCTGCAATGTTTTACACTGGTGCTATCATACTTTATTCTTCCTAGAACCATTATAGGGGATTTTTACAAGAAGCATTTGTATTTTAATCCAAAGAGGGAATATGAGTAATTTAACCCAAAGCAGAGTGAGCAATAATTCAAGCATCAGAAATCAAACATCTCCATGACATAAGCCTCATGAATAATGTCTGTTCCGTACGCACTCTCCACTTCTACCCTGGATGTAGCATCACACCTAGATCTGACTTCATATATTACATGGTGTAGGGGAAGGAGCATGTACTTTGGAGTCTGAAATAAGTAAATGCCAGTTTCATTATTTAATAGCTGTGTGACTGTTGTGGACTTAATTGTGTCCCCCACAAATTCATATGTGAAAGTATTAGCTCTCGGTAGGTTAGAATGTGACTGTAATTGGAAATAGGATCTTCAAAAGATGAGGGCATATGGGTGAACCTGAATGCATTCGGACTGATGTCTTGGTAAAAAGAGAAAAAGACATCAGGGAAAGCGGCACACACAGAAAAAGGGCCAGGTGGGGACACAGAGAGAAGACAGCCAGCTCTAAGCCAAAGAGAAGCCTCAGAAAAAACTAACCCTACTGACACCAGAACTCTGAGAATGCAAATTTTCACTGTTTGAACAACCCTGTCTGATGTGTTTGTTATGGTAGCCTTAGCAAACTAAGATAGTGACCTTGGTAAGGTTATATAACCTTTTTGAGTCTTAATTTCCTTTGCTATTTGTGAATTATTTAATATAATTGATTGCTTTGAGAAAAAGATAAAATAATCTAAAGGATGCAATGATGTACATATCCATAAATCTTAGTTCCTCCTTGTATGTTTATGCTCTGACTTACAACTTCAATTATTGCTCCTTAAACTCATTCACACCAGCAGTTCACTGTATGAACCTGACAAGGGTTCAGAACATGGGAAGAGGATAAGAAGTTAATGAGCAAAAGCAACTGGCAAAATTTCATAGAATTCACAAAATATTACCACCAAATTATTTATTTCACTTCTACTTTCCTCAAGTTCTGGAAATCTCACTCTTGGTGAGTGTGTTTGTTGCAACATTATTTTCTTTTCTCTTAAAATAAAAAAAAATTTGAAACTATCAACACCCCTACTATTCCTAAACTCTTATACTATTAAAGTCAAAGTAAATACCAAATGAAGAGGGATTTCATGTTGTTTTGTAAACAATTAATGCAACATTTTTAATCTCAAAGCTTTAAAGGCCAGTTTATGGGGGTTCCCAAAAGTATATCTTCTTGGAATTCCTGAGTCCTATCCAACTGCCTACTCAACAAATGGGATCTTTCCTTGCCCCAACTAAATTTTTTGCAGTTTTCTTTATAGAAAAACAAACAAATAAACAAACAAAACCAAAACAAAACAAAATAACCACTATGTCTATTTTTTATGGCCACACATCTGATAATTATGATTAACTCCTCTCCTTTTTTACTTCCCATATTAATTTCCTAACAAAAATTCTGCTAGCTCAATCTTCAGAATCTGACCACTGCTCACCACTTCCACCTCTACCAAGTCCAATGGAACTCTCTCCAAAATTATTTTAACAAAGTTCACTATTAATTACATATATTACCTGAATTATTTTTCCTATAATTAATTTTAAAAATAAAAATAATTATAACAATTGTACCAATATTTAGAATTACCTATATTTCTAATGTCTGCCTTTTGATTTAAAAATAAATAAAATCATATTATACAGTTAAAGGATTAAAGAGTTTACTATGGGCCAGATACTATAATTGTTATTTATATGTGCTATCTTAATTATTGTAACAAATATGGGTAGTAGATAGTATTACTATCTACATTTTATCTATAAGTTTACTGAAGCACATGTCAAGTAGTTACCCTATTTCTCACAGAGAGTAAGTGGAATATTTGAAATTTGAATCTAGACAATTTGTTACCAGAACACAGACTCTTAGCTACTAGACTGTAGCTACATTTCCAATAAGGAAAATTAGGTTTAGGTCCAAATTAAAGTGAAAGTGAAATACTAAAAATGCCTATTTTATTAAAACCTTAATGAATACTACTAAACACCTATTAGAAAGGTTAAACTCCAAAACACTGCAAATACCAAAATAAAGGTGAGGCTGTGGAGCAATGGGAACTACCACTCATTGCTTTGGGAATGTGAAATGATACAGGCACTCTGCAAGACACTTTGGCAAGTTCTTGCAAAGGTAAACATAGGCTTATCATATGATGGAGAAATTGTACTTCTAATTATTTACCCAAATGAGTTGGAAGCAATAAAACCTGCCCATCGATATTTACAGAATTTTTCAAATTACCAACAAATGTATATAACCAAGAGGTTCTTAAATAGGTGAGCGAGTAAACAAACTGTTATATTCATACAAAGGAATATCATACAGCAATAGAAAGAAATGAGCTGTCAAGCTATAAAAAGATGCAAAGAAACCTTAAATATATGCTATTATATAAAATAAAATAGTCTCCAAAGACCTCACAGTGCAAGTTTTTAACTATTTGACATTCTGGAAAAAGCGAATGAGACAGTAAAAAGTCAGTGATTGCCAGGGTTTGTTGGGAGGGGGAGAAAGAGGGAAATATGGAGCACACAAGATGTTTAGGGTAGTAAAACTATACTGTATGATACTATAATGATGGATACCTGACATTAAGCATTTGTGAAAACCTATAGAATTGTACTAAACAAAGAGTGAACCCTAACATAACATAATATAGACCTTACTTAATGATAATATAACAATATTGGTTTATCATTGTAACAAATGAACCACACTTTTGAAGTATGTTAATTATAAGATACACAGCAGGGAGAATACAGGGTGTCAGAGCATATATAGGGACTTTTTGTACTTTCTATATAAGTATTTGTAAACCTAAAACTTCAGTAAAAAACATAGTCTATTCATAAAAATTGAATTTCACTGGTGAGTAGATGAATCTCAAATACAATTTCTAATATCTCATATTCCTTTTTTGCACAGAAACTCAACATAAATATCCATTGAATTTTGGATACTTGATTTTTCTTGTACTTATGTTAATATATTCATTTGGTAGGCTACAGTAGAGATTGGATATTATGACTGTTGTTCTAAAACCCCATGACAATTTTTATATATAATGATGATGACTCTTCCAGGTTGTCTTCACAAATTTACATACATTACACTCCCCAAGGAATAAACACGAACTTCAAACACTGGAGCTGAGCTTTCCCAAGTCTCTCCTTCTCTCCATGGCCTACACTTCCTACATCTGAGTTAGTTAGATTAAGAAATGCTTAATTTCACGTACAGGTGCTAATCCACGTATGACGGGCTTGAACACACTGTGAATCAAAAAAATCATAGTCACACTTGAAGCTCTGACTCAAGGGGGAGGAGAGGCAAGGACAATTTATGTAACTTTAACAACATTTGTACCCCCATAATATGATGAAATAATAAAAAAAAGAAACCAAAAAAATCATAGCCAAATCATCATAAGTCTCTTATACATAAAAGAGATAAACAATACACTCACATAGGAAAGTTTGATTTTCAAGTATGTATCTATACTTGAAAAGAAAATGTAATAGTGTTTGAATGAACACTGGAAACAAGAGTTCCAGAGGCAGATGTGTATGCGAACCCCCTGATACACCGAAATGCCAACTCGGTATAATTAAATGTTTACTTAATTTCAAATGTATTCTTTATAATTGAACATATATATATGGATGATGTATATGTAAACTATATAATTAGTTAATTTTACAGTTAATTTAGGCATTTAATTTCTAAATATATTTCTGAATATACATTTTACATAAAATATAAACAAATTTTTATTTTTTCTAATCTAAAAGATATGAAAGAATTTTAATTCTATCTATGACTAGGTTTATTTGTACTGCACATATCTTTATCTTATACTTTTCCAATAATTTACTGCAAAAATCCACACATTTTAATTCTCCAGTTTTTTTCATATCATTCCTTTTAACTTCACTCCTACCCTTACTGCACAGATATTGAAGCCTTCATTATTATATAATCACTTATACTTGTTTTTCATGGCAAAGTATGTGTAAGCTGCCTATTATGTTTCATTATTGCCGTCAATTATTTGAGTTTGCCAAAAGTGTGCTCAATTGCTGAAAATATTTAGTATTAAAACTAGTTGTAGAGGGTAATATAACTTCCATCCTTTCTTTTCATCCACATTGTATTTTAGTAGGAAGTTTATAAACTGCAACAGGCACCTATAGTCAGATACCATTGAATGTAGACCTTTATACATATTTGTGTGTGTGTGTGTGTGTATTTTAAAGGTACAGAATCATAATGTATGATAAAGAAAAAATGAAAAATCATGTGTTTATCCTTGCAATTTTCTAGTGAAGAACTATAGAAAATTGTTTTCTAACAAGATTTCAAAAGCAATGGTAGAAAGGTTTGCTACTTAAACAATTGTCTTGGATTGCTGTACTTTCCATCGCTAGAGCTTTATGTATGTGAAAATCCCAAATTGTCTCTTTCCCTGAAATGATCTGCTTCCAGGCACAGTATATTAGGATTAGGGTGGAACACCATAGGTCAAACATTAAATTCATTCAGCTCACATATTTTTCTAGTCACTACTTTATGGTAGTGTTGTACTATGCAAAATAATATAAAAATGTATTCTTGGACTTTACACTCAAAGAGTAGATAAAGTAATAGAAACTCAGATATGTAAACCAATGACTACATGTGCTAAACTGGAAGTTAAAAAGTTGTCACCTATATTACACATTCAAAGTCATCAAAAGCAATCTGAATTCATCATTAGCATTCCTGTGATAATTTTTCTACCTCATTGATATATGATCATCTCTGCTCTTCCCTTCACTTTCTTTTGAGTCGCATAGGCTGAGTTTTGATACAATTAACTCTACTATTTAAAGTGCTATTATACCCAGACCATCTTTGTCTTCCAGCAAAGAAAATGATTTATTGTCATTGTTCCATATAGGCTCAATTTCTACCCTTGGAATATGCTGCTACCTTCAGCCTTAATATGATTTTTATGACATGGACATTTTTAACAAGCAAGAAGTTATGAAGACCGTATTTGTATGAATTATTTCTTACAAAAATTAAACGCTGTGATTCATTATTCAGTCAGAGTGGAACTGAAAGGGCTCTTGCTTAGACTGAGGCAATCTTAGCTCAAAGACCGGCTGTGACAGTAGCTAGTTGTCTGTAAAACACTTAAACTCCCTAAGTTTCACTTTCTTTATAAATAAAAGAAAATAATGGCATCAACTATTTAGGGTTGAGATGAGGATTAAACAACAGAATTATGTATAAGTAAGGTTAAAATTTGAATTCATATATATTTCTAAATTTTTATTATTATAAAATATTCAAGAATTTTAATAAGGTCCCTGTAAGGACAATAGATGACCAGAACAAAAGCTGACAAATGATTGTGTCTATTTTTAAAATCAAACAGACAACATTATTTACTATTTCCTCAGCATAACAAATATAATACCTGGTTAATTAAGTCTCATAACAATCCTTGGCAGATGTTTAATTTTTCTATCAGCTAGCATTTTCTGCATAATAAAGAATTTAAAAATAATGGCATAATACAACTATTTGTTTAGATCACAATCTGGAGAATGGCAGTTAAGGCTGGGATTATCTGGGAATAATGTGTTATGTTGAGCTCATGCATGTGTCTGCAGTTAGCTGCTGATCAGTGGATCTGTTTTATGTTTAACAACTTTATCAGGTGTAATTCACATATATACTTCACTCATTTAAAATGTATCATCCAATGGTTCTTAGTATGTTCACAGAGTTGCACAACCATCATCACAATCAACTTTGGAACATTTTTATCATATCAGGAATGAATTCCATAACCAGTAGTAGTCATTTCCCATTTATTCCTCGAACCCCACCTATCTTTTCATCCCCACACCACAGCCCCACACAATCACTTATCTACTTTTTCCCCTTATACTATATTTGCCTATTCTGGACACATTTTTATATTCCTCCTTTCTACCTGTAATTGCACACTCTTTCACCAGCATTGCTTCATTCTCCCCTACATCCTACCCCCCTCATCTCTGATAACCACCACTCTACTCTTCTACCTTCTATCGGATCAATACCTTTAGATTCCACATTCGCAACCTATACATCTGATAAGGGATTAATATCCAAAATTTTTAAGGAACTCAAGCTACTTAACAGCAAGAAAACAACCATATCTTTAAAAATTGGCAAAAGACATGAATAGATAATTCTCAAAAACGAACATATGAGTGGCCAACAGATATATGAAATAATGCTCAACATCACTAACCATCAGAGAAATACAAATCAAGACCATATAAGATACCACCTTACACCTGTTAGAATGATGCTATCAAAAAGCAAAAAATAACAAGTGTTGGTGAGGATATGGTGAAAAGGGAACATTCACACACCATTGTGGAAAACAACATGGAGATTTCTCAAAATATTAGCAATAGAACTACCATATGTTGGGGAAATCCCACATATATCCAAAGGAAATAAAATGAATATTTAAAAGAGATAGCTGCACTATTGTGTTTATTACAACCTAAGTTTCCATCAACAGATTAATGGGTAAAGAAAATGTAGTATATATACACAATGGAATACCATTCAGCTACACAAAAGACCAAAATTCTGTCATTTGCAATAACATAGATGAACTTGGAGAACATTATGTTAAGTGAAATAAATCAGGCACAAGAAGTCAAATACCACAGTGGCTCTGTTTTTTAATTTGGTTAGTTCCTAGTTGCAGTGACAGAAATCAAAGGACAATATATCTCTCATCTTTCAATAGGCTAAACATAATTTTTTTTCCATGCAGTCACAGTGGCAGACATCCCAAGAGTAGCAAATTTTCCTCAAAGTGCAAGTTCTTCTCATTCATCTTTGTAGGGCACACTTGCAAACTCTCCCATTGAACAAAACAAGTCACAAGGTCAGCCCAAGTTTAAGTATTGGATAATGTATTTACTTCATTATATGAGGAACAGTAACATATCATAGCTATCTTACAGTCCTCTGCAATTATTGTCCCTTCATAATTTATGAGAAAATTGAAGTTTGCAAAGATTTTTATATATATGTTATATATATAACATGTTATATATATGTAACATATATATATAACATGTTATATATTATATGTTATATATATGTATAAATATATGCCTATTTAATGGCAAAGCCAGGATTCATATCTAGTTGTTATTGTCTTCAAATTTGGGGCTCCTAATAATCATAAGGTATAAAATATTTCTAATTCTTCTGTCACGTTTCCTTAACTATGGAAGACAACAGTGAATTTTCCAGAAAATTGATGAAATACATATCACAAAATTGAGATATTAGGGTAGCATTTATCATAACGATTGTAACATTTTTAAATATATTTATAAATTATTCTATACATAAACATAAAAATAATTAAATAGTAAAGAAACATAAAAATAAGGTAGAATGTAATTGTTATTTAGCTCTCATAAATAAATTATATTATATATATATATTTACAAGGGATAGGTTTACACAATGTATGGATTAAATAAGCAGAAGTTAGCAAGGAAAAGGGAAGAAATAATCATATTAATAATTATTAGGCTGGAGGGATGGGGTAAAAAAATTAAAAAATAATAATAATTGGGATGGAAACTCATGAGCACAAGCTGACTTTTGGAGTCTCTGAACACAGGAAGAGCCAACCAGCTTTCAATGCCCTTCCAATTAATTAAATCAAGCCCACCCAGGATGATATAAATTTAAAAGATTTAAAGTAAAATAGGCATAGATGTCTCATACCTTAAATTTATAAAATCCATTTATGACAAACCCACAGACAATATCATATTGAATGGGGAAAAATTGAAACTATTCCCTCTTCAAACCGGAACTACACAAGGGTGCCCACTATCTCCTCTTCTAGTCAACAGAGTGCTCGAAGCCCTGGCTACAGCAGTCAGACAAGAGAGTGGAATTAAGGGCATCCAAATGGGAGCAGAAGAGATCAAACTCTCACTCACTGCTGATGACATGATGTTATACCTAGAAAATCCCATGGATTCGTTCAAGAGACTCATAGATTTGATAAATGAATTCAGTATATTTTCAGGTTACAAAATCAACATACACAAATCAGAAGCATTCATATATGCCAAGAACCGTCAAGCCGAAACTCAAATCAAAAATGCAAGCCCCCCCAAAAAATTAAATATCTAGGAGTATATTTAACAAAAGATAAGAAAGACTTATACAAGGATAACCACGAAATGCTAAAAAAAGAAATTGTAGAAGATGTAAACAGATGGAAAAAAAATCTACCTTGTTCATGGATTGGTAGAATCAATATCATTAAAATGTCAATATTACCTAAAGTGATCTACAGAATTAGTGGCCATCAAAGTACTATACTCATCAAAGTACCACCATCATTCTTTACAAATCTAGAAAAAAATAATTCTTCACTTTGTATGGAACCAGAGAAAACCTCGTATAGCCAAAGCAATCTTAAGTAAAAAGAACAAACTGAGAGGCATCAGTCTTCCTGACTTCAAGCTGTGATATAAAGCAATAATAGTTAAATCAGCCTATGACTGGCACAAGAACAGAAGCATCGATCTTTGGAATAGGACTGAGATTCCAGAGATGAAGCCATCTGCACACGGTAACCTAATCTTTGATAAAGCAGACAAAAATATACAATGGGGAAAAATAATCTCTCTTCAATAAATGGTGCTGAGAAAACCAGATAGCTACATGCAGAAGATTGAAGCAGGATCCCTACCTCTCACCTCTCACAAAAATTCACTCAAGATGGATAACAGACTTAAACCTAAAGCATGAAACCTTAAGAATCCTAGAATATGAGGTTGGGAAAACCCTCTCAAACATTGGCCTAGGCAAAGAATTCTTGAAGAATACCCCCTAAGCATCACAGCAGCAACAAAAATAAACAAATGAGATCTGATCAAATTAAAAGCTTCTGCACAGCCAAGGAAACTATCATTAGAGCAAATAGACAACTTACAGAATGGGAGAAAATATTGACTCTCTACACTTCCAATAAAGGTCTAATAACAAGAATCTATCTAGAGCTCAAAAGAATTAACAAGAAAAAATCAAACAACTCCATCTAGAAATGGGCAATGGAAATGAACAGAAACTTTTCCAAAGAAGACAGAATAATGGCCAGCAAACATATAAAAAAATGCTCAACATCTCTAATCATTAGAGAAGTGCAAATCAAAACCACAATGAGATACCACGTAACCCCAGTGAGAATGGCCTATATCAAGAAATCCCAAAACAACAAATGCTGGCGAGGATGCGGAGAGACAGGAACACTCTTACACTGCTGGTGGGACTGCAAATTAGTGCAACCTCTGTGGGAAAGAATTTGGAGATGCTTCAAACAGCTAAAAATAGAAATACCATTCGATCCAGCAGTAGCACTATTAGGCATCTACCCAAAAGAGCATAATACATTGTTTCATAAAGACATCTGCACCCAAATGTTTATGGCAGCACAATTCACTATTGCGAGGACATGGAAACAACCCAAGTGCCCATCAATTCATGAGTGGATAATCAAAATTTGATATATGTTCACAATGGAACATTACTCAATTCTAAGAAACAACAGCGAGCTAGCACCACTTATGCTATCCTGGATTAAGCTTAAGCCCATTATCCAAAGTGAGGTGACACAAGATCAGGAAAATAGGCTCCACATGTACTCGCCATCAAATTGGTACTGACTGATTAGCACTATGGTGCTCAAAGGATGGTGGTGTTCACCAGGGATTTGGGGGTTGGAGGGTGGAGGGGAAGATGTGTAGGGTAGACCCACATCTTAGGGATGCAGTGAGCATTGTGGAGAGGAAGAGCATACTTCTAACCCTTCCTAGGTAGAGGCAAAGATATAAAATGTAACCAAAATGTCAAAAAAAATTTATTGGGTATTGGGCAGGTGGGGGTGTGGTTATATACATACATAGTGTGATGCACACTACCTGGGGGATGGACACGCTTGAAGCTGTGACTCGAGGGGGAGGGGAGGCAAGGACAATATAAGTAACCTTAACAACATTTGTACCTCATAATATGACGAAATTTAAAAAAATTAAGTAAATCAAATAAGGACTTTATTTAGAGCTGACTAGTCCCTTCACAGCAGCACCTAGATTACTATATGATTGAATCACTGCGAGGTGTGTATATGATTGTTTTGTAGCCTCCTACAGTTCTCACAAGAGTATATCTCTTGTTTCCCACACTTTGTGAAAACAGAGTAGAAAGAGAATTCTGCAAGATGCAGTTCAGCCTCATCAAGTTGGCTCATCACAAAGCCTTCACAGGCAATTTGGCACCCATACACGTTTCCTTAAACCACACTTACTCTTCAAACAGCAGTAGTCATGAAGTCTTACTTCTGGAAAACATGGCATAACCAATCCATGTGCAACCTGATATACCAGAACACCTTCCCCATAAAAAGACACAAGTCTTTTATTTTAATACATGGTAACCCAAATACTGAAATATAAAGTTAATCATTAATAACACTTTTATATTAGATGATAAAAGGATTGTAGAGGAAACAAAGCATTTAAGCACACATATGTAGATAGAAACATACAGAAGTAATTATACACTAATTTACATCAAAATAAGAAATAAATATTCATAACTATGGTTCTCATTCTGCAATGGGTCACGTGGTCATAGCTGTTATTTATACTGCCCCAGCTTCTTCCATTACTCATTCCATATTTCCTTTGCTATCAATAAGCATCTCAGCTAGTTGTGAATCTCTTCCTGGTGAAGTGAACCAAACCTTCATTCCTATAGTACTACCTGAATAGGCTCTAACCAATAGAGTCACATGGACAGAAAGCAAATGCTGCTGGTGGAATACCAGGAATAACAGTGAGAAGAGCCACTCTGATTACTAACACTGGATTCTGGATCTGCAAATCTTTGCAAGGTGGGGAACAGCATCATATCTTGAATGCTAACTTAGAGAATTTACTGCATACTGGAGGATACTGTCTAAGCCACAAAAGTGTTTCCATCTAGCTGTTGTCGTAAGCGAAACTTCAAAAGGCCCTTTCATCATTCCAGTAAACTAGATATTTCAGGAGCATGGAAGGCTAATGAACTCCATGAGCCTGGGTCCAGTGTCACCTCTAATTTGCTGTGAAGTGATTTCCTTTTCAGAAGCAAGGTTGTATGGGATATCATGACATTGTAAATGACAGTCTTGATAATGGGAACCAAATCCATTTCCAGAGTAACTGTATTCTGATAAAGACAAATTGTGGTCCATGCTATAATGAAAGTATTCTAATGTAATCCACCTGCCACCGGAGAGCTGCTTGATCACCCCAGGGGCTGGTATCATATCAGGATGCATTGACATTCACTATTGTTGGAATATTGGACCTTCAACAGTGGATATTGTCAGATCAGCCTTGGCAAGTAGAAGTCAATTTTATAAGCCCATGCCCAACTTCCAGCTTTGCCACCTTTGCCACTTTGTTTGTGAGTCAATGGGCAATGGCAGGAATGATTGGAAGATGCTGACTGGTATCCACAGACTGTGTTATCTACTTGATTGTTAAAATATACCTTTGCTTAAATCATGGTCCAGTGATACACAGGTCGTGAAACATAGATATCTTCATATTCTGAATCCATTCAGAGAGACCTATCTACACCTTTCCCAAAACCCTTTTTTCACTAATATTCTAGTTGTATACTTTCCAAGTTCCTGACTATTCAGCCAAACCATTGGCTACATCCTATGAATTTATATAAACTTGGCCATTTGGACATACCTCCTTCTAGCAAAAATTAACATAAAAGTTGCTCTGATTTAAGTTCTGCCCATAAGGATGATTTCTCTTCACCACTGTCCTTCAGAGATGCCCAAGCAAGGGGGTGTAGTGTTGCAGCTGTCAACTTTAGTGCCTTCATATTATGTGGAATTGTCTATAATTTGAGCTCAAATTTTTCCTCCTTTAGACAATTCATTATAGGGAACTTCTCATGGGGCCATAGGTTCAGATTGAAATAGAGAAGATAATGGATGTTTTGGCCACTGCCTCATGTAACTTACTTTTCCCCTTCACTTCCTGCTTACACTCCACCCTCCATTTGATAATAGACTATTTCAATGCATGTCTACCTTTATGACTTGATGGGTGAGAAAAATCTCACTGCATGATGGACAGCTCAAGTTGCATGATGACTTGATGATCTATGATTAATCATTTAATTTCTGCTGAGGCCCAGTCACAAACCAAAAGCTATCTTTCAAAAAGAGCCTACTTATCCACATATGATGATTGGGCTTTTCTTCAAAACCCCAAGGGTCTGAGATGTGATATACCTATAGGGGTTGGTCAAAGGCTCCGAACAATGACACTATCTTTCTGTGATACTTCAAGCACCATTAGGTCTGTTGGCTCATATGGCTCGAGTGGCAGCCCAGCTTCAGCTACTGCCCATGGGATTCCGACTTGCTGTGGTCTTCCCTTCCTGACTGTCTTCCAGCAGACTATAAGCTTTAGCCCAGTGAAGAGTATTCCTTCAATATTAACACATATTACCTTATTGATAAAGTAGAAGTAAGAAATAAGACAGTGGATATAAGTTATTTAAATCCTTCCATATTTATCATTATTATGTTTGTGCCTGTTCCTGTCCTCAAGAAAACTGTGTGCCCTAGAGTGCAAAGGATGGTTGTTTATTACTCATAGCCTGCCAATATCTAACATTACTGTGTCTGTTATAGTAGATATTTTTAACATAATTATTGGATTAATCCAGGTTTAAGATATATTTTTGATAATCATTATCCACATACATACATTGTTCAGATGCACCTGTGTACGCAAACACACAGGAATTTATGTACATAGAATCCTGAAGAAGTATATTAGATACTAATCTATACATTCAGTCTCTCCAAACAAAGCTGTGTTCAACACTGTCACTTTTGCCTAAGCTCCTAATAATTGAAAAATTTTGAAACCATGTTATCTAACCCAATTTCATGTATACATCTGCTACTTATCCATACTTCTGCTTTGTAAAAATCTTAACTCTATCATAAGCTACACTTAGTAAATCCTTCATGGATACCATGTCCTAATTGAGCTAAGGTCATCTAAAAACCACAAGGTTATACATTAGCAGTTTTTCATGAGCATATTTTAGATGATTAGTATAATTAGTCTGAGTAATTATGGGATTGATACAATCACGGATTGGTCTAATTAGCCTTTGAACAGACTAATGCCTCAATTCAAGAGCTAATAAATTCTCTGGCTGATCTTCATGCACCTTTTATACTTGGTTTGATTAATATCCAAGCTTTTGGCAAAGTAAATGAGCAAAGGGCAAAAGCTTAGCTTATCAATTTTCAATAATCGGTTTGCCTCAGGAGTAGTTATTTTTTCTGAATACTTGATTCTTCTATTTTCATATAGAAGGCTTATGAAAAGGCTTATGAAAATAAGCCTTTGTGAGGCTTATGAAAATAATCAGAATTTTTCACTTATTTGCACATAGATCAATACCATTAGAAGGCTCCTGCGAGACTATCTCTATATTATAAATTAGTAATTCTAAGAAACTTAGTAATACTGTATAAAATGCATGAAATTAAGCGATAATTTCAGTTCTCTGTCATCTAGCAATTCCATGTATAATTTACCAACAAACTTTCTCTTTTGATATTGTTGCTTTCTCTAAAATCTTCATTTTTACCTACTTCTATTTATGAAATAACAGAACATATAAACTTTGTTTCAAAGTTATTTGCACTTCTTTGCAAAAAAAAATCAAAATACTTTAAATCTTTTTGCATACTTTAAATCTAATTGCATAATAGCAATGATTTGAATATATGTGTACAACCTTTGGTATTGTTTATATTTCTCGAAAAAAATCTACCTATAATGTATTTACATTTGTTTAATTACATAAAATTTTAGCTATAATAGATATGAAAATCTTTTTGACACTAAGTTAAGGCCATTACTGTGCTGAATCCAATGATGTTCAGTGCTCAGCTCAAGCAGTAAATGAAAACTATTAAAGTAAAACCTCCTAATTATAATGCAAAAGCTGATATGTTATCAGAGCTTATTCATCATGCTGTGAATAATACAGATTTTTATTCATTCTTGTATTACTTTAAGTCAAACAAAACATTTATTCTTAAGATATAATCCTATGACAACTTATACAAAATCTTTGCATTATGCATTTAATTTCAGAAGATATTGATCAATTATAAATTATACACTGATTTTTAATCAGAAAAAAGTTTTTATTTAATGCTACAATAGTGTCTCTTCAATTGTAAAAGTAAATATTAATAGCCAAATAGCATGTTTAAGAGAGTTCTCACTAGATACTTGGTAACTTGCCCTCTCATAGATACATTAACACCCAAAACCTTAATTGTGACTACCACACACACCTACAACGTGATTTGCTTTTCACAACTTTACAAGTTCTCTTTTTTCCCCAATATCTTCTGCAACTTTTCTTACTTAAAGCACAACAATGTTTTAACTACTGACCAATAATGGTCACATTTAGACTAATGTTATCATAGTGTACCAATTTCATATCAATTCCTTCTTCTACATCTATTTTTCATTTTATTTCCTTTATATACTTTAAAGCAATGCTTTGAGTGCAGCAGCTATTTACTAAATATTAAATTAAAACACATTAGAATCTATAATATCAAGTGAAACTTTTTATCTTGAAATTTGTGAAGCTTTTTTAATTTTTATAAAAACAATATATGTTCATTTTTTAAAAGTCCAATATTGGCCATGTTTGGTGGCTCACGCCTGTAATCCTAGCACCCTGGGAGGCTGACTGGGAGGATTGGTTGAGCTTAGGGGTTCAAGACAAGCCTGAGTAGGAAGGAGACTCCACCTCTACTAGAAATATAAAACTTAGTCCAGTGTAGTGGCATGTTCTTGTAGTCCCAGCTACTTGGGAAGCTGAGGCAGGAGGGTTGCATGATCCCGCAAGTTTGAGGTTCCTGTGAGCTATGATGGTACCACTGCACGCTAGCTGGGCCAACAGAGCAAGACTCTATCATTTATTAAAATAAAATAAAATAAAATAAAATGTAAAATATTACTGCAGAATAATAACAAAAAGTATTCCATCTCTCTCTACAATTAAAACAGTTTCAATTATTTCCAGTATTTTATTTCTATAATTACTCATATTTTAAATATGCTCACATTGCTCTTTCTTGTTTTATAATGTTCAGAATGTCAGGTAATTTGTGTTTACTTCCTTTCACCATTTTTCTGCACCCTCCTAATAATGTATGTCTTCTTGCCTAAGCTGTCAGTATAATTTTTAGTTCATCTGTATTAGTACTATAGCATTTTGATTTTGTAACTTGTACCGTTGGTCCATGTTTTACACTAGAAATCTTCCTTCTCAATATTCATTTATTTTAATTTGAGTTAATACTTGCCTTTCTTTTAGCAATGTACCTATAATAATTCCTTCCTAAACACTCAAACAACACTAAATATTTTTAATATATTGCCGTACATATCGCTATCATTTAATTTTTTATTTCATGTAATGGATACATTCCTCCTACATCCTTCTTGCTCATCCAACATAGGGGGGTCACCTTCTCAAACCCCAGGCAGCTGTTGCTGGATTTCCATTCACTGTCACCTCAGAAGCTTTGATCTCCTGACTCTGGTGCCCTGACAACACTGCCAACACTGCCGCAGGCCTTCCTTTTCCATGTCTTACCCACCTGCTTGTGAGAATACATTCCCAACTAGCTTCTAGGAAAAAAATGCAACAGTAGCAGAATATTTTTGACTTTATATATTTTTAAAAGATTGTTTTATTCTACTCTAATACTTAAAAGCTATTTTAGCTCATATGGAATTTTAGGATGTAATTCAATTTTTTAGATAATTAAAAACCTTGTTTCATTATGCTCCAATTTAATGAATTTTGTTGATAATACTATATTTATAAATTTTGATTTATTGTGGATCAATTTTATTTAATCACTCAGGAAGTTTATAGTGGAGGTTAAGTTGGGGAGTTTTATTCCATCATGGCCAGAAACAAAATTCTAGTTTATAAATTAATTTTTGGTTTATTAATTTAAAAAACAATTCTCTTACTTTTTCTCTCTTACACACACTTATAATTAATAGTTAATATAGTAGTTCAGAGTATTTTGCATTTTGTTAATACAACTTACTGATTGAGTTTGAATCTATATTTTTGTATTTGTATAAAAGTAGATATTATGGTACATGAAATACTGTTAAAATATAAAACAAATACTTTCCATAAATTATTTGATATTAAATACCCTTTCAGAAATCTCTTGATATTATGAGAATCATTTAACTCTGACTCTTGACCTCTAATACAAATTACAATATCTCTAATTGGAAAAGAAACAACTAACTTTCACTTATTTTAAAAACAGAGAACTTTTATTTTGTTTTGTATTATATGTAATTTTAAAAAAGAAACAGCAAAACATCTGCATGAGGCATAGAATAATTTTTAAAAGCCTGAACTTTGAATCAGACTGCTTCAGTTTAAATCCCTATGCTACCACCTACTAGCTCTGTGATCTAGAAAAAGTTCGTTAAACTTCCTGTATCTTTCTAACTAATGGGATTGTGTGTGTGTGTGTGTGTGTGTGTGTACATGTATTCTGTGTGTGTATATGTAAAACAAGCTATAAAATCCTATTATTGTTATCATTATTATTCCTGTATACAAAGGGGACATGTAAAAGGGAATTAAAGAGTCAATATAAAAAACATGTAAAAATAATTTTCTAAATACAATTAAATCTGCATTTATTATAAAATACAAAGTCTTTGATGAAGCAGGATAACAATTCTGTTGCTCACTCAGGTTTCCAACCAATTGAAATAGGGCAAAAGTGTCACGAATAGAAGAACAAAGTACCACTTGTATCACTCTGCAGAAGCTAGTTATTGTATGTTTTGGCATGACATTCCAAATCAGTGAGGGGACTCCTGTGCCTATATAGATCTTATACAATTCTACCTAGTGCTGCAGACCCGGGTCAGTGCTTGCCTGATGCTTATTGAGAGAGAGAGGGCGAGATATCCAGTGCCTGGGCTCAGTAATATTGACTTGCAAATTAGTTTCGACCACTTCAGAAATAATGTAATCCACGCCAACTCCCTGGAGAAAATGTATGGAATGGGGAAAAGAGCATTTGGGGAAAAAAAGTCTCATTTTCATAGAAAGAAATGTAAGACATGGAAAATTATCATTCCCACTTACAAAACATATAATGTGTTAATAATAGTCACTAATGTTCTAATAAGAGTCACTAGTTCTGCTTTCAACCTAGGATTATTTTTGTTGTTGTTATTTCTATTATTTTTACCCACTCCCCTTGTTGTTTTTTTTCTTATGTGACTATGCATTTTTAAAAATATGTTCATTACATTAGGGTTTGGAGTTAAGTGGAACTAAATGAACATTTTAATCTGCTACATTTAAGTGGAAGTCCTACTTATATTTCCTATTCTGAAATGTAGTCCTATTCAGACTAAGATTTTAATTAGAAACATTTTTGTAATGTAGAAAATAGCCATTTTATGGAATTTTACAAAAACCTTTTCTTTTTCAATCACATAGCCCAATCAAAATAGAATAGGTTATGTTTTACTATTTGATGTTGGCTACACATCCCTATTCTACCTAATTTGCCTAAAAAAGTTAAAAGTTGCTATTCAGGAGACTTCATGGCTGACATTAGTTTAAGATAGTGAGGTAGCAGAATATGTAATTTGTTTTGTATAGACTAAGCTTTATTGTAAGTAATGAAAAATTATGTTAATAGAAAAGTCAGCAAAACTGACATTGTAGTCAAATAGTACAGGGATTTATGTACCATCAAGCTATCATTTTGATTAAGTATATTTTCCTACCACTCATTTAAATGTCATAGTGAAATAGGGCATAGAAACAGCCATTATATAATCCAGTTTTTATTTAATTATGTTTTATTAAACTTGAGGTATCTAATGAGAGTAATGTGTTATGTGAAGAATAACCAGGTTTTAAAAACTAAAAAAAAACCCAAAACCAAAAAACACAAATTCAACTAACATTTGAATATAAATTTTAAATGATAATATAAGAATTTCAGTTTATTTAGAGTGTGTAATGTCATAGAATTGTATCAATTTACAAATAAATTTTCATTTAGTAAGGCCAAACAATGAATTCCCATTTACTGTGAAAACTTGCAAATAAGTGTCACAAATCTGCTTCTTGTTTTCCTCATTTCTAAGACAAGGAATTTAAAGTAGATAGTACATACTACTAAAGTATATATCAGAATTCATGAATAATTGAATACAATTATCAAATGAACACTCATTAGTTAAATGTCCTTTCTAAAAATATTTGTTTTCTATAACATTTGAATCTTCAACAGTGTTCTTACAAGCTAAAGTGAAAGATTCACTATTTCTTTAACTCCTATTAAGCATTTTGTATAAGTCAATTTATTTTTATGTGACTTGCTGTTTCTTTGTCCAGCAAGATAAAAGCAATTAAAAATAGATGTAATAGATAGTTCAAATTAAAGGATGAAAGTAATGATGTAGTATAATATTAATATTAGTACATACAGTAGCACATATTATTGAAGTTATTCACATAGAGAATATTAAATTTTCTAACATAATTATCAAATCAGCATAAATTAAAATGTTATCAATGCCACATAAAATATCTCAGTGATTCCTCAAAATCATAAAGATGAAGTCAACATGACCTAGAGTGACCCTTACTATATAGTTTTGCATTATCTATTATTTATTACAACTACTCAATTTTTACTATATTCTCAAGAAATAATAAACTTCTTCCCAATAATTAATAAGTGCCTGCTCTTTCTCACCCTCAAGCATCATTGAATCTTGGTGCAAGCATCTGGGTCAATAAGGCACAGTTATTTCAAACTTTGATGTCACCATTTGTTCTAAACCCCAAAACAACTATATATGCAGAAGACTATATAAAAAAAAAACACAATGGATTCAAAATTAAATCTCTGAACACAGGAAATTTGTCTACCTCATGAGTTTTTATTCAGCTTCTTAAAGGCCCCAAATTGTTGCTTGCAATTTGGGGAACATGAGATTAACTCAGTGCTTGAAGCCAATAATCCACTCCAAATTAAATGAAAATTAAATGAAAAGTCTGAAAATGCTGCTAATCGCCTGGCACCGTGGCTCACGCCTGTAACCCTAGCATTTTGGGAAGCAGAGGTGGGAAGATCCTTTAAGGTCAGGAGTTTGAGACCAGTCTGAGCAAGAGAAGACCCCTTCTCTACAAGCAAACAAATATATATATATATATATATATATATATATATATATATATATATATATATCTGGCATGGTGGTGCGCACCCATAGTTGAACTACTTGGGCAGCTGAGGCAGGAGGATTGCTTGAGCTCAGGAGTTTGAGGTTGCTGTGAGCTATGATAATGCCATTGCAATCTAATCTGGCAACAGAGCTAGACCCTGCCTGGAAAAAAATAATGCTGCCAAGTTCCTCTTAAGTTTGTAAGACTATATAGTTCCTCATGAGATACATGATTTTAAAAATGCTAAATAGAGGGAGCAAGATTAAAAACCTCTTATTGAAAATGAACTCTCAATAAAAACTTTAAAAAAAGAAATCTAATGTTAAAAGTGTCATGTCAACAAAGTTAACAGCCCCAAATTTAATTTATTCCTGATAAAATTAATCTTTAAAGCATAGTCTTTTTTGGTGATGAGTACACTAAAAGTCCTGACTTCACAATTATACAATTAATTTATGTAACAGAAAACACTTGTACCCCCTAAATCTATTGAAATTAAAAAAAATAGTCTTTTAAGGCTTAAAATAATTATGATAAAGATGTTCAAAATCATAACTGAAAGCCTAAATTTCTTTAAAAGAGTAATAAATTATGAAGCAAAATAGGTGAAATTGAATATATTAATATAGGTATAAGCTGAAAAAATGCATTTATGTGGAAAATCTGGAAGTAACAAAATAGACGTGGTGGAAAAGTAAAGACAGAACTGAAAAACAGAAAGTGAGTTAATGAAAGGGATGACACTGCAGCGTTTTTAAATGCTTTGCTATTAACATAAAGGACTTTAAAATATCAAGGGTATGACACAAACAAAATTGTGACTAGAGGACCCCTCAGGACAGTGAAGTGAGATTATGAATTATGCTGTAATAGATTTCTAGATTTAATAATAGTGGTAATTTTGTAGTACTTGTAAGTATGGCTAAGTTCACCGGTGTTAGCTTTCTAACTATGCTTCCCAATTCATTCATATAAATATATTCTATTAAAGTTAATAAAAATTGTACAAAGAAATGAATCCTAGATAAGTTTTATTAACTGATTATTTTAAAGCTATTTATTAACCAACAGATGAAGTTTATTAAAAGTGTACTAGGTTAGTTTTTCATGACTTCTGAATTCAAAAACTGGAAAAAGGGAATGGGGAAATAACAAAACATAAAACATTGAAATGCTAATTTTAGAAGCTAAGAAGCAATATTGATGTCAGAAAAAAATACACTGAAACAAGACCTGATGAAGATAAATGGGATAATAACAATAGAACAATAGTCTCAATTTTTAAAAAAATAATCAGTACAATAAACATAATTTTAATCAGATAGGAGAAGAAGAAATAGAACGGGCGGGGGGGATTCTTTGTCCTAGAAGATATAAAAAGTTATTGTAATAGTATGGTAAACAAGAGTACAAAGTAATGATATACAGGAAATTATAAAGAGAGTACTGAAGGCAAATGAAGAGAACAAAAAGCAGCCAATGTAAGCATGGAAGTATAATTGACAATAGAGGACACCTATTAATTAATAGTCACATGAGAGACATTTAACAACAGCTTTTAGAAAAAGTAGCTCCTAACAAATAACTCAATTATACATTCAAGTGAACTACGTTGTTCAAATTGAAAATCTTTACTTTAAAACTTTTAGAAGATGTCAGATAATATAGTTATAGTCTATGTGGAGGGAAGAATTTACTAGAAAAGTCAGAAAAAAAATTAAAAATATGTATATAAAGGACAATCAATAAATATGGCTATACTATAATTTAAAATATTTTTATGAAAACAAATTTAGAAAATATTGACCTGGAAAGACTATGAAAAATATTTTCAATTTAAATAACTAAAGAATGTTAGTCCCAAACATAAATACTAAATATATACACATAAATTATAAACATCAATAATCCAGTTGACACAATCTTAAGGCTGGCAAAAATGTCACAGAAGAGATAACCTGAATAGTTAGAAAAACAAGTAAGAGGATATTCAATTTGATTGATAATCAGGAAAATTCAAACGAAAAGCATTATATGATACCATTACATGCCTATAATATTGATTTGAAATGAAAAGTCTTACAGTATTAATTTATGATGAAATGTAAAGCAAAGAAAACTCATTGCTGGCATATAAAAGCACAAATTTTATATAATAGTGTTGGATTACACGTAGGCAATATCTAGTAAGTTTGAAGATGCCCTTATCAATGTTTCATATTTTGTATTCAGAGGGGATATATCCTGGAATTACTCTTATACAATGAGATAAGTACAAAAATATCTATAAAAACCCAGAGCAGCTTAAATGTATATGAACATTAAAATAAACATCTAATTGTATATGCATTAAATGGAACATTATAGAGTGCTTAACATTAGCCTCTTGTTTCTCTCAGTTGTCTAGGAATAATCATCACTTTCTCCTTTTTCTTCAAAAACTGCGGTGGCAGCTGGTCTATGCATCCACATGGCAATATCAGAACAGAGGCATACCGGTGAGGACTAACCAGCCTTCCCTTGGCATTGGCTTCTCTTCGTTTCTCTTTAGATCACCATGAATTAAAGACCTCTCCCATCATTAACAATGGAGTTGTCCTGTGGGTAGCAAACATCGAAGTAATTAGCAGTGGTTTTATGGGCTGTTTTTAAGTAATGGGGATGTTTTTCCTAATTGACCTGTCATTTTCACATAAACTAGAAGTGACACAAGCAAAGCCCTTGCCTGCCACTGTTTTGCCTTCCAAATTTCAGACAACAAGCCTGATATTTCCATGGGTGGCATGACATTTAAGAGAACTATCTAAAACTAGAAGATAAAAATGTTATTTAAAACAAAAATATAAAAATGCTCTAATTTTATAAGCATATATTTACTTAAGATTATAAAGAACTGTATGGGGTGTATCAAAAAGATGTAACAATTTATGTAAATACTTAAAAGGAAAAAATTGAAAAAATAACTTAAATAATAAACACAATGAATGGCACAATTAGGAAGATGGCTACAGATAAGGGATAAATCTTTTAACTTGAAAGGTCACATAGAAGTATTCCACCAAAGGAGGCAGAAAGAGATATATAGAAAGATAGAAAAGATAAAGGAACATCTTATAGGTAAGTAATACAATAGATGTTATAAAATTTGGGGTTACAGGAGCTCTGGAAGAGAAGTCATGGTAGAGAAATAGGAATATTAACCCAGAATGAGAGAAAAATAAAAACCTTCAAATTTAAAAGGCACATAGATTACTAAAATAGAAACACAAGGGAAAATAAACAAATACATAAAAAGCCAACACAATACAGAATAAAATTGGAACAAATAAAAAAATGTGCTGCAATGCTAAAGCTTCTGAGAAAAGAGAAGAGATTATCTAGCAAATAACATGAATCATATTGTCATCAGCCTTCTAAACAAAAGTATTTGGTATAGGGTTGCATATTTTAATGTATTTAACAAAAGTAAATTTGGACTTAGAATTTTACCACCTAGATTAGATTGTCTTCAAATATGTTGGATTACACAATATTCTCAGATACTCCTCTCCTCAGAACAGTTACCAAATAAGCATCCACATTTGGATATGTCTGGAGGAATAACGAAAGCAAAATCTACACTAATACACCAATGGTGTAAGATATATGTGAAGTAAATGTGTGATATCTTGTTTTTAACAAAATGAATGTTTAACATTTTATTTTCTTGAAAAATTAATGAAGAAAAAAAGACAAAATAGGAAGTGTATGGTACAGAAGTGGTTCTAAGAAATAGACCTTTAAAAATAGGAATCTGGCATTGGGTAGATTAGAAGAGAATAACTATTTTAATTTTCATGGAACTAGGGTACTGGAAGTCAATGGCATAGAATGGCAAAATAAGTATCTGTTGATGATATGGATTTAGGAGATTAATAGCCTATGCAACAGATTTTGTTGAAACTTAGACTGCATAGACTGGATTGGATCACTATTCCTTACCATTAATAACAGAACGATCATAATGAAGAAAAACAAAAATTCAGTATGTGCCAGAAAACCACAGCAGTTCTGTGAATTCTCTAAGAAATCTCTGATTTCTTAAAAATGCAAAAAATATATATCTGAAATTAAGAACTGAAGTTTTATCATGAAGGTAGCAAAATTATTATGTAATTTGAGATATACTTTTATATGAAATTTATAGTATCAACTGGGAAAGAATAAAACTCCGAGAACTAGAGTAGTAACTTCTGTAGACTCCATAAGACTTTCTTGCACACCATCTCCTTCCTTTGGGGAGATGACATGATGCTTACTTGAAAAATCTCTACTGACTTCATCTTGGAAGTTTTTATTAAGGGGATGTTGATTGCTTCAGGAAACATCAACTCTCAATTGCCTCCATACTCATGCCTAGAACAAAATTCCAGTGGAACCCAAAATACTAAAGAAAAAGCCTAGCCAACGAAGAGATGCTGTACATACTGAAAGAACTTGGCTGTCTTGTAAACTCAGCTTATAAATTAGATGTACTATATGGAGTTACATGCAGACATGTGACCTCATTCTGAAGGAAGGCATCGGTATTTCTAAATCTGAAGGACTTGGTCAGTGTGGGAAGAGAAATTGGGTCTGGGAAAGAGGACAGGATTGTCCTCTGCAAACTTTATTGTGCCATGAAATAAGTTTTCCTGACTCTCTTTCTCATGCTCTTTAAGCACTTTTTAAATCAGTATGGTATACCCAGTGCAAAGAGAGCTGTGCTTTTTATTGGTTTTGGAGTGTGCATGCATTTACCTGATAAAATCACAACTACTGCATAGAAATAGATAAACATCTATCCTTCCTGTTAAATATCTCTATATCTGAACCACAGGAATGTCTCCTTTTTTTTTCTTATCTCTATTCAATTACTCATTTATTTTGATCACAGAGGAAAAGTGGGCAGTGTGTGTGTGTGTGTGTGTGTGTGCGTGCACACGTGTAGGAGTTGGAATACACATTGGAATTTTAGCAGCTTCCATTTTCCTATTTATGCCAACTCTTTTAGACCTTAACAAATTCCTTAACTTCTTCAAGGTATTGCCTACCACCAGAACTCCCACATATATCATTCCATTTTATCATTTCATTTACAAAACTTATGCTTTAAGATAAAAATTGTTCTCATATTCTATAATATATATTCTCTATTCCTCCAGTTTGGGTCTCATTTTTTTAGATCTCAATAACACTCTGACATTACCTTTCCAATTATTCCATTGAAGGTTTTTATATGGAATCCCTCCCTTCCATCTCCCATTGCTTTGGTCTTTTATAAAATTCGACTCTCTGTGGGCTAGAAATATTTTTCTGGACATTTATGGAATCTAATACACTTAGCACTTGTTATATTTATTATATGTTTTTCTACTTTCTGTATTCTATAGATATATAAATCAAAAAGTAGAATCAAAATTATGACCAAGTCATCTACATTTAATCTAAACAGAAAATAAACTCAATTAAGAACTGTGAAATGTTTTAATTATTCCTTAATATTCTATAATTTAGGAGAAAGAGGAAGAATTATTTTATGATTCTGACATGACATAAATTCCAGAAGAGAAGTAGCACACTGAGCCTCCACATTCTAGAGCCATATCATATATATACAGATGGTGAGAAAGTCTTAAATGTTGAGAATGTGTTCCATCTACCAATGAAAAGTTGATATGCAGTGCCATAGTTATATTTTATTGACTATCACATTATAAATACCTAATTGCTTATATGTTAGAACCAGAAATTTTAAAGTCCTTATTTGGTTTTAGAAATTTCTCTTTTTTAAATGTAATAAAAATTGTATTCTATATTTATCAGAGAGTTATTTTCCTTCATAATTCATTAATTTATTGTTTTTTAAAAATTTTATAGTATCTTTATCATGGTGATTTTAAGTAACATGTACACTTATTTTTCTAAGGTATGAAACCAAGAAAAGATATAGATAGCGTTAAAATTTTTTAATTAAAAAAAAGATACAAAGCACATACATCTGGTAGGCAACAGTAACCAAAAGCAAAAAACAAGAGCATGCTATAATAAAGGGTAAAAATACCACCTGCTTATGATTTCTGTCTTTTTCTATAAGCGGTTTCATAGTAAATTAAAGTATTTGGCACAAAAATATATTTCATGTGTGCTGGGCAGCTGTGTTGCTCTGGTGTAAGTCAAATATATTCATCAAAATTTCTATTTATGTAATTTTTTAGGTAAATAAAAGTTCAGTAAATGCCTTATAAGTGATAATATGTAAATACCTTAAATCTGTTAGATATTTTTAAATCTATATGTTATTAGCATACTTTTTGAAATCATCTAATATATATGGGTGATTTTATTGTGATATTATTAAAATATTTTCTTATAATATCACAGGTGAAGGTAAGCATGTGCTGTGGTTAGAGTTCAGGAAACATTTTTTCAACATCTTAAATGTTGCTAATATGAGGCATTAGCCATTTTTTTACTGACAATAAATAACTTGTTCAGTTTCATACACACTTTATGTCTGTAACAACTATCTCTGGACTCATGAATCATGGGAAGTGAAAACAAGAGAACATATGGTGGCTTTTGCATATTTTCTCTAGAGAGCTCATTCTAAAGTTTTGCAGAATATGTCTTAAATTTGACAGAATTTACTCATCTGGCATTCCTAAAGAAGAAAAATATAACTTTTTAAAAAGAGATTAGAGAGGAAAAGTACAAGGGTAAATTTTGGTTACTTTCATTTAAATACATCAGCATATGTTTGTATAGTACTTTATATTTTGCAGAGCAATCCACGTACATTATCTCATTCTTTAATACAGCCACATGATAGGGCAGCATTAAATCTATTTTAATGAGTAGTAAATACAATATTAGCACGAGGCATTGTCTCAGGGTTAGATAACATGAAGACTGACCTTTCTCTAACAAGGCATGAGCGAGTCACAATCCTTCTCCTTAATGAGCTCACAGTGTCTCAGACATGCAAAACAAGAAAATCAACAGTTCTATTGTAATGAAATAATAGATACATAATACTGTTAACAACAGTTATTGAGGTCTTCTTATGTTCCCGGAAGTAACATAAACTTATTAAGGTCACTACTTCAGTTAGCCATGACAACGTATTAATGGGGTAGGTTCTATTGTCATCCCCATTACATAGCTGGCAAAGGAGAAATTAAATTATATGCACATTAGAAATCTAATAGAAGACAAGTGTTAGGTTCTATCTCACAATCTGACAAAAGAGTTTAAGAGACCATGGTAACTGATGCTTGGTTTATGTTGAAATTTCTTTTTTTGTACTGGGGAAGACAATGTGGAAAGTAAATGTGGGAACTGTGAGTGAAGCATACTCTGATTCTCACAGTATAACCAAGAATTCCACATAAACAAGGAGAAGAAAGATATTGACAAACAAAATAAGCAACTCATGAAAATAAAATATCTTGAATAAATATGATGTGTTTGAGTATAATTGTTTAAGATGTTGGTACAAGTAACTCATCTCTACAGTATGTATACAAGTGTGGTGAAAGAGAAGATGGATAATTAGAGCAGGCCAGGTTATATGAATGGAAGAGGAGATCAACACAGATTTATTTACAAGCAAAATGAAATAGAAGTTGGTGAAGAATATGAAAAAGTTGCGATATCTTGGAATTGACATATATTTTTATTGTCAGTGTTTATCTAATTTTAAAAAAGATGTAGAAAAATTCTTCCATTTAATCTTAATGTGCTTTCTTCTTGACTTAAAGTAATATGGATAATATTTTAACATCCAAGAAAATATGCACATAAACTTTTACATACTGAACAGGTTTTTGTTATAAATTTGAAGTGTGCCTGATGTGACCAGGTCTTCTAATCTCTTTCTAGCTATAAGTAGATAAAAATGCAGAGCTTCCTTTGCATTGCTCCCCAAGCCTAGGCAAACGATTTCTCAAAGATGGGAATCAAAAGGCATATATATTAATGACTTTGCTACCACGCAGTGTGAGAGTACATAGGAGCGCCCCTAAGACAGATCTGCGATACTGCAGAAACCTCGAAGGTACTGTTCTGAAGACAGCATCACAAAATGGCATGTGTAAGTGGGAAGATCTGGGATAATTGGTAACTATCCCTCGACTTATTTCACTAATATCGTATGACCATGGCACTGTATTTTCCATAAAGCGTTTCTACGCAAAAAACCTTTCTCATGCTGAAGTTGTTTTCTATTACATCTTGATATTGGTATGTGAATTAGGGCAAAATTGAATTAAGACAGTAAGTATTACAAGTGAGATAGTCATTATTTAATGCTATAACATTTACCAGGAAGATAACGCTGTTCTTTCGCTTAATAACATAAGTTAAAATTACATAAAGCAAGAATGTTTGTTGAAACGATTGTTAGTATCACCATAATCTACTACCAGATATCAAGCCTATTATAAACTTTTGGTAAATAAGGCAGTGAGACATCAGAGCAAGAGTTTTTAAAATAGCCATGAAATGAAAATAAAGTGAAACTAGACAGGCACACATCATATGATTACCTGACAAGTGACAAACCTGCCAGTGGTGTAAAGTGAGAAGAAAAGAGTGGTATTTTAAAGAAATGTTGCTGACTTATTTAAATAGCCACATGGAAAAATATATTGTGATCCATACCTCACACTAATCATAAAAGTGGATTCCAGATAAGTTACAGTTATAAGTGTGAAAGAAAAAACAGTTATCTTTTAGAAAATAAGACCTAGGAAAATATCTTTAAAATCTTGGAGCAGGAATTATTTTTTAAACAGGACTTGAAAAGTAACAAACATTAGGAAAACATAATAAATTAGACTATGTTAAGAGTAAGAATTTCTGCTTATCAAAGATATTTTATGACAATAAATACATAGGTCAAAATTTGGATAAAGCTACTTGAAAATAGCTATAAATAAAGCTATATATCTTTTCAATAAAATACTCTTAGCCTAAATATAAACAATCTCAACATATTAATAAGAAAAGGCAAATAACCCAACAAAAATTAGCAAAATAAAGAGATGACAATAAACCTATATGTACATTACTAGTCATTAGAAACAAATGTATGTAAAAAACAAATTGAGATTCTTTATAACTCAAAATGATGGCTAAAATTAAAAACACAGAAAATACCAAGAGCTGGTGAATGTATTGAGGAAATTAAATGCACATCCACTATTTTTTATAGCTGTTTATCTTCATTCTTTTTTTTTAATTTCAGCATATTATGGGGGTACAAATGTTAAGGTTACGCATATTGCCCATGCCAACCCTCCCACCTTGAGTCAGAGCTTCAAGCGTGACCATCCCCCAGACAGTGCACATCTCGCTCATTATGTATATATATACCCGTCCCCTCCTCCCCCTCCCACCTGCCCAACATCCGATAAATGTTATTCCTATATGTCCACTTAGGTGCTGATCAGTTAATACCAATTAGCTGGTGAGTATATGTGGTGCTTGCTTTTCCATTCTTGGGATACTTAACTTAGTAGAATGGGTTTCCAGCTTTATCCAGGAAAATACAAGAGGTGCTATATCACCATTGTTTCTTAAAGCTGAATAGTACTCCATGGTATACATATACCACATTTTATTAATCCACTCATGTATTGATGGGCACTTGTGTTATTTCCACAACTTTATAATTGTGAATTGTACTGCTATAAATATTCGAGTGCAGGTGTCTTTTTTGTAGAGTGCCATTTGTTCTTTTGGGTAGATGCCCAGTAGCGGGATTGCTGGATCAAATAGTAGATCCACTTGTATCACTTTAAAGTATCTCCAAATTGCTTTCCGCAGAGGTTGAACTAGTTTGCAGTCCCACCAGCAGTGTAGGAGTGTTCCTATCTCTCTGTATCCACGCCAACATTTATTGTTTAGGGACTTTTTGATAAAGGTCATTCTTACTGGAAATAAGTGATATCTCATTGCAGTTTTGATTTGCATTTCCTGATGATTAGAGATGTTGAGCATTTCTTCATATGTTTATTGGCCATTATTCTGTCTTCTTCTAAAAAATTTCTGTTTATGTCCTTTGCCCACTTTTTGATAAGGTTGTTTGGTTTTTTCTTATTGATTTTTGTGAGTTCTAAATAGATTCTAGTTATCAGCCCCGTATCAGATGTTTAGCATGCGAAAATTTCTCCCATTCTGTAGTTTGTCTGTTTGCTCTGATAACTGTTTCTTTGGCTGTGCAGAAGCTTTATAATTTGATCGTGTCCCATTTATTTATTTTTGTTGCTGCTGTGATTGCCTTTGGCTTCTTATTCATAAATTCTTTGCCTAGGCCAATGTCTAGGAGAGTATTTAGAGTATTTAGAATGTTTTACTCTAGAATTCTAATAGTTTCACACCTAAGGTTCAAGTCTGTTATCCAGCGTGAGTTGATTTTTGTGAGAGGTGAAAGGTGTGGATCCTGCTTCAGCCTTCTACATGTGCTATCCAGTTTTTCCAGCACCTGCTAATCAAAGATTAGATGGCTATATAAGGATGGTTTTATATCTGGATTCTCTGTTCTGTTCCACTTTTCAATGTCCCTATTTTTTTGCCAATGCCAAGCTGATTTAATTACTACAGCTTTAATTACGACAGTAGTATAGTTTGAAGTCTGGCATATTGATACCTCCCATTTTGTTTTATTGCCTAGAATAGCTTTTGATATACAGGGTCTTCTCTGGTTCCATATGAAGCATAAAATTATTTTTTCTATATCTGTGAAAAATGATGTTGGTATTTTAATAGGGATTACAATGAATCTGTAGATCAGTTTGGGTAGTATAGACATTTTAACAATGTTGATTCTGCTGACCCACGAGCATGGTATGGATTTCCATTTGTTTGTGTCCTCTGCTATTTCCTTCCTCAGTGTTTCATAGTTCTCCCTGTAGAGGTCTTTTACCTCCTTAGTTAAGTATGTTCCTAGGTACTTTATTTTCTTTGTTGCTATTTTGAAGGATATTGAGTCTTTGATTTGGTTCTCAATTTGACTGTTATTGGCATATAGGAATGCCTCTGATTTGTGTGTATTGCTTTTGTATCCTGAGATTTTACTGAATTCATTTGTCGATTTCAGGAGTCTCTTGGTTGAATCCTTGGGATTTTCTAAATAAAATATCATATCATCAGCAAAGAGTGAGAGTTTGATCTCTTCTCTCTCCATTTGGAGGCCTTTAATTCCACTTTCATATCTGATTGCTATAGTCAGGACTTCCAGCACTATGTTGGATAGAAGTGGAGATAGTGGGCAACCAACCTTGCCTGGTTCTAGTTCTAAGTGGGAATGCTTTCAACTTTTCCCCATTCAGTATGATGTTGGCTGTGGGTCTGTCATATATGTTTTGTGTCATTTTTAGGTAAGCCCCTTATGCCTATTTTGTTAAGTGTTCTTATCATAAACAGTTGTTTAATTTTGTCAAATGCTTTTTCTGCATCTATTGAAAAGGTCATATGGTCTTTGTATTTGCTTCTATTTATATGGTGAATTACATTCATAGATTTGCATATGTTGAACCTTCCCTGAATCCCTGCGATGAAGCCCACTTGGTCGTGATGAATTATTTCATTGATGAGCACCTGGATTCGGTTAGCTAGGATTTTGTTGAGAATTTTTGAATCTATATTCATAAGGGATTTTGGTGTGTAGTTTTCCTTCTTTGTTGCATCCTTTCATGGTTTTGATATTAAAGTGATTTTGGCTTGATAGAATGACACCACAAGAAGGATACCATCCTTCTCAATGTTGAGGAATAATTTCTGCAGGATAGGCACTAGTTCTTCTTTGTGGGCGTGGTACAATTCAGGTGTGAAACCATCTGGTCTGGGACTTTTCTTTTTAGGAAGGTTTTTGATTGCTGTTTCAATTTCATTACTTGATATTGGTCTGTTCAGGAATTCTATTTCTTTCTGGTTGAGCCTAGGGAGGCTGTGTGTTTCTAGAAATTTGTCCATTTCCTCCTCATTTTTCAGTTTGTGTGCATAAAGGTTTTTGTAGTATTCATAGATTGTATCTTGTATCTCTGTGGCATCAGTTGTAATATCTCTTTCTTTATGCCTGATAGAGCTTATTAGAGATTTCTCTTTTCTGCTTTTTGTTAGTCTAAACAAAGGCATGTCAATTTTGTTTATTTTTTTGAAGAACCACCTTTTTGTTTTATTAATCTTCTGTATAGTTTCCCTGTTGTCAATTTCATCTAGTTCTGATTTGATCTTGTTAATTTAACTTTTTCTGCTGGGTTTTGGGTTGGTTTGTTTTTCTTTTTCCAGCTCTTTGAGTCAATTCATTAGGTTGTCTATTTCTGATCTTTCTTACTTTTGGATATAGGCATTTATAGAAATAAACTTTCTTCTCAGTACTGCTTTAGCTGTGTCCCACAGGATTTGAAAACTTGTGTTTCCATTGTCATTAAGTTCAAAGAATTTTTTGATTTCTATCTTGATTTCCTCATTTATGAAGTAGTTGTTTAGCAGAAGGTTATTTAATTTCCACATTTTTGTGTAGAAATGTGACTTTCTGTTAAGGTTGATTTCTACTTTTATTCCACTGTGGTCTGATAAGATACATGGTATAATTTCCATTTTTAAAATTATTTTGAGACTTGCTTTGTGACCTAGGATATGTTCAATCTTAGAGACTGACCAATGAGCTAATGTAAAGAACATATAATCAATAGATTTGGGGTAGAATGTCCTGTAAATATCAGTCAGGCCTAATTGTTCTAGAGTTTTGTTTAAGTCCATTATTTCTTTATTGATTTTCTGTTTGGAGGATCTGTCCTGTGCAGTCAGTTGGGTGTTGAAATCTCTGGCTATTATGTAGTTGCTGTTTCTCAATTTGCTTAGATCAAGTAAAATTTGCTTTATGAATCTGGGTACACCTAAGTTGGGTGCATATATATTTTAAATCAATATGTCTTCTTGTTGAACTCTACCCTTCACCATTATATAATGACTCTCTTTGTCTTTCACTACTTTTCTTGGTTTAAAAACTAAGTTATCTGAAACCAAAACTGCTATGCAAGTCTTCTCTTGGCTCCCATTTGCTTGAAATACTGTCTTCCACCCCTTTATTTTTAGTCTATATGCATCCTTGCAGGTTAGGTGTGTTTCCTGAAGACAGCAGATACTTGGCTTGTATTTTTTTATCTATTCAGCCAGCCTATGTCTCTTGAGTGGGGACTTTAAGCCATTCACATTTATTGAGAGAACTGATAGGTGGGGCAGATTTCTGTTCATTCTGTTAGGTTGGATATTGTTGCATTGTTTTCTCTCTTTAGCCATTGTGGTGTCTGACCTGAGGAGGCTAATTCTGGTGGTGGGATTTATAGCTGCTGGGGCTTTAAGGCGCTGGGGAGACTGGGGAACTACCCCCTCCCCCAGTCAGCATCTTTCATGCTAAAAGTGGTAGGCTCCACCCTCGGAGGTAGGGTGAGACAAGAAAAGCCACTTTCCTTCTTTGACTAGGATGAATCTGCTGGGCCTTGGCACAGATCAATAGCTGACCATCCAATGACTTTGCTCTTCAGACCTGCTTGGGTCACCCAGTAGAGCAAAACACTGGGACTGGTTCTCCTCCCTTGTCAGCTGTTAACAGGGAACTCCATGGTCAAGGAACAAATGCCCTGCAAGTGGCCCCAATAGGCTCCACAAGTAACCCCTCCTCTCAGGAGTAGCCTCCCAACTCTGGTAGAAGAGCTCCCCCCAGCGGTAGATCAAGAAACCATAAAAACGAAAAACAAATGGCTAATCCAGATGGGATGGGCGCAGTGTAAGAATTCTGCAAGTATGAAGAATCAAATGGAATGCACTCCCCCAAAGAGGTACACTAGCTCTCAAGCAATGGATATTAACCAAACTCAGAATTCTAAAATGACAGAAGAATTCTCAACATGGATTGTAAGAAAGCTCAAGGATATGCTAGAAAAAATGGATAAGCTACACAAAGAAACCACAAAAAATTCCAGGACTTGGAAGATAAATTCACTAAAGAAATTGAAATTTTAAAGAAAAATCAAACCAAACTTCTGGAAATGAAGAATTTACTCAGGGAACTACAACACAGTGGAAAACCTCAAAATCAGGGTAGACCAAACAAAAGAAAGAATCTCAGAGATTGAAGATAACATCTTTAAATGAAATAAGTTAGTCACAGAGATAGAGCAGAAAAATAAGAAACAAGAGCAAAGCTTACAAGAAATGTGGAATTATATCAAGAAACCTAACCTGAGGGTGTTATGGATTCTGGAAGGGGAAGAAGAGAAAATGCAAGGATTGGATAACTATTTGAAGACATAATTGAGGAAAATTTCCCAGGCCTTGCTAAAAAGCTAGATATCCAAGTATAAGAAGCTCAAAGGACCCCTGGGAGATACAATGCAAATAGTAAGACAGCATGACATGTAGTCATCAGACTGACCAAAATATCAACAAAAGAGACCCTTCTACAAGCTATAAGGCGAAAGAAGCAAGTTACATACAAAAGAAAGCCAATTCAAGTAATGCCAGACTTCTCAACTGAAACCTTACAAGCGAGGACAGACTAGGGCACTAGTCTCACTCTTCTGAAACAGAATAATGCCCAGCTTAGAATCTCATACCCTGTAAAACTAAGTTTTATGTATGAAGGAGAAATAAAGACATTTTCAGATAAGCAAAGACTGAGGGAATTCACCGAAACAAGACCAGCCCTACAAGAAGTACTCAAAACAGTGTTACACACGGATCAGCATAATAAACACTCACAATTGTAAAACTACTCAAAAGCACATGCACTATTGCTTGGAGTGATGTTGGTAGAACTTCTTTAGAAAACTGTTTGGTATTACCTACAAAATCAACATATGCATGCCTATATCAATTTCTTAGAAGAAATGTCTGTATATATCTCCAGATGCATTATTTGTAGTGGTTATTGACTGGAAACTATCCAAATGTTATTTGAGACTATATAATAGAGGAACCAGTTATGCTGTATTCAAATAATGGGACATTATGTAGCAATAAGATTGTACGCACTAAAATGCACCCAACCATTAGCTCAAAAACATAATATTTAGTGAAACAAGCCAGATCAAATTTTATATATATATATGTGTATATATATATATATATATATATATATATATATATATATATATATATATTCTGTTGGTATATTCCACTTACATAAAGTTCAAATATAGGCAAAACAAACCTATGTTGGTAAAATTCAGGGTAGTGGTTTTCCTTCAAAAGTACTGACTGGAAGGTGAAATTAGTGATCATTTAGGATGTGATCATGGTAATGTTTGTTTTTTCATCTGAGTGCTGATGGATGCATGAATGGGTTCACTTTATGAAACTTCACCATGGTATAATCTGGATTGTGCACTCTTTGGATTGATGAGTCCTACTTAATATTTCATCACCAAGTTTGTGGAATACTAGAAGAAATACTGGAATTTTCCTATTTATCATGTATTATTTTCTGAAAGATAATACATTATCCTTTTCACAATTTATGTCATTGTTTTCTTTCAAGTTTATAAAATCAAGATGTTAAATGTTTGCTTTAATAAAGACTCCTTTACATTAATCAGTTAGTCAAGAATGAGAATTCTAGAAAATTGCCCTAATGGAGAGGTTGCCAAAATTTTAGTTGGTTAATTTATCAGTAATAATACACAGTTAATGCTTACAGTCAATATGCCCTTTGATCTCAGTCAATGAAAATACAGTAACAAATGACAAAAAATGTCATTGGGGCCTATGTGGAAAAACTAAAAATGATGCTTTTATCTAATGACAAATTTTTTCATGAATTGATGATAAATTTTTTCATGAATTGGTGACTTAACATTATTTATCATATATACTTGCTCCTATGAAATCAGATGATGTGTGGCTCATAGTATCTTTCAGTTATATAGTACTTATAATGAGGGCTTTATAAATAAATAGCAAAGAAGTATAGCTTCATCCTTTATAGTGCTTGCAACATAGTTCCCAGATAAAGAGAGAAATATTAGTGGTAAGCAGTGAATGGTATATCTGTAATCATATGGCAATTTATAGTTGCAAAAAACAGGGTTGGCAGTCAAAATTGCAAAAAAAAAAATCTTAGAAGACATTGTATTCAAGCTGAAGCTAGAATGACAATGTTGTTCTAAGTAAATGCAGAGGTCGACAATTTTTTTTCTTTACAGGGTCAAATAGTAAATTGTTTTAGCTTTGTGGGTCATATAGTTTCTATCACAGCTATTAAAATACACAGCTGTAGCACAAAGGCTGTCACACACAATATGTAAACAGTTGCATAAGGCTATATTCCAAAAGAAAAATTATCAAAACCAAACAAACAGGTGGAAGTTTGCATTTGGCCCACAAGTCATAGTTTGCAAATTACTGAAAAAGAGGACTACGAGACTCAGATTCTAACTCTTTCCATTCTGATATTAAAGGCCTGTTTTTATTAAAAATGTCTTCTTCAACCCCAAACTCTTTTGAATCTATAAACCTATTCATTTTAAGAAAAGTATTTTCATTTCAAATATTATTTCCTAATTCCTAATTCAGAGTGCTTTTCCCATGTATTAAGCAGATACATCAAGATTCACAGCTGACTTAATACCCTAGCACTGTATTTCTTCAAGCTGGTCAGACAAAATGAGTAGAAGAAAAATCAGTTTTGTGCCATTTTGTATATGGCATTTATATTGACCAAATGGATAATAACTGCATACAAAAATCTGTTGGCCAAATATTTAAAATGAATTGCAAAATGAATATTCTTTTGTATTTTGCTGGACATGAAGTTTGTGTTAGACAAACAAATAGAAATTCAAATTTGTTCTTTGTTTTTTTATAACCCCACTAATGAATTTGAATGTAGACTTATTTCCCTTTTACTTTCCATTCCTGGCTTCTTACCCCTTTCCTTTTCCTTTCTTTCACTTCACTTTCTTTTTCTCTTTTTCCTCCACATTTCTTCCAGCATTTCCGAAATTACCAGCATGTGATTTTTAACAGTTTTTGTCATAGGACACATCACCTAAATATTTTTTTTTCTTTAATGTGACTTGTGAATTAAATAAAAAATATATCAATAAATCAGTTAAAAGTGTATGAAAGGATAGACAGGGAAGAGAGGTGGGTGCATCATAAGAATGTGTGCCAAATCCACAGCACTGTTAACGCAGCCAAGACAGAAATGCTTGTTTCCTTCTTCACTTCTGTTCACACTCACGAAGTATCACAACCATTCCTAAAACGCTTGAATAGCTGTTGATCTGTATTTTTATTTGAAAATGGCTATATTGCCAGCTAAAGAAAAATTTCAATTTACTGAGAAACTCACACAAGACACCCAGTTTTTGCTATTGAAGAGTTAGTATTTATGGAAATGTGTGCTTTTATTGAAGATAAACATATTGGTAACAATATATTTATTTAATCATAAAGACATTGAAAAGACAACAAATACAATGTCTAATCCAAAGTAAATCATATTTTAAAAATTATAATATTTTGTTAAACAGGCTGTCCTAAGTTCATATAAACTATAACCACCTTGAAGAACATTTTGCAATTAATAAAAGGTTAATAATTATTAGAATTTTATTTTTCTTTAACTGCAAGATACATAAAGATAATATGAATCTTTAAAATTATTAAATTATGTATAAATTAAAATTATTGAAAAAAGGCCAGGCGTGGTGGCTCAGGCCTGTAATCCTGGCACTCTGAGAGGCCAAGGTGGGAGGATTGCTTGCGGTCAGGAGTTTGAGATCAGCCTGAGCAAGAGCAAGACCCCATCTCTACTAAAAATACAAAAACTTAGCTGGGCATGGTGGTGCATGCCTGTAGTCCCAGCTACTTGGGAAGCTGAGGCAGGAGGATTGCTTGAGCCCAGGTCTTTGAGGTTGCTGTGAGTTAGGCTAATGCAATGGCACTCTAGCCTGGGTGACAGAAGGAGATTGTCTCAAAAAAAATTAAATAAATAAAATAAAATAATTGAAAAAATACCAAGCTGTGATGAATGCTACTAAATATCAAATCTTATTATTTAGTTATATTTAAGATTTGATAAATGATTTCTATAATAATTTTTAAAATACGATTTTATATTTCAATTTTTTAAGCTGGAAAAGAAGGTTTTTTTATTTATTTACTATCTAGCAATTTAATATTTTATATTTGCCTGGCAAAATTCATGTTGCAGATAGAAGACATGCTTTATGGTATTTGTTATAGTATTTAATCAGGAGTCAGACGAAATCAGGAAAAACTTCTCTGTGGGCCATGTACTCCTTTCTAACGTACTTTTTCAGAACAGAGTTGAGGCCGATCCATGAGCACAGGTGTCAGCACTGAAGAAGTCTGGGAGCGGGCAGGTGTATGGTACACATGAGAGAAAAAGGAGGTGTTTTTGCAACTGATGGGAGCAGGTGCCAGGCAAAACTGACTGCTCAATACTTTTTTGAATGCTTAGTACTCTAAATTTCTAACTATACCTTGATAACCATAAAAAGCATCAATCAGATATTATGAATTTTGAAAGTAAGATTTCTTTCTATTGCTAATTATTTTTAATAGAAAGGAGTAACAGGACTTTGAAGAAAACTGCACACACAGACAAGGGAGACTCTTCAAGACGACTGCAAGAGGGGTCAAGACTATTGCAAGGGAAGGATTGAACTCAACTTCACTGACACAAGGGTTTTGGGTTTTGAGATTCGGAAGCATCAATTTTTAAACTGGAATGAGCTAATGGAAAAGAACTGCAGGACACAGGTGAGGTGGTTGGTCAATGTACTTCAGCCATCTATGTTTTTTTAATTATCACTTACCAGAAGTTACACTCCTACCCTTCCCTGGAGACTGGAAGACAGGGCCCTATTATTCCTGGTGATTACATTTCAAAGGAATGGCTCCTCAGTTCTTGAGAAGGACATTGCTGGTTATAGAGGATTTACATCTCAAAGGAGCAGAAAAGGAATTTAAATTGATAGTTTTCTAAAGTATATGTGTTCCAAGAAAAAGTAGGTCAGAAAGAAAATTGTATGAATTTTATTCAGACATAGGAGAAAGTTAAGTCCTTCTTGGTCAGATCTTCATTTTTTCTTATGAATACTTGAGAGAAAGGCATAAGCAAGGGAATCTTAAGCTGATAAAAAATGTACTGCTGATCATTTTACATTATATTTTAGAGAGCAGGAAAATCTGCATTAATAAGGTAGCAAAAGTAATTCCTAAACATTTCCCATAAAACTTTCATTTTAATACATAGCTTACATATACTCTATATTTTTATGAAAGATATGCAAAATAACAAAAACAAATTACATATTTTGGATGCATGACTATCCTTGTGACAGTGACAGCGTGAAGGGTTGAATACAACATTTAAAGCATGCCAAACTTATTCTATTGATTTGAGATTGCATCAAGACACAAGGGATAATTATTCTGTAGACATATATAGATGCGTAGCTATTTCTTATTTTCAAACTATTGACCAGGGTAAACTTAAAGGAAGGTTATTAAAATACAATGATATATGCTATATGGCATTAGGATTATAACTTTTCGTTATTATAATTTCAGCATATCAAGGAGATGCAAATGTTAGGTTACATATATTGCTTTTGCTGGACCCGAGTCAGAGCTTCAGTGGTGTCCACCCCCCAGATGGTGCACACCACACCCATTAGCTGTGAATACACCCATCCCCTCCTCCCACCTCCACCTGCCCAATGGGATTATAACTTTTCAAAATCCAATAATATAAAGTACCTAAAAACACTTATTTTCAACTGGTTTATTTGGATAATTACTATATCATTCAATTTTCTAGCTAAGATAATGTATTTAAAAGGTTCTTGGTTATAATTCCAAGTCCACAAATAATTAGTTACTGGATAATACTATATCAATTATATAATCTTCCTGTGCATATTATATTTACATTAAAAGCATATGTAAATTGAATTAAATATCACCTACTTTTATAAATGCATTAAATGATATTTTATATAAATGCTAATTAAAAGCCAAATGCATATTAGGCATTCCTCAATATATAAAAATTATCTAGATAAAAATTGAGGGGGCGGAGCAAGATGGCGGACGAATAACACCGCCAGACAGAGGGTCTCTGCAGAAAAGACCGATTCTAGCAGAAACTAGAGGAAAGAAGCAAGAAGACGAGCATACAGCGGACAAGGGCCGGAAGGAGGGGTACCTGAGACCCCGGGAGACTCCACGGGAGGAGGCTGCGGAGGAGAACTGGAGGCTGAGACCACCGGAGCAGCCCGGAGACCAGCGGCAAGGGTAGGTGGATCTGCTGTTTCCCCTCCCCTGCATTCGGGACTGCTGGTGGGCTCCCCAGCGGGTGGAGAGACTTGCGGACATCAGCCCAGAGACTGCCGCCGCCTGCCAATGGTGAGCCTGTAGCAGGCACCAGGTTCCCAACTTCCTCCGGGCACCTGTGCACGGACCCGAGCCGCGCGGCAGGCGCCATATTGCCTCCTCCTCCCCTCCGCCGACCCTACCCGCGGCTGCCCAGAGAGACAATACAGCCACCAGCCGGAGGCACCTCCAGGGAACGGGACCTTCCCGTTTGGGACCCTGCCCGCCCTCCCAGGTGCTGCTGGCACCGTGTTTCCAGGAAAACGGTGCCGACTCAGAGGCTGAGAGACATAGACCCAGCTTGGGCTCCCTGTGGGTGAATTAGGACCGGAAATCCTCTCCCTGGTGGGAATACAGTTTGAACTCTGGGACCCAGAGGTCGGACCTGCAGACCAGATCCCCTGCACCGAGGGCTAGCATTGCCCGGGGCACAGAAGGGTTATACGTGAACAGCCTACTGAGGGCTGTGTGCCTCCAGGGGCGGATCGGCGCCCTAGAGGACAACCCTCCTCCCAGGAGGAGGCCGTGCGCCCAACCCAGGTGGCGTTCCTGTGCAGGGAACCTCCCCGCCGGCACCACAGTCCGGGGAGGCCTGGTGGCTTGTGGTCTGGCCTGCTGGCAGAGGCCCAGGAGTAGCTGCAGAGTTGGGGAGGGTGGAAAGAAGCGAGGCCTGCTGCAGACTGCAGGTCTCAGACAGCCTCACCCCCACACCCAAGCTGAGAACAGAACTTTGACCCCTGCTAACGGCCTGAGGGCAGGCTTATCCAATCCAGCTCCGCCCAGAAAACAGGCGGATCTCTACGAGAGCTGATAACAGGATTCAAAATCAACACCATAGCCTGTTCCTCCAAGCAAACGCCACCTACTGACAGGGACAGCATCTTGCACAGCCTTGCCACGGCATCCACTGACTCAATATACAGGGAGTGGTCCAATTTCACCCACAGGCACCACCTAACGCCTCAGAAACTAAACAAGGTGTGTGAATACCCAAACAATAACCTAAGGAAAGAAACAACAACTGATCGACATGGGAAGAAATCAGCGAAAGAACTCAGGAATTATGAAGAACCAAACGGAAAACACACCCCCAAGGAGGAGCACCAGCCCCCTAGAAACGGACACCGACCAAAATCAGGCAACCAATATGACAGAAAAGGAATTTCGTATGTGGATCATAAGAACACTCACCCAGCTGCAACAACAACTCAATAACCAACACCAAGAAAACACAAAAAACCTCCAAGAAATGGAACAAAGGTTCAACAAAGAGATTGACACAGTGAAGAAAACTTTAACCGAAGTCCTGGAGATGAAGAATCAACTCAGAGAACTACAAAATACTGTGGAAAGTCTCAAGAACAGGGTAGATCAAGCAGAAGAAAGAATCTCAGAGCTTGAAGATAACACCTTCCAATTAAATAAATCAGTCACAGAAATACAGCAGAGAAACAAGAGAAAAGACCAAAGCCTACAAGAGCTGTGGGATTATGTGAAAAAACCTAACGTGAGGGTCATAGGTTTAGCCGAAGGGGAGGAAGACAACACTCAAGGGCTGGACAAGCTTTTTGAAGATATAATAGAGGAAAATTTCCCAGGCCTTGCTCAAAATCTTGATATACAAGTTCAAGAAGCCCAGAGGACCCCTGGGAGATTCAATGCAAACAGGAAGACGTCACGTCATGCAGTCATCAGACTGACCAAAGTATCAACTAAAGAGGCCCTTCTAAGAGCTGTAAGACAAAAGAAGCAAGTAACATACAAGGGAAAGCCAATTCGAATAACATCAGACTTCTCTAATGAGACTTTACAAGCAAGGAGAGACTGGGGCCCCATTCTCACTCTTTTGAAACAAAACAATGCCCAGCCTAGAATATTATTCCCTGCAAAACTAAGCTTCATATATGAAGGAGAAATAAAAACATTCTCAGACAAGCAAAGGCTCAGAGAATTCACCAAGACAAGACCAGCCCTACAAGAAGTACTTAAAACAGCGTTATGCACGGAACATCATAATAATAATCCACGGATATAAAAACAACCAAAACCCAAAGATATTAAAGGCCAGATATTACAATGGCTCAAGACAGAAATCATAGCAACAACATCCAACCCAACAGAATGATCAGTAATCTACCTTACCTATCAGTTCTCTCAATAAATGTGAATGGCTTAAACTCTCCACTCAAGAGACATAGGCTGGCTGAATGGATAAGAAAATACAGGCCAAGTATATGCTGTCTTCAGGAAACACATTTAACCTGCAAGGATGCACATAGACTAAAAATAAAAGGGTGGAGATCAATATTCCAAGCAAATAGAAGCCAAAAGAAGGCTGGTGTGGCAGTTCTAATTTCAGACGATTTAGTTTTTAAACCAACAAAAGTAGTAAAAGACAAAGAGGGTCATTATATAATGGTGAAGGGCACAGTCCAACAAGAAGAGATAACAATTTTAAATATATATGCACCCAACTTAGGTGCACCCAGATTCATAAAGCAAACCTTACTGGAGCTAAGCAAATGGATTAATAGCAACTCCATAATCGCCGGGGATTTCAACACCCCACTGACGGCACGAGACAGATCCTCCAAACAGAAAATTAATAAATAAATAATGGACTTAAACAAAACTCTAGAACAATTGGGTCTGACAGACATCTACAGAACATTCTACCCAAAATCCACTGAATATACGTTCTTCTCATCAGCTCATGGGACATTCTCTAAGATTGACCATATCCTAGGACACAAAGAAAATCTCAAGAAATTTAAAAAAATAGAAATCATACCATGTACCTTCTCAGATCACAGTGGAATAAAACTAGAAATCAACCCTAACAGAAACTCACATTTCTACACAAAAACGTGGAAATTAAACAACCTCCTACTAAATGATTACTTCGTAAATGAAGAAATCAAGACGGAAATAAAAAACTTCTATGAAGAAAACGACAATGGAGAGACAAGTTATCAACTCCTCTGGGACACAGCTAAAGCAGTTCTGAGAGGAAAGTTTATCTCCATAAATGCCTATAACCAAAAGGCAAGAAGATCACAAATAGACAATCTAATGAAACGACTCAAAGAGCTGGAAAAAGAAGAACAGACCAACCCCAAACACAGCAGAAGAAGTGAAATCAACAAGATCAAATCAGAACTAAACTAAATTGAAAACAGGAAAGCTATTCAGGAGATTAATAAAACAAAAAGTTGGTTCTTTGAAAAAATAAACAAGATTGACACGCCATTGGCTAAGCTAACGAAAAGCAGAAAAGAGAAATCTCTAATAAGCTCCATCAGGAATAAAAAAGGAGATATCACAACTGATCCCAAAGAGATACAAGATACAATTTATGAATACTACAAAAATCTTTATGCACACAAACTGGAAAATGTGGAGGAAATGGACAAATTTCTAGAAACACACAGCCTCCCTAGGCTCAACCAGGAAGAAATAGATTCCCTGAACAGACAAATCTCAACAGCTGAAATAGAAACAGCAATTAAAAATCTCCCTAAAAAGAAAAGTCCCGGTCCAGACGGCTTCACACCTGAATTTTACCATACTTACAAAGAAGAATTAGTACCTATCTTGCAGAAACTATTCCACAACATCGAGAAGAACGGAAACCTCCCCGACACCTTTTATGAAGCGAATATAACTCTGATACCAAAACCAGGAAAGGATGCAACAAAAAAAGAAAACTACAGACCAATATCCCTAATGAATATAGATGCAAAAATTTTCAACAAAATCTTAGCTAACCGAATCCAGACACTTATCAAAAAAATAATCCACCACGACCAAGTGGGCTTCATCCCAGGGATGCAGGGATGGTTCAACATACGTAAATCTATAAATGCAATTCACCACATCAACAGAAGCAAAAACAAAGACCACATGATTCTTTCAATAGATGCAGAAAAAGCTTTTGACAAAATTCAACACCCTTTCATGATACGAACACTTAAGAAAATAGGCATAGAACGGACATACCTAAAAATGATACAAGCCATATATGACAGACCCATAGCCAACATCATACTGAATGGGGAAAGATTGAAATCATTCCCATTTAGAACTGGAACCAGACAAGGCTGCCCACTATCTCCACTTCTGTCCAACATAGTGCTGGAAGTCTTGGCTACAGCAATCAGACAGGAAAATGGAATCAAAGGTATCCAAATAGGGGCAGAAGAGATCAAACTTTCACTGTTTGCTGATGATATGATATTGTATCTAGAAAACCCCAAGGATTCAACCAAGAAACTCCTGGAACTGATCAATGAATTTAGTCAAGTCTCAGGATACAAAATCAATACACAGAAATCAGAGGCATTCATATACGCCAACAACAATCTAATTGAGAACCAAATCAAAGACTCAATTCCCTTCACAATAGCAACAAAGAAATTAAAGTACCTAGGAATATATTTAACCAAAGAGGTAAAAGACCTCTAGCGGGAGAACTATGAAACACTGAGGAAGGAAATAGCAGAGGATGTAAACAGATGGAAATCCATACCATGCTCGTGGATCGGCAGACTCAATATCATCAAAATGTCTATACTACCCAAACTGATCTACAGATTCAATGCAATACCTATTAAAATCCCATCAGCATTCTTCACAGATATAGAAAAAATAATTTTACGCTTCGTATGGAACCAAAGAAGACCCCGAATATCAAGAGCAATTCTAGGCAACAAAAACAAAATGGGAGGCATTAATATGCCAGATATCAAACTATACTACAAAGCTGTAGTAATTAAAACAATATGGTATTGGCACAAAAACAGGAATATTGACCAGTGGAACAGATGTGAGAATCCTGATATAAAACCATCCTCATATAGCCATCTCATCTTTGACAAAGCAGACAAAAACATACGCTGGGGAAAAGAATCCCTCTTCAATAAATGGTGCTGGGAAAACTGGATAGCCACCTGTAGAAGGCTAAAACAGGACCCACACCTTTCACCTCTCACAAAAACCAACTCACGCTGGATAACAGACTTAAACCTAAGATATGAAACTATTAGAACTCTAGAGGAAAAAGTTGGAAACACTCTCCTAGACATCGGCCTGGGCAAAGAGTTTATGAAGAAGACCCCAAAGGCAATCACAGCAGCAACAAAAATAAATAAATGGGACATGATCAATCTACAAAGCTTCTGCACAGCCAAAGAAATAGTCATGAAAGTAAACAGACAACCTACAGAATGGGAGAAAATTTTTGCATTCTATGCATCCGATAAGGGACTGATAACTAGAATATACTTAGAACTCACGAAAATTAGGAAGAAAAAATCAAATAACCCCATTAAAAAGTGGGCAAAGGACTTGAACAGAAACTTTTCTAAAGAAGACAGAAGAATGGCCAACAAACATATGAAGAAATGCTCAACATCTCTAATCATCAGGGAAATGCAAATCAAAACCACAATGAGATATCACTTAACCCCAGTGAGAATGGCCTTTATCAAAAAATCTCCAAACAATAAATGCTGGCATGGTTGCGGAGAGAGAGGAACACTCCTACACTGCTGGTGGGACTGCAAACTAGTTCAACCTCTGTGGAAAGCAATATGGAGATACCTTAAAGCGATACAAGTGAATCTACCATTTGATCCAGCAATCCCATTGCTGGGCATCTACCCAAATGATCCAGTGACACTCTACAAAAAAGACACCTGCACTCGAATGTTTATAGCAGCACAATCCATAATTGCAAGGCTGTGGAAACAGCCCAAGTGCCCATCAATCCAAGAATGGATTAATAAAATGTGGTATATGTACACCATGGAGTACTATTCAGCTCTAAGAAACAATGGTGATATAGCACACCTTATATTTTCCTGGTTAGAGCTGGAACCCATACTACTAAGTGAAGTATCCCAAGAATGGAAAAACAAGCACCAGATATATTCTCCAGCAAACTGGTATTAACTGAGTAGCACCTAAGTGGACACATAGGTGCTACAGTAATAGGGTATTGGGCAGGTGGGAGGGGGGAGGTGGGCGGGTATATACATACATAGTGAGTGAGATGTGCACCATCTGGGGGATGGTCATGATGGAGACTCAGACTTTTGGGGGAGGGGGGGAAATGGGCATTTATTGAAACCTTAAAATCTGTACCCCCATAATATACCAAAATAAAAAAAATAATTATAAAAAAAAAATTATCTAGTAATATTGTAGTAACAGTGAGTACAGCAGCAACAATAGTAGCAGTAACAGTACCTGAACAATATTTCTTGCAATATATTTTGGTATTGGGATTAGGTAGCTAATAATTTGATTGCCTTTTTCAAATATGTAGACTTTTCATATAATCTGGTTGAAGTCTCTAAAATTTTGGTGGTATCTGTAACATTACATAGATGATAGTCTTCACTAAATTTAGGGCCAACTTGTGTTTCCTTTCCTGACTAGCAAATAATATGCACTTTCTCAGGCAGTTTGTGAATTCATTCTCTACCTTTTTTGTAAGATGTAAAATCAGATAAAATAATTGTGATAAACTACATAAAATATCTCAGTCTAGGATACACATAATTCTCTTTGGGGGCATGATTGACCACAGTCATTTTTAAGCATTTAATAGGGTAGAAAGGAATGAGCATGCATGAAAAGCAGACTGAGGATCATAAAAACACCATAAATGACTTTGATGAGTAGAAATAGAAACAATTCACCAAATTAGTTGATATAATCAATAGGAAAAATCATTCATTTTATCAGGATCAAGGAAATCAATGTAGAGTAATGTTACTAACCAACCTAATGCTGTGGATTAGTAGGCCCCCAAAACCCAGCATTCTATTCTCAAAATTAACTAGATATATAGTTAAAATTAGTAATTTGGAGGTATATCCTGAGAAAAAGGCCACTCCTAAAGTGTATATATTGACAAAACTACATGAAAGTACATGATCAATATTTGATTAGGTTTTCTTGATAAATAATGTCTGTTTAACAGCTAGAAAGCAAATCCAATTAAAGAAGTTAAATTAATAGAAAATATAGCCTCTGCTATAAATTTCAAAACATGTAATTTTATGATAGGTTTTATTTAAATATAGGAATAGTCTGAAAATCTAAATTTATCTCACTAATAATAAGGATGATTTTGAAATGGCTGTAAATTATATCATAGGAACTTATTCTTTATTTAATATTATTTGTGAAATCTGAGGCTATGCCAAATAAATCCTCAAAATAGTCTCTGACCCTAGTTTAAAATGAAAATTAAATTCAAAACTTAAAGATTTATAGTCTCATAATGGGTAATTTTTAGTGAAATTAGAATGCCATCAATAATTATTAGTATGACTGTAAGATAATAATGCTTGTTTGATTACCATTTTCTATTTGCTGATTAATAGTCCATTGGAAGGGTATTTTTCTTAGTTGTAGTCTGGCTTTGGCTTTTGTGTGGTCAAAGAATCCATCTCCTAGATTACCATTTCACAGTGGCCATTTAGGAAGAGTTTTTATTTATTTATTTTTAAATATTTTGATGTCTTGGTATTTTATTTTAAGATTAGAGAAGTGGCACGACTCCCCCGGAGGTCAGGCATCTTGAAACGTTGAGACACTGAGGTATAGGAAGAGTCTAGACATCGCAGCATGTCAAGCTGACTTCAGCTTCGAGCACTGCTCTCTCGTGCACTGCTCTCTCGGGCACTGCTCTCTCGGGCACTGCTCTCTCGGGCACTGCTCTCTCGGGCACTGCTCTCTCGGGCACTGCTCTCTCGGGCACTGCTCTCTCGGGCACTGCTCTCTCGGGCACTGCTTCCTTAAGACACTTCAGTGCCAGGAAAATGCAACCACGGTGGCCTTGATTGTTGAAGCTCCAACAAGATTTCTTATATAAACACTGACGTGGGTAAGAATTATTTCTTTTTCATTATTTTTTCCATCTCTATTTTCTTTCTATTTAGCAGAGCATGTTTCCTTGACTCAAAGTAAAAAAATGCAGTGATCTCAGCTGAAGAAATTTATGTGAAGTTCTTTAGAGGCTCAACTTGAGGCAAGAAGAAGACAGCCAGGAACCAATGTAGGAAGAGAACAATGGTTTAAGAAGAGCCCCTGGGTGTGCCTTGAGTATAGTCTAGCCCTGCGGATAGAGCAGTCATTCACATCACTGAGTGTTCACTATAGGATAGGCACTATTCTCAGCTTTGGGAATATAAAGTAAATGAGAAGAAGAAAAAAACAAACAGAAAAATCTACTTTCATGTTGCTTATATTCTAATGGGGATGGATAGGAAGAAAGAAATCAAATTAAGCTAGTGAGGAATAAGCATGAGAGTAAAAAATAAAACATTGAATTAAGTTAGTTATTATTGGAAAGTTGAAATATTCAAAAATGTGGTCATGGTTGAATCAGCCTGATTCACATTTGAAAACAGATGTAAAATAGATAAGGTTATCAGACTTTCAAGTATTTGAGGGAAAAGTATCCAAACAGAGGGGATACCAAGTACAAATGTTAGCAGAACAGTAAGGGCAGTCTGAATGGCTCCTACTGAGCAAAGAGGCTGACAGTAACAGATCGGTCAGGGAGCTCTTCTTGACTAAATCACAAAGGCTGTTGAATTATTGTCAGGTTATTACTTTTACTATGAGTGAGAGGAAGCTGACATTTTGAGCAGGGAGCTGACATAATCTGATTCATATTTAACCAGATCAATCTGCATGGTATTTTTAAAGAACATACTTTCTGGGATAAGGGAAAAACCAAGGAAATTCATTAAAAAGTCATAGCATATTCCAGACAATATATAATGGTACCTAAGATAATTTATTGGTGATTTGAGATGTGGATTTTAAATAAGTTATCAATGATGACACCAGGTTTTTTGTCCTAAGCAACTGAAAGGATAGATATGAAGAAAATTGCAGGTAGAGCTGGATTTAGGTTGCAATGGAGGGGGAAACAGATCAGGAGTTCAGTTTTAGGCATGCTAAGTATGAGACGTCTCTTACATAGCCAAGTAAAGATGGTTAGTAGGTATTTGCCTATATGTCTGTATACAAATCTATGTAACTTCCTACTTTATTTTAAATATTCATTTATTAATTTGCTTTTTGTTTGATTATTCTTTTTATCTTTCTATATCTGCCTAAACTTCTAACTTTATATTCCTTTAATTTTTAATCGTAACACTTTTTACTTTTCCTGTTTCTCTTTCTGTTTGGTGATTTTTTAAACAATAGAAATCAGGAAACACAGCTATAAGGATGGTTTTTAAGAGTTGGTGTCCTTTTAAATTTCTAATTGAGTTTATTAGAGTCCTTTCCTTTTGAGTTCTTGTCAATCTAGCAAGAGGGCTGTCAATTTTGTTTATCTTTTTGACAAACCAGCTTTTGGTTTTGTTGATCTTCTGCATAGTTCTTTTATTCTCAATTTTATTTAGTTCTGCTATGATCTTAGTTATTTCTTTTCTTCTGCTGGGTTTGGAATTGGTTTGCTCTTCCTTTTCCAATTCCTTGAGATTGTTTATTAGTTTGTTGATTTTTGAGCTTTCTGGTTTTTGGATATAGCATTTAATGCTATTAGTTTTCCTCTCAGGAATGCTTTTGCTATATGCCACAGATTTTGATTACTTGTGTCCCCATTATCATTAAGTTTGAAGACTCTTTTGATTTCTCTATGTATTTCCTCCTTGACCCAATAGTTATTCAACAATAGATTGTTTAATTTCCATGGCTTTGTGAAGTGGTGAGTATTTCTGTTAGAATTGAAGTCTAATTTTATACCACTATGATCAGAGAAGATACATCGTATAATTTCATTTTTTAAAAAAATTTGTTGAGGTCTGATTTGTGGCCTAGCATGTGATTGATTTTGGAGAAACTTCCGTGAGCTGATGAGAAGAATGTTTATTTGGATTTATTTGGGTGGAATTTACTGTGAGATCCATCAGACGCTTTTGTTCTGGAGCTCTGTTTAAGTCCTCTGGAGCTCTGTTTAAGTCCTGTATTTCTTTCCTTATTTTTTGTTTGGAAGATCTGTCCAGTTCATTCATAGGGTGTTGAAGTCCCCAGATATTATGACATTATTGTTTATCATGCTATTTAGATCAGACAGGGTTTGCTTTATGTATCTGGGTGCTCCTGAATTTGGTGCATAAATATCAAGAATTGTTAAGTCTTTTTGTTGGAGCTTCCCTTTCACCCTTATGTAATGGCTGTCTTTGTCCTTTCTTACTTTTACTATTGAAGCCATTCACATTTATTGAGAGGATTTATATTAGGGGTAGATTTCTGTTCATATTGTCACAACAGACGCCATAGAAATGCAAAACATTATCTTTGAATACTATAAAAACCTACATGCCCCAAAACTACATAATGAGGAGAAAATGGCCAAATTTCTGTATTCATACAACCTCCCTAAGTTCACCCAGGAGGAAACAGAATTCCTGAACAGACCAATATGAAGCACAGAAATTGGAGCAGTAATTGAAAACCTTCCAAAAAGGAAAAGTCCCAGACCAGAGAGATTCACTTCTGAATTTTACCAAACATACAAAGAAGAATTCATACTGATACATACTGATACATTATTCCACAACATTGAGAAAGATGATATCTTCCCTAACTCATTCTATGAAGCCAATATCACCTTGATACCAAAGCCAGGAAATGACACAACAAAAAAAGAAAGCTACAGACCAATATCCCTCATGAATATAGATGCAAAAATCCTCAACAAAATTTTATCTAATTGAATTAATTCACCATGACTAGGTGGGCTTTATAGCAGAGATGCAAGGCTGGTTCAACATACGCAAATCTATAAATGCAATTCACCTCATAAATAAAAGCAAGAATAAAGACCATATGATTTTCTCAATAGATATAGAAAAAGCATTTGACAAAGTCCAGCACACCTTTATGTTAAAAACTCTTAACAAGATAGGCATAGACAGCAAATACCTTAAAATTACCAAAGCCATGTATGATAAACAACACAGCCAATATCATACTGAATGGGGAAAAATTAAAACCATTCCCACATAGAACTGGAACCAGACAAGTTTGCCCACTATCTCCATTTCTATTTAACATAGTGCTGGAAGTCTTTGCAAGAGTAATTAGATGAGAGAGAGGAATTAAGGGCATCCAAATGGGGGCAGAAGAGATCAAAGTCTCACTCTTTGCTGATAATACAATATCTAGAAAGTCCCAAGGATTCAACCAAGAGACTCCTGCAATTGATAAATGAATTAAGTAAAGTCTCGAGATACAAAATCAATACATACAAATCAGAGGCATTCATATACGCTGATAACCTTCAAGCTGAAAATCAAATAAAAAACTCAGTACACTTTACAATACCCTTGAATAGAATTAAATATCTAAGAATATATTTAATTAAAGAGGCAAGAGACATATACAGGGAGAACTATAAAACACTAAGAAAAGAAATTGTAGAAGATGTAAACAGGTGGAAAAATCTACCTTGCTCATGGATGGGTAGAATCAACATCATTAAAATGTCCATACTACCTAAAGTGATCTACAAAACTAATGCAATCGCTATCAAAGTACTGTTATCATTCTTTACAGATCTAGAAAAAATAATTCTATGCTTTGTATGGAACCAGAGAAGACCTTGTATAGCCAAAGCAATCTTAAGCAAAAAGAACAAACTGGGAGGTATCAGTCTACAAGATTTCAAGCTGTACCCCAAAGCCATAACTATAACAGCATTGTATTGGCACAAGAATAGAGATATAAATCTTTGGAACAGGATTAAGAACCCAAATATAGAACCATCTTCATATTGTCATCTAATCTTCAACAACACAGGCAAAAATATACAATTGGGAAAAGAATCTGTATTCAATAAACACTGGGTAATCACATGTAGAAGACTGAAACTATATCCCCACCTCTCACCTTTCACAAAAATTAATTCATGATAGATAACAGACTTAAACCTAAGGTGTGAAACTTACAGAATTCTAGAAGAAAATGTTTGGGAAACTCTTTTAGACATTGGCCTAGGCAAAGAATGTATGAAGAAGACCCCCAAAGCAATCATAGTAGCAACAAAAATAAATAAATGGAACTTGATCAAATTAAAAAGCTTTTACACAGCCAAGGAAACTATCATTAGAGCAAATAGCCTACAAAATGGAAAAAAAAATATTTGCTCTCTATACATCTGATAAACAGCTGATAAAAAGAATCTATCTAGAACTCAAAAAAATCAACAAGAAAAAATCAAACAATACCATCAATAAATGGGCAAGGACATGAACATAAACTTTTAAAAAATCAGACAGAATAATGGCCACCAAACATATAAAAAATTGTCAACATCTCTAATCATCAGGGAAATGCAAATCAAAACCACAATAACATATCACCTAGCCCCAGTGAAATTGGCCTTTATCAAAATATCCCAAAGCAACAAATGTTGGTGAGGATATGGAGAGATAGGAACACTCTTACACTTCTGGTGGGATTGCAAATTAGTGCAACCTCTGTGGAAAAGAATTTGGAGATGCCTCAAAGAGCTAAAAATAGAAATATCATTTCATCCATTAACAGCACTATTATGCATCTACCCAAAGGAACAAAAGACATTCTATAATAAACACATCTGCACCTGAATGTTTATGGTAGCACAATTCACTATTGCAAGGATGTGGAACCAACCCAAGTGCCCGTCAAACCATGAGTGGATTAATAAAATATGGTATATGTATACAGTGGAATATTACTCAATTACAAAAAATTACGGTGATCTAGCACCTCTTATATTTTCCTGTATGGAGCTTGAGCCCACCCTCTGATGTTAGATATCACAAGAATGGAAGAATAATTGCTCACATGGTAATAATATTCTTTGGTAGTTGCAGGGGTTGGGGGTGGTAAACTCACAACTAATGGATGTGATGAGTGTTGTAAGGGGGAAAGGGCAGTTCTCAAAGCATGGTTTGGGTGTCCAAAGTCATAACATGTAACCAAAATGTTTGTTCCTCCATACTACCCTGAAATTAACAACAACAACAAAAACAAAAAACTTGGGGCTATTTTTATGGACACAAAAAGTATGCTATTTTAATAAAGGAGAATACTTGAGGGAAAAAAAAGAGTTGATGTCACAAATAAAGGAAGCTCTGCCCCTCATCCCTTGTTTTTCTAGTCAATAATTCTTTCATAGATTACAATTTTACCAATGATGGTTCTTGAGGGCCTTTTTGATTGTCAGGAAAATCACTCAAGGACTTGCCAGTTGAAAATCTCAAATTGCCAGGGGCACAGTTGACTGTTCCATTGAAGTCAATGCTTACAGGACTGTAAGATACAGAAATAAATCATTAATTGGCAATTTGAAGATCACATTAATATGTTCCTCTCTATCTTTCAAAAATTACAACTTCTCCAATGAAACATAAATTTGGTAATATTAAATATTCAGAGATAGATATGTTGTATTTTCATATTTAATTCAGTAACATATGCATGAAACTGATGTTACTTACTTTAGAAATGTTATTGCTCCACACACTGCCCCATCAAGAATCTCAAAACTTGATGTCCGTCTCTAGTGAAAGAGTTTGACTGAGTTAATGGTAAACTGGCTACCTGAAACAATTAATGTTTACTCTGGAAGAGAGAAATGTTAAGGGATTTTCAAGGAAAAAGCTATCAAATACATGGAATAAGGCCCTGATAAAATGTCTTAGGGACTAATAATGTGAGCATCTTGAAAAAATGAGCTTTCAGATTTTACCCATCAGTTTTATCCAGATAAATAGAAAGTTACTGTGCCTCTTCTACCCCCCAGATTAAGACATTGTCACCAATTATTATCCCTGCCATGTAGTACCAAGGCAACTGACTGACAGAAAATTGACCTAAGGCTGATGAAAAAACGAACAACAGCACACACTTCTGCTCACTACCATGGATGAAGATTAATGTGGCATCCACTTCCCTTCTACCCTCTCAATCTCATGCAAGTTTATCTCATTTGTGGAACTTAAGTCTCATTCAGAAATCACAAGGCAAGGGAATTAGAATATGTAATTCCCAGCCTCATAATTAAAGTTCATTGCCAAAATAACATTCTCTCTTACAATTCAACCTATGGCTTACATTTAAACTTGTGAACATGGCAAAATCAACAATAGCATGCTGTTCTCTAACATAACACAATCCATTACTCATGGAAGTGAAGGGGTCTGGAACTCTCTCCTCAAGGGAAAGGTCCAAAGTTTGAGCAATCACTATATCCATCTCTGGGTGATTATGCTTTTTTTCTAGTCAAGATGCATTCTTATATGATAATTGGAGATAAATGTTAAGGTAAATTAACAATAACAGGTCTAATATTTCACATTTAGGAAGAAGGGAAATACTGGTTAATATTATTAACATATACACCAATAAAAATGAAGGGAAAGCATATACCTGCCTACCCATTTGTGCCCCAAACTAGTCCTGAGGTATTGGTGCTTTCAGTTTTCTTCTTCCACTATATAATCCATCTCTTATTTTTCTACAGGTATCATTTTTAGCTGGCTATGATTCTTTATTTGGTGGAAGATTCTTGGTGGTCCTGACTACATTAGATTTGGTAGTGTTTGCCAACTGGACAAAGAAGGACAAGGAAGTGGCCCTGGGAAATCTTTTGGATTCCAGATGCCACCTCTTTATAACCATTGTGTAGTGAAATACATTGTTCTAACCATCATACTAACCTACTCTATTGCCTCTTAGTTTTAGAGCCTAAAGCCCAAAATATCCAGCAGGTGGTCTCTTTGTTCAAAGACATCTAGATTCTTCCACACACATTCAGTTGAAATGTATGGATGTAACTCTTTCTAATCAATGTCACCCTAAATTCCACGTAAGAGACCTAGCTATACTATGTGTTCACTCAACCCTTAATTTTGGAACCTATAGAATTAGGTGTCTTTGGTTTGTAGCTAGCTATGCTCTACAACTTAAAATATAAGAGCCTCCTTAAGGGTAGATATAGGAACCTTTTGATTGTGCTTGGGCTGGGAATTTAAAGCCCCAAGCTAGTTATTTTCTATCTATATATTATTTCACATAGGAAAAACCTGCCAGCCCATCATGAAGCTTTGTACTGGCTAATTCTTCATATTGTTTTTTGTATCAGCATTTTTTAATGTTCTCTTTAATCCTTGCTTTCAAAGAGCATTTTATTGAGGGACAAATTATAATTTAAAGAGTTGTTTCAATTTCCTACCAAGGAAAGCCTGTATCTATTTTCCACTGACAATTAAACTTGTAGAACCTACCAAAACCAGTTATATATAAACAATTACCAGTTAGCATTTTTGATGGTCTATTTTTTGCAGCCACTTTTGTCTATATTTTATATAGTCATAGTTGTGCGAACAACAACAAAAAAACTATCATTACCTTAGGTACTTCAAGCATAATGCATCCAAACTAGGGATTTGGTACTTTTAAAACCATTTTAAATTTTTTAAAAATGATAATCAGTAGATCCTTCTATGGCTCTTTTTGTTTGTTTTTGTTTTGTTGTGATCTAGATAATTGGAAATTTGCTTTTTTCCCATATATCAGAAAATTATTGGAAGATTCCAGTGATTATTAAACCTCCACCAAATAGTTCTAGAGTTAAGAGAAAGAAACTTACTAACCCTGTAATGTGGGGTTACGGGGATCACATAGGAGGGATGGGATGAAGAATTATTCCATTGAAATAAAAGGAGAAAAAAAGGGAAAAAATAAAAACAAATACACCTCTACCCATTGTGTTCTGTCAACCTCAAGAGTTTGGCTATATGGTGACATGATAGAGTCAGAAAAATGTTTACAGTGATTGATACGATGCTGTGAGAACTCTGTCCTTCACTTTTTATCTCTTCATTCTGTTTTTTTTTATTGGCTTCTTTTGTAACATTTTATTTATTACTTTGTATAAAAATTCCAAAAAGGATTTTGAGTGTCCATCTAAAAGCTTAGAGCCTTTTTTGGGGGTGGGGACAGTCTTTGACTTCAGGGAGATAGGGGACATTTTTGAGTTAGTCTGGCAAATATGCTCACCCCGGTGGAAGTAGAATCACTTTATTATCATCAGGTCTATCTGAACCAAGTGAAGGAGAGCACAGCTCACAAATGGAAAAGCAGTCCCACAAGAAAGGAGTGGGGAAGAGAAAGTGGGCAGAGAAAATCAGGCGATGTCAACTGGAAGCATCCCATGGTTAAGGATGGCTTCCTGGTGAATTGAAACAGCTATCTGATGTAGCAAGGGATACCAATGGTTAATCTTTTCCGTGTAAGGTTAATGATGGATGGATACAACAGTTTGGGCAAAGTAAACTCTATGATTTAAAGCACAAAATTAAAATGTGAAGATCATAGGGGTGAATTATGAAGGGGAAGGGCTAAGATTAAAAGATGCTTCAAGTGAATAAGGGTGATATTTCAGAATTACCAGTCTGGAGAAGTGTGGATGGGTTAGAGAGAGACTCACTGGGGAAAGGGTTTTTCCTCTATGCAAGTGAGATACTAAACATGATTATTTTATATCCTTCTTATTCTGAACAAAGTGTTTTGACTATCTTTTACTTTTAATCACACTACATCATTCTCAGAAGTGTTATTTATGGGGCCACCTTGACCTCTTTATTTAATATGGTAATTCCTATCATTTCTTCTCCTCTTGCCCTGTTTTTTCTTCATAGTCCAAAAAATTCAGTCATTTTATGGTGTGCGTTTATTTGCTATATCTGTCTGTATTTTTGTACTTCCCTTGAAAGCAGGATTTGGTTGTTTTATTCACTGCTAAATCTACACTAGAGTAGCAGCTGTTACACATTGTTGAGTGAATAGCAATGTTTGAATGATATAACCACAGACTGCTTCTCAATGCACAAATATTAACAGACACTGAGGTATGCTAACTAGTCATTACCAGTGACTGATAAAATGCAGCATTGCCACACACAGGGCTCTACTTTGTCTTGCTCCTAGAATAGATCTTTATGGTCATCACCAGGATTTAAATCTGACTCTGATAATTTGATAATTTATAATTTGCCTTTGCCTCTTCTGAGGGGAACATCATTCTAATTCGCTGGGAAACTCTAGTGAGAAAAGTACATAAAAGCCCTTCTTTGCATTTATTCGCCTTTAGTCCCTAGTACTCTGTACGTAGAATGCAAATATGGGAGAGGCTTATGGACGGGGTTTAGTCAGGTCCTCTCTGCACAGCATCAGCACCCCCTTTGAAGTAGGCGGAGGCAGAGACAGCCTCAGCAACTCTACCGCAGCCCACAGACTGGCAATCAGTCTGCTGTAGTGTCTGGCATCCTGGAAATTATGTAATGAAGAGCATATTTCATATGCAAAATTGCTTTTGACAAGCTTTTTTTAAGTAAGGCACTTTTTCAAAATGCTCCCTCTGTTGTCAAGGAGTGCCTGCATCAGAGCTCGCTTCTCCTCTGCTGACCTCCAGCCTTGAGATCCTATCATGAACTCTCATTTTAATGCTGACAGTTCTGTTTCAGAAGCAAGCTTTATTTATGGCTAGATTGGAAATATTAGAAGTCAAGTAAAGTAATATTATAATGTAGGAGTTTTCAAAGTATATTAGAGACTCTCTGCTAAAGAAAGGAATTTGATATTTTACCATATGTTCCTTAGGGAAACTGACTCCTCTCTTGAGTTAGTAATTGTTTATAATTAGAGCTCATTTTCTAAACTCTATGCCTAATGATCATATGAATCTTATTGTCTCATGTGAAAAATATTTTCCTATAGAAAAAGATTCATCATGAATTTTATGACATTTTAGTATCTTGAATATTAATTATCTCTAAAAGCTTACTTTGATTGAAACGACAGCTTATTTTTTAAATGTTATACACTTGTCTTCAAATTAATTATTAATTTACCAAATCTTCCAATAAAATATTCTTTCATGAATATTTCAACTTCAGTTATCAAGGAAAGAATAAACGTGTTTTAAGGTTGAACTAAGAAAAATGAAGTATTCAATTAAAAATCCAATGCAGTAAAACATATTGGGATAAATTAAATTGCTTGCACTTTGTAGACTTTTGATGTTGCATACATACATTTGCTATCAGTTTTGCTGCAAAAGTTTGTACATTGTTACATGGAATCTATTCCTTAACACTATTTTGAAATCAGAACCAGTAGTAATGTTTTTAATGACTTAACTTATGCTTAAAACTTTCAGCAAGATAAAATAGGAATGTACTCTTCTTTTATATTTGTGCATTGATACATTGATATAACTTTAAATGAGCTCAAAATAATATCCTCCTTCATGAAGATAGCAATTCCTTTTGACACAATCTCATAGCAAATTAATACAAACAGGCCCTAATATAGAACTTGTACAACAAATACCACCTTTAGGTTTACTATAACCTTAAATGAATATTGAATTGGTTGAAATAAAGAGCATTATATAGGAAAAATATATTCAGTTGCCTAACTGTATATCTTATGACATTCTTCATCAGAGTACATAAGGAAATTTGTCACAACTATTACACTCATTTTAAAATGGACCGTATGAAGGCATTTGTTGCAAAAGATAAGTTTTTAGATCACAGTTATCTTTGCATTATTTCACAGAACTTCAGGGCCTCAGTTATTCATCCTCCTACCAGTTTGCAAAATTGTATCTTAAGTCCTCCCCAACTCTCCAACACTGTCCTGTACAATAAGTGTCTCATTTTGTAATAAGTAATATGTTTTTATTTTTTAGAACCTTTAATTTTCATAAAGGTGACCAACAAGGACAAATTCCTAGAAATAAGGAGCTAAACACTATTCTAGCTGAACATTTAAGAATTTTTCACATAACCTGCAACAGAGAACAGCTTCATTCTAGTTTGTTATCAAAAGGATGACCTTTAACTCACTGCTCTTCAGTACTTACCAATACTTGCTGTATAGGATAAATACTTTTGTACAATTTCCATATATAAATATATATAATTTAGCTATTTTTGTTGGGAAATGTTTCTCTGGATTTAGCACTTCCCTCGAGAAGCATGTATTGGAACAAAATCTGATTGCACTGCATTAAATTACTAGTATGTATCACCTCTGCTAGTATACATTGAAGGGAGCTGTACATAAGAAATATTTTCTATTCCCTATAAAGATGATTTGCGCTGCATGTTATAGCTCTCTTCTTATCATAGCATACATTTATTTTTATAATCACAGTTTCAAAAATAGTTTTGTCACTTTTGTACTTTGTTTAAAAAAACTGACACTTGCAGTTTTGAACATAAAATATCTATGGTGTTGCAACAACTGGACATATACATGTAAAAGAGTAAAATAAATTAATCTAAACACAGATTTTATACCCTTCACAAAAATTAACTCAAAATAGACCACAGGCCTAAATGTAAAATGCAAGACTGTAAAGCTACTAAGAAAAAATCTAGATGACCTTGGGTATGGTGCTTTTTAGATACAACATCAAAACCATGATCCATGAATAAAGCTCTTGATAAGCTAAATTTTCATTAAAACTATACACTTCTACTCTGTGAAAGACACTGTCAAGAGAATGAGAAAATAAACCACAAACTGAGAGAAAATTTTGCAAAACACATTTTCAATAAAGAACTGGTATCCAAAATATATAAAGAACTCTTAAAGCACAATAGCAAAACTAACAATATACATTACAAAATGGGCAAAAGATATGAACAGACACCTCACAAAAGAAGATATACAGATGGAAAATAGGCAAATGAAAAGATGTTCGCCATTTTACGTTATTAGATAATTGCAATGTAAAACAACAATGAGACACAACTGCACGACGCCAGCCAGAACACTGGCCACGCCGAGTACTGGCAGGGCGTAAACAGGGGCTCTGGCTCACAGCCGCTGGGAATGCGAATGGGCCAGCGCTTTGGAGACAGCGCCGCTGTTCCCACAAGAGTACAAGTATTCTTCACAGATGACCCAGCAATTCCACTCCTTGGTATTTAAATTTAAAAAGTAAAATATGTGTGTCCATACACAAACCTGCATACAAATGTTTAGAGCGACTTTATTCACGACTGTGGAAACTTGGAAGGAACCCAGACGCACCTCCGGGCTGAATGGTGACCCGCTACATCCAGATAAGGGTGCTATCGGCACGCGAGAGAAACGGGCTGTCAGGCACAAAGAGACGTGGGAGAAACTCTACTGATCACAAACAAACAAAGCGAGCCAATCTAAAAGTCTGCGCACTGTGTGATTCCAGCTATTTGACATTCCGGAAAGGAAGAACTAAAGGGACAGTAAAAATGTCAGTGGTTGCCAGGGATACGAGGGGAAGGGGAGGTGACCAGACATTTTAGGACAGTGAGCTGACTTTTGTGACACCGTAACTAGCACGTGTCTTTCCACACGTCAGTCAGGCGCCGTACGTGCCCGACGCGACGGCGAACTCCACAGAGACCGCGGACTCGGCGGCCGCGCCCTGCGGTCCCCGCGGGAACGAAGCGCCAGGCGGCGGGGCGGCGGGGCGGGCGGCGGGCCGGCGGGGCGGGCGGCGGGGCGGCGGGGCGGCGGGGCGGGGCGGCGGGGCGGCGGGGCGGCGGGGCGGCGGGGCGGGCGGCGGGCCGGCGGGGCGGGCGGCGGGGCGGCGGGGCGGCGGGGCGGGGCGGCGGGGCGGCGGGGCGGCGGGGCGGCGGGGCGGGCGGCGGGCCGGCGGGGCGGGCGGCGGGGCGGCGGGGCGGCGGGGCGGGCCGGCGGGGCGGCGGGGCGGGCCGGCGGGGCGGCGGGGCGGGCCGGCGGGGCGGCGGGGCGGCGGGCCGGCGGGGCGGCGGGGCGGCGGGCGGGCGGGCGGCGGGGCGGCGGGCGGGCGGCGCTGTGCTTCCCGCCGGCCTTGCTGCGAGGTGGAAGTCCTCTAACACTGAAGCCCATTGAATAGATTGTATGACTGAACATAAGTGTTTGTCCATATTAAACCAATAGTACCTTAATATTAAATATAAACTCTCCCTTTGACTAGTAATAAGATAGTTTGATATGAACATTTACTCAATATTATATGCTATTATTTACTGTTATCTTTATTTAAGAATTTCATTTTAAATTTATTTTTGTGCTTTTATATTGATCTTGAAAGACATCCTGATGCTTTTTTTTTAACAATGTATGCTATAAAAAAAATTAAAATATTAGTTACTTATTTACAAAGGTCATTTGACATATTAGTACAAATATTTGCATTTATAATTATATATGTGGACTATAATCTGCATTAATTTATATAGGTTGCATGCAGATAATATTAAGAAGAATATTATTGTATATTATATTATAAGTGGTTTCTGCGTAGTGGATTTCTTGGAGAAAATGCTAAAGGATGATGCAAATATAAATAAAGAATTTCTAATAAAAATTGTGTAAAAATGAAATAGTAGTTTATCACTCTAAAAATCAGAATCTTAGGAGAATAAAACACAAGATATACGCAAGCACAAATATTTAATAATGTCAAATCTTCCAAACTAATACAAATTTTGTTTTACTAGATTACATACATGGTAGTTTGGAAAGATTTTAATTAAAATTCAAATAAACTGTCTTAGAGTAGACCATTGAATATAAATGATGAGTCAGGTGCTATTCGATGTGTTCACACATTGTGAAAAACATTAACATTTAAATAAAGACTTGCTACACTGTTCAGCGCTTTAGTCACCAAGTCTTCTAATGTCAAGGTTTTGATTGAAAGTCAGCTCAATTTATAAAAATGCATATAGAAAGTTAAAGGAAAAGCTTTTATTTTTATGTATTCTATTGTCAAAATTTGGCTTCTTTTTCTCTCTTCTTGTGTGTGTGTGTGAGTAATTTAACTCTTCATTAATACATGTCTGTCACACGGACCCCGTAGGGAGAGGGGTAATAGTACCTGCCATAGAGGCTTAAACAAGCAAATATCAGTCAAGTTCTTCAGTCAGTGTCTGGATTTTAAATGTTCTAATGAAATGTGATATTATTTTTCAAGTGCTATCTCCCTGGCTTCGTTTCCCAACTCCATTCACTGTCTTTCAGCTATATTTGCCCCTTCCTCTTCCTCAAGTGCTCCGTGCATGTTCCTGCCGCAGAAGCTTTTGCACTTTGTCCCTTCTTCCTGGAACAATGCACACTGAGCTTCATCCAGGTCTCCTGTCAAATGTTGTTTCTTCAGAGAGACCATTTATTTAAAAAACTTCAGTAAAAATAGTCATTCTCCCTAATCTTACCAATCTCTCTACCCTTACCCTATTTGAAGTGTCTTAATGCCATTTGTTACAATCTTTAAATTATTGTTCAATTCATTTTCTAATTTTCTTATGTTTTGATTTATATAATTCTTTTTCTTTGTATCTATTCATTAAGTAAAATTAATTTATTGAACTATGTTGGCATCATATTTCACTCTAGCGTTCCTGGGAATGGAGTTCCTTTATATTTTTAATATGCTATTCATAATCAAGACAACGAATTTTAAATGTATCAATTGAAAGACTCCTCATGGTATTTTCATATGCTGCAATACTCGTTACTTTAGTTAAAATTATTTATATAACTAAAATTTCCCAATGTTAAGTTTGCAATAAAAAGATGCTTATATTGAGCTAATCTTGAAAATAGAAATCCTGGGACAATAGATTTTATTATATTTTAAACATAATCAGTTATTTGTGCTATTCATAGTCTATCTTTGGAAAGATGTCTAAAATCTTACCCCTTTCCATTTTTCTTTGTATTGATAGTGAGTACTTATATTTACAAAATAAGGTGACAATAAACAAAGACACTATAAAAATTAAACCTCATTTGTTTGACAATGCTACAGCTCCAGGACTTGCTACAAAAGTCTCATTAATTAATTTTTTTATTTTTAAAAATTTTTATGGGTTGCATATGTTTTATTTCAAAGTCATAAAGCAATTCATCAAAAACAATCCTTCTCTAGGTCTTTAAAAAATTTTTATCATATTTTTAAAGACAAATAATTATATATATTTATGGAGTACAATGTGATATTTTGATATATGCATTCTTTGTGAAATAATCAAATCAGGCTAATTAACATATCCATCATCTTACATACTTATAATTTTTTCATGAGGAGACCAACTCTGAAAGTCTTATTTATTTTTAAGACTAGATCCCAGAATCTAATTAAATTAATCCTTTTCTTTTGGAAAAAGAAAAAAAAGGAAATAAGAGCATTCATTTGGATAGTGTAGCAAAGGCAAAATAGAAAAATGAACATATTACTTTTTCCTTCTTCTGCCTCCTTTTCTCTCTCTGTCTCTCCCTGACCTTTCTCATCATTCATCACCCGCCTCCTTCTGCCCCATTTAACTGAACTTATAGCTCTACAGTTATTTTTTCTTTATAGTAATTCTAATTTCTCTATGTTATCTATGCTTAGTTATCTTTCATTTAATATCATTCATATTTGTTTGTTTAAAAATTCAATAAATGTACACTAAACTTTTAATAGTGTTACAAGGTTTCATGAATAGCTAAGTAGACTCTTAAAAAGAAGAGTGAAGAAGGAGTACTTGTTACTTTCTGTAATGAAACATGCTGAGAAACCCTAATAATTTAAAAATTGTGTTTGGGGCACAATATCACATGGGAAGACTGATGGAGAAGAACAGAGACCACAGTGGCAGTATAATATTAAATGGGAACTTAGTATACAAAGCAGAATAAAAGATAAATGAGTACGAATAATCATTACATAAAAACTGTCAAGAAAACTGACTCACAAGAAAATAAAATGTTATCCATATTTAAAGGGTAAAAAGATGGCAAAGTATTAAAGACTTAACCCTAAAAGTCAAAATATAAAATTGATACAATAAAATTTAGGAAAATAATGTTGTGATAAAGAACTCAATAAAAATTTACGAAAACTTGAAAAGCATATTTTTTAAAATAAAATGTCTATTAATTTGATAAATACAAAATTAAGAGTTTTCTTTTCAATAAAAGTATTTCAGACAATGCTAATTCACTAATATATGCAATTAATGAACTACACAAGAATATCTTGAAATTCAACACATAAAAGAAAATAATTTTCACATGCAAATTACAGAAGAAGCCCAAAGAGTAGCAAGTGCAGGAAAATATATTATAAAATATTGTTTGATTAGATAATTCAAATTAAAACATAACAAGACTTTTTTAATTATTAGACCGGCCATTCTTAGAAAGCAATTGTAGTTGGATAAGAGGGATGTCCCTTCAGCCATTTTACAGACGATAATTAATCAAATTAAGCAAATGCATAAGGTATGAGTCACTGTTTTCACTCACAATGCTCAGCAATGGATCATATCACAGGCTGCTCATTTTAGTAATGTTTGCATTAGCACAGGCTGATAGGCTAACTTCTGCAAAGGAGTCTTAAGCAGAGCAAGATTAAGTGTAAACATTGCATGGATAGTTCTTCAAAATAGTTTACTTAATGAAAAATACGTAAAATATACAATGACATATATAGCACAATGGGATTTTCACATAATGTAAAATAAATGTGCACATAACCATAATAATTTACAATGAAACATACAAATATAAACATACAACCCATTAGAATGATTGCCTAAGAGAGGTGGTGAAAATGACGGTGAGATATTGGTAATAATGAGAATGAATTAAGAAGTCAATTCAACAAAATTTGAAAAGTATTTGTGGTGATTTTGTATTGGATCAACTTATCTGAACTCTAACTGCACTTCCCAGAGTACTCTTTCCTGTACACTTTAAGTCACAGTTGGCTAAAGAAGAAAGTGGGCAGATTTGCAGAACAGAATGAAGCCATAGCCATTTCTCTCTAGAGGTCATAAGAGTTAGACGTGGGGCTGGTGGTGGGGAGTGGGGAATGGAGAAAGGAGACAGAGGCGTAGGTGGGTTCCAGTTCTCCCTTGCTCCCCGCTGTTCTATTTTTCCATTTCCAGCTCTTATTCCTAATATTTAATCTGACCAACAAATTCTAGTCCAACCCTCTAAGATGCCTTTTCACCACCGCTCTCTCATGGTTCCATGCCTGCAGCTAAAGGTTCTTGGCTTCAAGGGAGCTGGCTAGTGACTTTTCTCTGATGTTCTTACTCCCTCTGTCAGACCCTTAAGTCCACAGCTTCTCCAATAACCATCTAGGCCAGAAGCCAGCAAACTGTGGCCTGTGAGGCAAATCAAGCCCACCTTTATTTTTGGTAAATATAGTTTTACTGGAACAAAGCCAGCCATTTAGGCATTCTCCCCGGCGCTTCTCAGTCCACCCGCAGAGTTGAGTAACTAAGAGGGAGTCCATGTGGCCTGCAAAAGCTGAAATGCTCACTCTCTGGCTCTTTATAGGAAGTGCATATTATCAACTGCTAATCTAAGGTCTTATTTTTATATATTTGTTATCCTATTACTTTTAAGGTGGTCCTTGTTTCTTGATTTATAAAGTGTGACTAACATAATCATCTGTGCTTAAGGTGTTGGTGTGTTCATAAGTGTGCCTATGTATTTGTGTGTGTATGTTTGCATTATACAGACAGAGAAAAGAGACAGAGAGAGAAAAAGACAAAGACAATATTTATAGATTAAAATCACATTATGCTGGGAATTATATCACTTTATAAAGCAGGAAACTACTTATCAACACATGTTGAGATGATATTTTCCTTTTACAATAGCATCCAAAAATATTTATGATATACAAAAGAAAAGCAATAGTTGGGCTATTCAAAACACATAATAGTGTTCTATTTTTTCCTGGTTCCATGGGATTAGTTTCCTGAAAAACACAACCTAAGGAAATTTATACTGGAAAGTTTAACATATGGAAACAAAGTTAAATGACTTATTTCTATTCCTAATGTTTTTCTCTGTCATGGTTTCAACTTATAGGCATTAAAACTCAATTTGTTTTCATTTGCAAAAAATACAAAAATAAATATGTATGTCTTGTAAATTTAGGGAAGGGAACATATTTGGAATAGCATAAAGTATATTAAAAAACACTACAAAAATCTGCTGTTGTGTTTGCTTGTTTATTAAAGTAACAAAAGCAGAATTAAACTAGTGATCAAGAATATGATTTCCATATAAACCAGTTCAGATCATATGAGGTATAATATAATAATTAAAGGTAATTATTTGATCTGACTTCATACATTTCTCAATTGTAACAGAAATTTATGTCAGTGTTTCCTCTCTGAAAAAAAAAGGAAAATATGATCTTGTTTTCATGCTCCATTCAAATTTCTTCATATTTGTATTAGAGAAAAAACAAATTTGCTTGTTTCCTGGGAAGGGGATGAATTTAAAGAAAAGTGGAAATTAGAAAATATTATAATGTTATATAAAGAGGTATTAAATTATATGCTAGAAATTATAAAAATAATTGTATAAAACATTTTAGAAGCTATTCCCACTTTTTCTAATATTACAAAATGTACAATATAAAAGATAGAAGGTGAATGGGCCATGATAGGAGTAACCTGTACTTGAAATCAGCTCACCAAATGCAACCAAGTAACTTTCCTCCTAAGTCTTCACTCTATGTTGTAGGGTCACTGTCAGGTGGCTAAGGTCTTTTCTAAGCCAAGTGGTAGTTTTAATCTTCCTGCAGTGCCTTTTGAGGATGCTGGTTTCTACTGCCTCTTAACATTTTACAATGATAGAAAGTTGCCATCATGTTGGCTTAACATTGTGTCAGTGGCTCAGGACAGTGCTCTTCTAGTTTCCGTTAAAGATGACCTGGTCTCTTATTAAACTCTACAACCCTAGGTCAGGCATGGCCTAAACACCATAGCTGTTGCCTTCATCTTCTCTCTCCCTGGGATGCTCCTTTAATCTTTTTCCATCTTTCTACTTTTACTTGCTCTTTCAGACAAAGTCATCTCTCATTTCCATGAATCATGGTTTGAACTACTTATCTTCACCATAGGCAGAGTCTGCTCTTTGCTTTATTTTTCTGTAATTACTAACAATCGATTCATTTATTTTTAAACATACTAAAATATTGAACCTCAATTACATGTCAGATTCTCTGCAGGACTGTGAATACTTGTGACTGTCCACAGAGTGTCTGGTTCCTGCTGGCAGACACTGTGCCGTGTTGACATTCGCAATGCCCTGCACCACCAACCGCCAAAATTTCAAAGACCAATCACTGTTTCTGACATTTCAAAGTCATTCATGAGAGTTTGTTTTTGTCATGATTAAATAGATGAAATAATGTTGAGCTACACCAAAGAAATAAGGCTAATGGGAGGTAATACTTTAGAAATTTGTTTAAAAAATCAAGAATAAACTATAATAAATTTAGCATTATCCTATCAACTTACATTAAAATACTATGCAAGTAAAAAACATTAGTTTTTTTTAACAAAAGAAGTGTATTAGGGTTAATAGTTATCTATAATATCAATACTTGTTAGATATATTAAAGTGTTCAAATATTTACAAGCTCATTGGACTGTCCAAATGATAATATAATAGAGGAAATGTAAATTATTAAAATTATATGAAGAGAAACTTAGGGATCTGTATATTGAATAGTATAACTGATTTTCCAGATGGTACATCATGGGAAGAATAGGAATGTAAAACAGTATTATTGCCAAACATAATAGAGTAGAACAGTTAGGACTTCCAGCTAAATATTAAAGAAGTGAACAGCATTGTTTTTAACATTAAATATAAGTGAATATCATACAACCCTTGGATATAGCTGGAAGGAATCTAATATACTGGATACACCTTTAAGTGGGTCATAATAATAATACCAACATTTATATTGCACCTTCAATGAAAAAGACTAGTAAATTAAGATGAAACCAAAGCAAGTTACTCAGGGATAATTATTGTTAAAGGGTAAGGCATTTTTATACATAATTGTTTGTTTGGGTGGTATAAAGACTGAACTTGACACCATCTGCAATATAAACATATTTAAAATACATTAAATATTCTGATCAATAATGCCATAGCAACAACAATAAGAATAAATATAATTTGATAAGAATAATTAATTATATCAATAAATAATATTAATTGTTATTAATAAAGAATTATTTTTACAATTTCTTATAAAAATATAAATATGAATGTAATAAGACATCAAGAAATTTCCTAGGCCTAAATCTTCAGATTATTTTCACCATGTAAAAATAATTTTGACAGAGCCTCAAAACAGGTCTAGGGAGGATTTATTCAATGAGAACAAAACTAATCCTGTTACTATTGCTCAATTACCTATATCCATTCTACAGGATAATATAAAAATTAATTAATTGATAAAACATACAGAGGAAACTACAGCTGTGGAGAGTTCTCTGTTCAGGTGCGGAGGGCATGCTTTGGGAACGATTCGCAGAGCAGTAGCAGAATCTACCTGCTGTCTCCTTCCTTCTTGTATCTCTCCTTGGTCAGAGTTTGCCACTGTACTTCTGGATCTTCTTATCTGGCCCATTTTGGCTACCACTGTGGAAGCCAATAAATCCTGGGTTCTATTAAGGGTAAAGAAGGATATTAGGATTGTTTTATCTTCCTAAATGGTGACACAGGCCCAGCCCTGTGCCTGCGAAAGTAGAAAACATCCCACAGGGGTGCTGTCTGGAAACGAAGCTCTGACGATGGTGGAGATTCTCTGCTGGACAAGTGATCAAGAGTTGGGGAGTGGGTGTTGCTGACAAACCAGGAGGTGCCTATACTGGGTGGAATACAAGGATTTGTTCAGCAGGAAACTCCAGGTGATGGGGGCTTTGCCTGGAGAAATGAGATGCAAAGTGCATCACTGGTCTCAGGGTGCTGTGATGCTGGTTGTTTCTGCTATGGAAGACCTGAACAACTCAACAGTGATCGCCACAAAAAAGAGGAAAAGCAGGGGGCTATCTTTCAAATAGAGAGTATCAGTGCCAGATTATGACAGGACTAGTAAAGTAAAATCTTTTTGCTTTAATTCCTTGAACTCTTGATTATACCCCTGGAGGAGACAGTAGCTGCAAAGTGAGGATAGAGATAAAATACTGAGAAAAGATGCACGACCCTTGTCTCTACAGGTTGTACACGCTCCAATTACCCGCATTATCACCGTTTCCAGAGCCAAGAGTTAGGCCTGTTAGAGAAGGAAAACTATTGGAAACCAATTTGACGTGCACATATAACACTTCTGTCCCAGCTGAAGAGCTTAACAAGTCAAGTTAACGAGTTATTCCACCAAGGGAACTCCTCTGCAGACGCAGGCAAGCCCATGAAGGCCTCTCGGTGTCCCGCACAACCAGCAGGTGCTGGCCTGTGTTGAGGGGAAGCCACGATCTCTGAGGCTTGGGTCTGCTCTAGGAGCAACTAAATCCAGAAATTCTTTCCAGGTCCCGCAAAGTTGTTCATTTTTTGAGTCCCTCCACCTCTGCCTTTTCCTTTGGAGAACCCAGCACAGTCTTGCAGCCTCAGGCGCACACCTTATAGTTTGGTTTTCTATATTTCCTGAAAGATAGCAAAGATTGATACCTACTAGAATAACTCCGTATTTCTCTCCATTGTTATTTGGCAATGAGTAAGTTCAGGAAAAAATCACAAACACAGCACTATGTACAATGAGTAACAACAAGCATGACAGAACTAGTATGATATCAATTTATGCATGCATAAATACATATGCATAATTAACAAAAGCTCATAAAAGTACACATAATATAAGTTTTGGTAGAAGAAATGAAATTATTTCAAAAATAGTTTTGTTATAGTTTAAAAATATAGTTGTGGTATGTGAAACTAAAATTCAAATAAGAGATATAGTAGTTAAAACAGTGATAAGACTCTTGCTTTGCATAAATCAAGAAGAGGAAATTTGCAATTTTGAAAATTCTGAAGAGATATGAGAAGCAGAAATAATTAGCATATATGCTGCTGAAAACATTGTGGCAGGTATGACAGATTTATGAAATTTGAAAGATGAAATACAAAGAATAAAGATATATTAAAATGAATTAAAATAGACAAAGATTCACCAAAAGAGATGTTAAAAATAGATTCAAAAATAGTTTAAGAGAAACATTTATGCAAATAAAGAATTACTTCATGTATTAAAAAATGTAGCCCACCAGGTAAAATTTGACAGGAAACTGTAAAACCAGAGAAATGTTCTTTCAACATTAATAAAATTCATGGGAAAGAAAGAATCCTATTGAATTTAGTTCATGCAATAAAACCCCCAAAACACAAAATCAAAAGCAATCCATGTGCCTTCAACAGAGACCAATAGAATAGACATTGACTTCTTTGTAACCATACCATATTCAACAATAGAGGAGCAATATCTTCAGAGTTCTAGGAAAAAAGACTGCCATCCAAAAAATATATACACAAGCAATATATTGTACCAATAAAGTGGCAAAAACATATTTTAATCAGGCAAAAGCAAAAAGAAAAGGAATATGACAAATAAATCAAGAAATTATGCCAATTAAAACATACAAAATAGATTAGTCTCAACATGATGATAGTAACAATAGTACAAAACAAAAAAAAGTAAACAGCCAAGAAAAAGAAAAACAGATTATAAATAGATTTCCTCACTTTTATAATGCAGATTAGTACTTGCTGTCTAATAGTCTTAAAATCAATAATGAACATGTTATTTTCAAAAATTAAGGGTAAATTAATATACATCATAAATTTTCCAAATTATCAAAAAGAAATCTTATCAAATAAAAAAGATAACACAGGCCAGATAGATCAAACTTAGCATAAATTAAAATACTAAAAATAGAAAAAAAGTAATGTGATTGGGTAAAAGAACAATTTCCCAAAACAATAAAGAGATTGGCTGATAGAACAATGTTCAAATGCATCACAGCACAAGTGTAAAATTAGGAACTAATCTCTTAAAATAATTAAGACATTAGATTGAATCAAAATTAAATTGAATTATGTGACTCATGTAAAGTAAAATATTACTCTGAAAATTTGAGCGTTAAGTAATATTAGATTCAAAAAGAAAAAAATACATAATAAAGGACAAAGTTGACTTCAAGACAAAAGTCATTAAGTGATTAATCACTTTTCATATATTTACAATGAAGAATTTGTTGCTAAACATCGTTATATACACATTAACTGCTGAGGGAAAATAACATCGAACCTAATTTTCATTCAGGAGCAAGAAAAAAAATTCAAGGAGTGAGAGACCTTACCAATTATTGCTTCTTGCTGAAATAGTATTGCTGAATGTCTCTGTAAAAGAATTTTAAATCTCAAGCAATAAATGTAATTTACAAATAATCATTAAACTAAGCAAATAGAAAACAATGATATATTTAATAAAGGATTATAGATTTAAATAATACTGCCAATAATGAAAATGATAATGAAATTTTTAGGATAGTAGGAGGTAGAATTGAAATACTAACCAACAGCACATGCCAATTGCGAAGGAAAATATTGGCATTTACAACTTCCAAATTCTTCATATTTGGAGGAGGAAGAAAGGTATAGTGACAAACTTAAGACACCTTTACTAAAGTATTCATTATAAAATAAGTGCTAAGAACAAAACCACATAAAATAAGTTATAATTTCAAAAATCACATGAAAATAAAGGGATTAACTACATCTCAAAAATTCAAAAGAAGGTTTAAAAATAAGGAAGGTGATATGAAAAATATTGAAGAAAATAGGAAGTAAATTATAGTAGAAATAAGTTATAATATATATAAAAAAGCATAATATAAATTTAGTTAGCCAAAGCTTGCCAGTTAAAAATAAATTGGCTATTGAACAAAATCTATCTGCTTAGAAGCCAACCATTAATAAAATATGAACACTCATATTGAAAGAAAAGAAACTGTTCCGTCCACACCCACTTAAGATGTAGAAACCTGCGAAAAACCATTACTCTCCAATTAACATGAGAAGGAAAGAGGTGGATAATTTACATAACTTTTTGGAGCTCAGTCAGAAAAGTGAGTTCACAAAACAACTAGGTAAACTGAATTCCGATGGTAAAAACCTAATCCAAATAAGAGATGGGACACACAAATTGTTTCTTTTTATTCTTTTGTCTTTTTGCAAAACAAGGTGACTGCCATAAAGATGGTTAAATAGAAAACAAATGATTTTACAAAATACTTCTGAAAGGTTGAGTTTGGGCTAGCATAATACTATATAGAATTCATCAGAACCCCAAATACCAGAGAAGTCCACATTTACCACATCTGCCAGAGAACGACTGGGGACAAGTCAGAAAACGTTAGAGATTTTCTTCCATGCATGGACTTGGAAGGACTACTCCGACCTCAAGCTCTTTTGAATATGAAGTAAAACTATCTGCTTGGAGAAAAGTAGGAAAGGCACTTGGGCCCAGGATTTTGACTTCTTAAAAGTCTATCTTTGGCAGGACGATAACCATGTGCTTGCCCAAGACCATCCAAAAAATACAAAAGAGACTTTGGATGTCTTGGGGGAGAGTTGAGTACTGCAAGTAAGACCCTACACCTAAGCCTTAGGTTCCACGGCTAACAGTAAGTTTCTGTCGGAAAACTGAGAAATCCTTTGATTTCTACTATGAGGCTTGCGCTGAGTAGCAAGTCACATCAAAGTACTGCTGGGTGAGGGGCAAGTGCATCAGGAGAGATTCATTTGTGAAAGCAAATGGTGCATCAGGAACACTAAGAAAATCTAAAACAAGGCAGCAAACATCCACTTACTGGCAGACTTTGGAGTCTGTGATGCAATGAAACTAACTACATAACAACCACAGTAGTATCCAGCTAAACCACTGGTTAGGTTGACTTGGCCCTCCACAACTATTGATGGCAAAATAGTCATACTTCTGTGTAAAAAACTATGTCATGTTTCACATTCAAACAATTGCTACACATACACGCACGCACCCAGCCCCCCGTTCTCTAGAGAGAAAGTAGCCAATAAAAACAGCTCAAATATGGCCCAGATACTGGAGCTACCAAAAAGAAACTTTAAAATAACTCTACTTATTACTGCAAAAAGGTCTAGTGGAAATAATGAACACTATGTATAAAAAAGGGGTGGGATTTCAGCAGATAGAAAGTATAAAAAAGAGACACAAGGAAATATTAGAAATAAAAAAAAAACACACACACATAAAATTTATCTTAATATATTCATGAACAACCAGAATCAGAAAGGATTTACCAAAACTAAATTAACGAAATTAAAACATATATATTTAAAAAATGAGAAAAAAACAAAATTAAGTTCCAGAAGGAGATGAGATTGAGACAGGAAATATATTTGAAGAGATAATTAACAACATATTTTCTCAAATTATTGAGAGCCAAACAAACACATGAACACAAAAAAATTCACAAATATTCAGGAAATTCAAACATGATAAATATAAGAGAAATCATATTAGGAAAGTCAGAATCAACTTTCTAAAATTTAAAGACTAAGACAGTATTTTGAAAGCCACCTGCAGGGTGAGGGGAGAGAGAGAGAGAGATAAATTAGAATATAACATGCAAAAGAAATAATAAAAATAACAGACTTTGTCAAAAATTACACAAGCTGAAAATGAATGGTGTGACATCTTTAAGTACTAGGAAAAAATCAGCCCAGCAAACAATAAACAGTGAAATAATTTTTCAAAAACTCAAAGTAAAATTAAGAATTTTTTCAGACAAATCAAAGTTGAACAAAGTCATTGCCAGCAATGTATACCACGAGAAATTTTAGAGGAACTCTTTCAGACTGAAATAATATAATACCAGATGTAAATTTGGATATACACAAAGAAATAAAGTGCACTGGAAATGTTAATAATGTAGCTAAATAAAGAAGATCTTGTAATTTTTAATCTCTTTAGATGATAATTATCTATGAAACAGTTACAAGGTATTATGGGACATATAACATATATAGATAGAAATGTATGGAGACAATAAAGTGACTAAAAAGTCATAAAATTGAAGAGTATTTCATTTTATTATTCCTTGAGGACAATCGAATATTCATACTCAAAGAATTATGAAAAAATTGGTAGAGTTATTTTCAAATTTTACAACAATCTCAAAGTTATTTGAACCTAACAACAATCTTAATATTGTTGATGTATCCAATAGAAACATGTGAATCTGAGAAAAATGTACTAAAGTATAAAAGATTAAATTTTATTTCAGCATATTATGGGGGTACAAATGTTTAGGTTACATACATTGCCTTTGCCCCACCCGAGTCAGAGCTTCAAGCGTGTCCGTCCCCAGACGGTGGCCCCGCACCCAGCAGGTGTGTGTATACCCAGCCCCCCCCCTCCCACCTGCCGACGCTGATGAATGTTGCTACTGTATGTGCACTTAAGTGCTGATCAGTTGAAACCAATATGATGGTGAGTACATGTGGTGCTTGTTTAAAAAGAAAAAATACACAAAAATCACACATTAAATAAATTTAAATAAAAAATTTAAATCAAGCCTGCTTATGAAAATTACTGAATTACCCTTGTACTATCTCTATAGAAAATTATATTAAAACTTTTGCTTGTATCAAGAGACTAAGGAGGTTAGACTAGAAATATTGTGACCAAAGTACTCCAGAGGTTTATTAGTTTCAAACAATTAATTTATAAATAAGTTATGGATTTTTGATGATTGTGTATTTTAAAATTAACAATGTAATTTGTAAATTCTAAATAAACATTTACATTTATTATTTTGTATTCTTTTCATAAAGAGGGGCCTTGGAAAGTCTGTAATCCCCAGGTGCCCCAAAGCCAGACTTCACATCTCCATACCGTGCTCCAGCGGCCGTGCAGTTTCTACGCCTCTTCATGTATATTTGAGAGAGTTAACTCTCTATCCTACTCGCATGTTTCACATTTTCTCACGAGCACAACTCCCTTCACTGATTTTTATCCACCATTTCACTGAAACTACTCTGGTTGCAATCATCAGTAATGCCCCTGTTGTCAAATCCACTGCCGATCAAATTCATTGTGTCGTTTTTTATTTTTTGCTCAGTGTCAATCTGTCTCCCTCCACTCTACTCTAGCCTATATGCCTTTCTAGCTATTTCTACAACATACCTGGCTCCTGTTTTTGTAATGAAGCATTTGAACCAGTTGCAACCTTTGCCTAGAAATTTCTCCTAGCAGATCTTTGCCCATTTTCATCTTCATTTAGGTTTCTGCTTGTATTTCAACTTTTTAAAAATTTATTTCAAGAACACACAACATTCTTCTTCATTCCATTATCCGTTTATTTTTCTCTATAGTATTTATTACTAACCATATTACTTAAATTATTTATTCATTTTTTTAGTATTTGCATCCCCCCAAGCTCTCATGAAAATAACTGATAAAATCAGAAACTTTATTTTCCTTATTCCATAGTAGATTCCTAATAACTAGAATAGTCTTAGATTGATAGTAAGCACTGAAAAATAGCTGTTTGATAAATGAATAAATTAGTAAATGAACACAAGCCCAAGAAATAAGCAGTGGTAACAAGTGTTTCATTATGTGCAGTGATGAAAAAATTAGAAATATTTTTTTTCTTCTAAAAGAGAAATGATTGAAGAAAAACACATAGACACTCTGCTATCAAAGATTACACAATAGAAAAAGCATGCTAAATAAATGCTCCATTTAATATCATGGAAATTTCCCTAAAAAATATTCTGAGACAAAAAACAATTCCCACAAAATCCCTCATGCGAATATATAAAAAAAAATCTCTAGACATATTCACCAATCTAAAAACAACTGGTTAGCTTTTGCAAGTAAGTGCTATTGATATGAATGAGATTGAGTTTTGAAATGTTTATCTTTATTGCACAATATTTAACTCCAAAAATAATTTAGCATTAAAAAATGTATAATATATTTTATAATTAATATTTCTTAAGAAAAAGTTAACTTTATCCTTTTGTTTAAATGGTATAAACCTACAGAATAAGTCGATATAATTAATGATACCACAATTTGTTGGAACCTATTGAAAAACAATAAAAGTTTTATATATATATAAACACACACACACATATACATAGACACACACACACACACACACACACACACGTAGTAAGTCAAACATTTGCCATAGAAACTATAAAGTATTTGTTAAAGTACTGTACTGCCTCTTGCTAAATTGAATTAGACATTGTTTTCATTTTTCTCATTTTATTCTCCATACATTCCACATGAAATCCTGGATTTTATTCTAAATCCCGCTTAAGTATTTCCAGCTACAAAGATCCCCTCCATTTCATTCACTGAAACAAGAAATAATAGCTCTCTCTTTTCACTATTTGTGGCATTTCTGCAGATTTGTAACAGTATATACAATTTTGAATACAGTAATTTGTATACATATCATTTCCCCAGGTATTTATTAGGGTATTCAAAATAGGGCACATAACATAGGTTCGTCTGTTCACTCTGCAGAACATGACTGCATGCATTCCTTGGAACTCATTATTCTCTAGGATTGAAAAGTTTTATCAGGACCCATTTAAAACAATCCTAAAATCACTTAGTATTATCATTTGGACGGTGCTGTTATGCAAAGCTTTTTAATGTATCCTTGTTAAAGTCTTAAAAACAAAATGTTTGGGTTTAGTTTACATTATCTGGTATTCCAAGCCTTTTATCAGACTTAATTGAAATTCAAACTTCCATGGAAAGATGAATTTCTGAGAGAACATGACAATGCAATCTTCCAAAATTAATTTTTAGTTTAAATTTAAATCAGATTGTCAAAAGTCAATTCAGGGTGAGATATAATGAAGAATGTTTATATAAATTACCAGACTCCCTTTTGCACTTAACTCTAAAATAAATTTGAGCACTTTGACCCTATTGAGATAGAGTTTTAAAATATTTTCATACTCTTCATGTTAATGAAAGTGCAACATAACCATTTTAGTCTAAGCAAATTTAACCGTGTGTGTTTTTGGCAGAATTCTATAGTGACCTCATAATTCTTGGTGTTGGGTGTGTACATGGCTTCTTCCAATTATTGCATCAAATACTAATTTAGGTACTAGAGTACAAGGATTTTATAGATGTAATTGAGTTCCTAAATCAGTTGACCAACAGGGAGATTTTCCTTAATGCACAAACCTACTCAGATGAGCTCTTAAATGGGTCAGGGCTTTTCCTGACAAAATAAATTTGAAGACTTAAAGAGATTCATAGTAGGGTGGAGTTTCTCTATTGCTGACCTTTAAGATGTAGGAGACACATGTCAAGAAATATTGAGCATTTCTTGAAGCTAAGAGAAACCTCCAGGCAACAGCAATATTTAGGCTGTCAGACCTAAATCTTCAAGGAACTGAATTCAAGAACTGAGTTTCAGATGAGAATGTAGTCCCGTTAACACCTTGGTTTTAGACTTGTGATACTCTGTGTAGAACCACCACCAATGTACAACCTGAACTTATGATCTATAGAGAATTGTTTAAATCATTAAGTCTGTGGCAATTTGTTATGTATCAGTTATTTAAAAAGACTATTAGGTGTGTATAGAGGAACAGAAAATGAGAGAAAGAGAGGGAGAAAGCAATGGAGGGAAAGAGACAGGAAGATACACACACACAGAGAGAGAATATTTAAAATAGTATAAATAGAAACAAATAGAACAATTTCTTTTTCCCCTTTTCAGGGAGGTTCTATAATATTTTCGAATGAGCATATGATGGAAGATAAGAATCCACTTTCTTCAGATGTTCTAGTTTCTTCATAATGTTCACAAAATGAATTTCACACATTATGGAGAGTGATTTTGTGTTTAAGGAAAGTCATTTTCCACAAAACATGGGTAGTAAACAAGCCAGTATCATTAGCTAATATTCAACCTAAGGTGAACTGATCTATTTCAACAATGAAAAAAATAGGACAGAGTTGGGTTTATTGGGAAATACATACAATTTATAAATATGAGTCATAAGTATAGGCAATTTATGACATTCTCAGGATAATTTGTACTTAATCATACTTATTATTTTACATGCTGGATGTATAATCTATATCGTGAATTAAATCTAACTCTACCATGGTCTCAATTCTGTGCATTGTTCTGAATTCAATATAGAAGGTGGCTCTAATCAATTAAATTTTTTTATTTTCACAGAGTTTATGAAATAGGAAAATATATCAAGTCATTTTTACATAAAAAGACTCAAAATAATTTTCTGAATAGGAATGTTTTTCCAAATGAATTTATTAATCCATCTAATCAGAATGTTGTCTTTTACTTGTTTAATTTCTATAATTACGCAGGTCAAAAGTGTTAGGAAACATTTCTAGCTCTCAATTCTTGATTAGGTTCTGTTTAATGTGTGCTTTTAGCATGTGAACTTTCCCTGTTTTTGAACCTATTGCAATGTATTGAAAGTACCTATTTTCTTGGCTGTCTCACTTAACAGGCCAGAAACTTCTTGAGGCCAGGCATCTGGCCTTGTTCAGCAATGAATTTTTACCCAAAGTATATATTTAATACTAATTTTGAACAAATATTATTATAGAATTCTAACAATTTTCATTACTTATTTATTTGTTTTATTTGCATTCATTGATTCAGACATTTTCAGTGCAAGAAATGTGCCGGTGATAGAGATGAAAGAAGGAATGCATGTCACATTCACATCCCAGCACTCGCATTGCAATGTCTTTAAATTTCAAATCGAATTTATAGCACAATCGTAGTAATGTGCTCATTGGATGACTTGTGACATCCACTGCAATGCATTTACTTTGAGTTTCCGTGTTTTATGTAATTCCTTATTATGCTATATGGAAATTGGTAAATGATTTCAAATCCATTAGAATCCATTAAAAAACAGGCATGAAATGAAAATTTAAAAATAGATTAGTGATTAGTAAAATAAAGGACATTGCTGCAAAATAGTATGCATCCCTTGATTTATAAACCAGTTAAGCTTGAACGAACATTTTAGTAACATTTCATTCTGTTTCTCCTCCCTTTTACAAATATAAGGAGTTCATTTGTAATGATATTTTTGATCCCTGCTGGGTTTAAAACGTCAATTAAGTGACAACCATTCTATTTCCTATGAGAACTAGCTTACCTTCTTCAATTTTTCTTTATACTTTGTGTCTCTGAGGGGAGGAATATATTGGTTGAAATAATTTTGTATCCCAGTAGGAGCAATTATATATTTCTTATGTGACTGATATTGCACTGAAGTCATTGATGAGCAGTAACCTGTGCCTTGTAATGCCTTTAATTTCGTCTATATTCATCTGAGAGAGGAGCCAGATTTTTCTTGGCTTCATCATTGATGGCTAGACAGTAGAGAAGCATTTTTCTTATTATTATTTGCAGGTTTGGCCAGCTTTAACACTTTTGGAGTTTTTGCAGTATTTTCGGTCACTATCTCTTATTCACTGGGAATAAATTTTTTGCACTACCTTATTTACCTAGAAAACTTTCCCATTTCATTACTTTGGAATGTAAGTTCACTTGTATCCTTTTTAAATGGTATAGATTTGGAACAACACATTAAAACTTCTTAAGATAAAAACTTTCTGAGAGGCCATATTTTGGAAATATTGTGTTTACTATGTTTGCCAAAAATTTACATACTCTTGATATGCTCCATTTATCCTGGCATCTGTTACCCAATTTCTTAACTATAAATGAGCACATTTTAACTTTCACTGGCTGGTCTCTCTAGCAAACAATGATAGCTCCTATTGTGTTCTATATTTTTTAGAATGGCATGTCATTTTCATTTTCCGTTGGGTATGGCTGGGCTAAAATTTGCATATGTAAGTTTCAATGTATGTGTCCTTTGCAAAGGTTAATAAGTTAGAGAATCATCCTCATTCTTAAAAAGAATGAGAGGAATCAAGATGAAAAAAAAAATGTTTCACTTATCAAAGTCTATGCATTTCAAGAATCTAAAGTACTTTCTTTTATAAACTTCCTGCTTCTGATACGTTAGCCAGGTAACAGTATGAAAGGGCACAGTATTTTCTCTTGTTCTTCCTTCAACTCGACTCTGTCTACCCAATGTGTATTCTTCTAATATCAGATTTTACAAAACAAATTATAGACAGTTGGCTACATGTATAGCCAGTACTTATAGATTTTTTAAAATCATTTTGGTGCTTAATTTTTAAATCTCATTTTACTATAAACTAACTTAAATAACATTATTGCTTCTGGTACATCTTTTATTATATTTGTTACATGATTAAATACAGTATTTGTGATTTTATAATTGTAAAGATTTCTAAATTAGTTGTGGGATATTTTCTTTATTCAAATTGAGACTTTGGGGAAGCTAAACTCTATAATGAGCTCTATTGGCTGCAAAAATGTTCTCTGCCAAAATTAGTCCAAAAATCTTTGCCCCCAAAAAACTTTTGCAGTTAATAAGATAACAGATCAAAGATGGCGGACGAATAACACCACCAGACAGAGTGTCTCTGCAGAAAAGACAGATTCTAGCAGAAATTAGAGGAAAGAAGCAAGAAGACGAGCATACAGAGGACAAGGGCTGAAAAGAGGGGTACCTGAGACCTCGGGTGACTCCATGGGAGGAGGTTGCGGAGGAGAACTGGAGGCTGACACCACCAGAGCAGCCCGGAGACCAGTGGCAAGGACACCACCTAACGCCAGAGAAACTAAACAAGGTGTGTGAATACCCAAACAATAACTTAAGGAAAGAAACAACAACTGATCGACATGGGAAGAAATCAGCAAAAGAACTCAGGAAATATGAAGAACCAAACGGAAAACACACCCCCAAAGAGGAGCACCAGCCCCCTAGAAACGGACACCAACCAAAATCAGGCAACCAATATGACAGAAGAGGAATTTCGTATGTGGATCATAAGAACACTCACCCAGCTGCAACAACAACTCAATAACCAACACAAAGAAACCACAAAAAGCCTCCAGGATATGGGAAAAGAAATAGACACAATGAAGAAAAGTGTAACCGAAATCCTGGAAATGAAGAATAAATTCAAGGAACTACAAATACAGTGGAAAGTCTCAAGAACAGGGTAGATAAAACAGAAGAAAGAATCTCAGAGTTTGAAGATAACACCCTCCAATTAAATAAATCAGTAACAGAAATAGAGCACAGAAACAAGAGAAAAGACCAAAGCCTACAAGAGCTGTGGGATTATGTGAAGAAACCTAATGTGAGGGTCATAGGGTTACAAGAAGGGGAAGAAGACAACACTCAAGGGTTGGACAAGCTGTTTGAAGATATAATAGAAGAAAATATCCCAGGCCTTGCACAAAATCTTGATATACAAGTTCAAGAAGCTCAGAGGACCCCTGAGAGATTCAACAGAAACAGGAAGACATCACGACATGCAGTCATCAGACTGACCAAAGTATCAACTAAAGAGGCCCTTCTAAGAGCTGTAAGACAAAAGAAGCAAGTAACATACAAGGGAAAGCCAATTCGAATAACATCAGACTTCTCTAATGAGACTTTACAAGCAAGGAGAGACTGGGGCCCCATTCTCACTCTTTTGAAACAAAACAATGCCCCGCCTAGAATATTATTCCCTGCAAAACTAAGTTTCATATATGAAGGAGAAATAAAAACATTCTCAGACAAGCAAAGGCTCAAAGAATTCACCAAGACAAGACCAGCCCTACAGGAAGTACTTAAAACAGCATTACGCACGAAACATCATAATAATAACCCATGAATGTAAAACCAACCAAAACCCAAAGATATTAAAGGCCAGATATTACAATGGCTCAAGACAGAAATCATAGCAACAACATCCAACCCAACAGAATGATCAGTAATCTACCTTACCTATCAGTTCTCTCAATAAATGTGAATGGCTTAAACTCTCCACTCAAGAGACATAGGCTGGCTGAATGGATAAGAAAATACAGGCCAAGTATATGCTGTCTTCAGCAAACACATCTAACATGCAAGGATGCATATAGACTAAATATAAAAGGGTGGAGATCAATATTCCAAGCAAATAGAAGCCAAAAGAAGGCTGGTGTGGCAGTTCTAATTTCAGACGATTTAGTTTTTAAACCAACAAAAGTAGTAAAAGACAAAGAGGGTCATTATATAATGGTGAAGGGCACAGTCCAACAAGAAGAAATAACAATTTTAAATATATATGCACCCAACTTAGGTGCACCCAGATTCATAAAGCAAACCTTACTGGAGCTAAGCAAATGGATTAATAGCAACTCCATAATCGCCGGAGATTTCAACATCCCACTGACGGCACGAGACAGATCCTCCAAACATAAAATTAATAAAGTAATGATGGACTTAAACAAAACTCTAGAACAATTGGGTCTGACAGACATCTACAGAACATTCTACCCAAAATCCACTGAATATACGTTCTTCTCATCAGCTCACGGGACATTCTCTAAGATTGATCATATCCTAGGACACAAAGAAAATCTCAACAAATTTAAAAAAATAGAAATCATACCATGTACCTTCTCAGATCACAGTGGAATAAAAGTAGAAATCAACCCTAACAGAAACTCACATTTCTACACAAAAACGTGGAAATTAAACAACCTCCTACTAAATGATTACTTCGTAAATGAAGAAATCAAGACGGAAATAAAAGAGTTCTATGAAGAAAACGACAATGGAGAGACAAGTTATCAACTCCTCTGGGACACAGCTAAAGCAGTTCTGAGAGGAAAGTTTATCTCTATAAATGCCTATAACGAAAAGACAAGAAGATCACAAATAGACAATCTAATGAAATGACTCAAAGAGCTGGAAAAAGAAGAACAGACCAACCCCAAACCCAGCAGAAGAAGTGAAATCAACAAGATCAAATTGGAACTAAATGAAATTGAAAAAGGGAAGCTATTTAGGAGATTAATAAAACAAAAAGTTGGTTCTTTGAAAAAATAAACAAAATTGACACACCATTGGCTAAGCTAACGAAAAGCAGAAAATAGAAATCTCTAATAAGCTCCATCAGGAATAAAAAAGGAGATATCACAACTGATCCCAAAGAGATACAAGATACAATTTATGAATACTACAAAAATCTTTATGCACACAAACTAGAAAATGTGGAGGAAATGGACAAATTTCTAGAAACACACAGCCTCCCTAGGCTCAACCAGGAAGAAATAGATTCCCTGAACAGACTAATCTCAACAGCTGAAATAGAAACAGCAATTAAAAATCTCCCTAAAAAGAAAAGTCCCGGTCCAGATGGCTTCACACCCGAATTTTACCATACTTACAAAGAAGAACTAGTACATATCTTGCAGAAACTATTCCACAACATCGAGAAGAACGGAAACCTCCCCGACACCTTTTATGAAGCGAATATTACTCTGATACCAAAACCAGGAAAGGATGCAACAAAAAAAGAAAACTACAGACCAATATCCCTAATGAATATAGATGCAAATATTTTCAACAAAATCTTAGCTAACAGAATCCATACACTTATCGAAAATATAATCCACCACGACCAAGTGGGCTTCATCCCAGGGATGCAGGGATGGTTCAACATATGAAAATCTATAAATGCAATTCACCACATAAACAGAAGCAAAAACAAAGACCACATGATTCTTTCAATAGATGCAGAAAAAGCTTTTGACAAAATTCAACACCCTTTCATGATACGAACACTTAAGAAAATAGGCATAGAGGGGACATACCTAAAAATGATACAAGCCATATATGACAGACCCATAGCCAACATCATACTGAATGGGGAAAAATTGAAATCATTCCCACTTAGAACTGGAACCAGACAAGGCTGCCCACTATCTCCACTTCTGTTCAACATAGTACTGGAAGTACTGGCTACAGCAATCAGACAGGAAAATGGAATCAAAGGTATCCAAATAGGGGCAGAAGAGATTAAACTTTCACTGTTTGCTGATGATATGATATTGTATCTAGAAAACCCCAAGATTCAACCAAGAAACTCCTGGAACTGATCAATGAATTTAGTAAAGTCTCAGGATACAAAATCAATACACAGAAATCAGAGGCATTCATATACGCCAACAACAATCTAATTGAGAACCAAATCAAAGCCTCAATTCCCTTCACAATAGCAACAAAGAAATTAAAGTACCTAGGAATATACTTAAGCAAGGAAGTAAAAGACCTCTACAGGGAGAACTATGAAACACTGAGGAAGGAAATAGCAGAGGATGTAAACACATGGAAATCCATACCATGCTCGTGGATCGGCAGACTCACTATCATCAAAATGTCTATACTACCCAAACTGATCTACAGATTCAATGCAATACCTATTAAAATCCCATCAGCATTCTTCACAGATATAGAAAAAATAATTTTACGCTTCGTATGGAACCAAAGAAGACCCCGAATATCAAGAGCAATTCTAGGCAATAAAAACAAAATGGGAGGCATTAATATGCCAGATATCAAACTGTACTACAAAGCTGTAGTAATTAAATCAATATGGTGTTGGCACAAAAATAGGAATATTGACTAGTGGAACAGATGTGAGAATCCTGATATAAAACCATCCTTATATAGCCATCTAATCTTTGACAAAGCAGACAAAAACATACGCTGGGGAAAAGAATCCCTTTTCAATAAATGGTGTTGGGAAAACTGGATAGCCACCTGTAGAAGGCTAAAACAGGACCCACACCTTTCACCTCTCACAAAAACCAACTCACGCTGGATAACAGACTTAAACCTAAGGTATGAAACTATTAGAACTCTAGAGGAAAAAGTTGGAAACACTCTCCTAGACATCAGCCTGGGCAAAGAGTTTATGACAAAGTCCCCAAAGGCAATCACAGCAGCAACAAAAATAAATAAATGGGACATGATCAAACTACAAAGCTTCTGCACAGCCAAATAAATAGTCATGAAAGTAAACAGACAACCTACAGAATGGGAGAAAATTTTTGCATTCTATGCATCCGCTAAGGGACTGATAACTAGAATATACTTAGAACTCACGAAAATTAGGAAGAAAAAATCAAATAACCCCATTAAAAAGTGGGCAAAGGACTTGAACAGAAATTTTTCTAAAGAAGACAGAAGAATGGCCAACAAACATATGAAGAAATGCTCAACATCTCTAATCATCAGGGAAATGCAAATCAAAACCACAATGAGATATCACTTAACCCCAGTGAGAATGGCCTTTATCAAAAAATCTCCAAACAATAAATGCTGGCGTGGTTGCGGAGAGAGAGGAACACTCCTACACTGCTGGTGGGACTGCAAACTAGTTCAACCTCTGTGGAAAGCAATATGGAGATACCTTAAAGTGATACAAGTGAATCTACCATTTGATCCAGCAATCCCATTGCTGGGCATCTACCCAAATGATCCAATGACACTCTACAAAAAAGACACCTGCACTCGAATGTTTATAGCAGCACAATTCATAATTGCAAGGCTGTGGAAACAGCCCAAGTGCCCATCAATCCAAGAATGGATTAATAAAATGTGGTATATGTACACCATGGAGTACTATTCAGCTCTAAGAAACAATGGTGATATAGCACACCTTATATTTTCCTGGTTAGAGCTGGAACCCATACTACTAAGTGAAGTATCCCAAGAATGGAAAAACAAGCACCAGATATATTGTCCAGCAAACTAGTATTAACTGAGTAGCACCTAAGTGGACACATAGGTACTACAGTAATAGGGTATTGGGCAGGTGGGAGGGGGGAGGGGGGAGGGTATATACATACATAATGAGTGAGATGTGCACCTTCTGGGGGATGGTCATGATGGAGACTCAGACTTTTGGGGGAAGGGGGGGTAATGGGCATTTATTGAAACCTTAAAATCTGTACCCCCATAATATGCCGAAATAAAAAAAAAATAAGCTAACAGATCTATACATGGTATTTTCTCAGAGCAGAAATAGGCATAAGTTAATCAATCTGCTGAAAATCATTTCTTAATAAATGTTGAATAAGTGCATTAATGATATAATTAGTATATTAAATCTATAATGATATGTATACTCATATGTGCAATATGGGCATTTTAAATACAACAATACAAGAAAACACTAATTTATTCATTCATAACTCCCAATTTAACAAATGGAAGAATATCCGCAAATTTGAAGCCCATTTGAATCCTTAAGTGATTGCATTTTTGACAAGAATTATCTACTTTATGAATATTTTATTAATTATTTTACATTTCTCTATATTTTCTTCCACAAGTATATGTCTCCAAAAATTCATCTAATTTTATTAGTATATACTATTTCACAGTTCATTCATATTTTAGCATGGGAATGTAATTTATGTCCAGAATGATGATGTGAAAAAATAATACTTATACAAAATTCTTGCTTGTACACATGTGTAAGAATCTATTCCTGGTAGTAGATGGGTTGGATCATTATAAATGTATATACTTGATTGAGTACATTGGGTAACAGGAAACTAAAATGTCTGTATCAACTTTATTAACTTACATTTCCTTCAGCACTATATGAGAGTTCTTGTTCTTCATCTTCATCATCACATGAATTTTCAGAATCTTGATTTTGCCAATACAGTTACTATGAAATTGTGCTTTTAATGTTCTTTATCTTAACCTCTAGTGGTATAATCTTATTTCTGGATAATTTTATTACCTTTTCTATGAAAATCTTTTTTCATGTATTTTACCTAATTGTTTTTAATTGTTTTTTCATTTGTAGGAGTTCTTCATATGTGTTGATTATATTTTTTGCAAATATCATATCCCACTCTGCAAATAATATTTTTATGTTTTACTTTTTTGTCTTTAAATAAACAAAGGTTCTTATTTTTCTGACAACTATTCTATGTGTTTTTAAAAGAAAGTCCTCTTTACCATAAGGTGATAAAATATTCTCATATATTTCCTTCTCAAGAAAATCATCAATTTTATATTTAAATCTTTCATCAATTATTCACTTTTTTCTTTATGGCAAGATGAAGAGAAAGACCCATTTTCATTGCACACTCAAAGAATTTTCTCAGTATACAATAGTCTATACTATTTCCAGTTATCTTTAGTACTATCCTTGCCATTTCAGACTCTGTATCTGGGCTTACTATTCTGTTACTTGGATGTGTTATTCTTGTTCTAAGGAAATATCTAATTGTCTTATTTTATAGCCCTCTATAATATATCTTGATATCATAAAGAATGACTCTCCGAACAGTTTTTTTTTCTTTTTGTCTATCTTAGCTCTTGTGGTTCCTTTGCCTTTGACATAAGTTTTAGAGTAAGCTTCTAATTTGTTTTCATAAAGTATATCTTAGAAATGTTTATTTCAATTTTTCTCTATTAATAAATTATTTAATTGGGGAGAGTAGACATCATAATGATAATCAACCTTCATATCCATTAATATTAAACCTTATTTATTTGGGTATTCTTATATCTCTAAACTGAAGTTTATAATTTTCTACATAAATTCATGCACATCTAGTCTTAGATTTATTACTACATAACTCATTCTTTTGGATCATGTTTTTACTTTTTGCTAATGCATATGGATGAAAATTACCTTATATTTAGCTAAACTCCTTATCATTTTATTAATTGTACAATGGTGTCTGAAAATTCTTTTCTATTTTCAACATAGGCAATCCTATTTTCTGCAAATCATAGTAAATTCTTTATTTATTATTTCAAATCCATATATTTACTAACCTCATTGCACCATCTATAATCTCCAGTGAAATCATGAATAGAACTGCTGATATTGGACACCTTAGTATTGCAGATGATCTTAAAGTAAGACTTTCAGCATTTCAGCATTGAACATATGTCCGCTAATTCTTTTGTAGATTCTCATATCTTCAGCTTCTGTTTTTCTTTCTTTTTTTTTACTTCAGCATATTATGGGGTTACAAATTTTAAGGTTTCAAATAATGCCCTTTCCCCCTCTCCCCCCACAAGTCTGAGCTTCCAGCGTGACCATCCCCCAGATGGTGCACATCTCACTCAGTATATATGTGTATGCCCGCCCCCCTCCCCTTCCCACCTGCTCAATACCCAATTACTGTAGTTCCTAAGTGTCCACTTAGGTGCTGCTCAGTTAATACCCGTTTGCTGGTGAGTATATGTGGTTCTTCTTTATCCATTCTTGGGATACTTCACTTAGTAGTATGGGTTCCAACTCTATCCAGGAAAATATAAGGTGTGCTATATCACCGTTGTTTCTTAGAGCTGAATAGTACTCCATGGTATACATATACCACATTTGATTAATCCACTCGTGGATTGATGGGTACTTGGGTTGTTTCCACAGCTTTGCAATTATGAATTGTGCTGCTATGAACATTCAAGTGCAGATGTCTTTTTTGTAGAGTGACTTTGGATCTTTTGGGTAGATGCCCAGTAATGGGATTGCTGGATCAAATGGTAGATCCACTTGTATCCCTTTAAGGTATCTCTATATTGCTTTCCAAAGAGGTTGAACTAGTTTGCAGTCCTACCAGCAGTGTAGGAGTGTTCCGATATCTCCACATCCATGACAGTATTTATTGTTTGGGGACTTTTTGATAAAGGCCATTCTCACTGGAGTTAAGTGATATCTGATTGTGGTTTTGATTTGCATTTCCCTGATGATAAAAGATGTTGAACATTTTTTCATATGTTTGTTGGCCAGTCTTCTGTCTTCTTTAGAAAAGTTTCTGTTCATGTCCTTTGTGCACCTCTTGATAGGGTTGTTGGATTTTTTTCTTGCTGTTTTCTTTGTGAGTTCTAAGTAGATTCTAGTTATCAGCCCCTTATCTGATGTGTAGGATGCAAAAATTTTCTCCCATTCCCATAGGTTGTCTGTTTACTTTCATGACTATTTCTTCGGCTGTGCAGAAGCTTTTTAGTTTGATCATGTCCCATTTATTTATTTTTGTTGTTCCTGTGATTGCCTTTGGGGTATTCTTCATAAATTCCTTGCCTAGGCCGAAGTCTCAGAGAGTGTTTCCAACATTTTCCTCTAGAATTCTAATAGTTTAATATCTTAGGTTTAAGTCTGTAATCCAGTGTGAGTTGATTTTTGTGAGAAGTGAAAGGTGTGGGTCCTGTTTTAGCCTTCTATGAGTGGCTATCCAGTTTTCCCAACACCATTTATTGAAAAGGGATTCTTTTTCCCAGTGTATGTTTTTGTCTGGTTTGTCAAAGATTAGATGGCTATATGAGGATGGCCTTATATCAGGATTCTCAGATCTGTTCCACTAATCAATACTCCTATTTTTGTGTCAATACCAGATGGATTTAATTACTACAGCTTTGTAGTATAGTTTTATATTTGGCATATTAATACCTCCCATTTTGTTTTTATTGCCTAGAATTGCTTTTGATATGTGGGGCCTTCTCTGGTTCCAAAAGAAGAACAAAATTATTTTTTCTATATCTGTGAAGAATGATAATGAGATTTTAATAGGTATTACATTGATTCTGTAGATCAGTTTGGGTAGTATAGACATTTTAATGATGTTGAGTCTGCCGACCCAAGAGCATGGTATGGATTTCCATCTGTTTACATCCTCTGCTATTTTCTTCCTCAGTGTTTCATTATTCTCCCTGTAGAGGTCTTTTACCTCCTTGCTTAAGTATATTGCTAGGTACTTTATTTTCTTTGTTGCTATTTTGAAAGGAATTGAGCCTTTGATTTGGTTCTCAGTTTGATTATTGTTGGCGTATATGAATGCCTCTGATTTCTGTGTATTTATTTTGTATCCTGAGACTTTACTCAATTCATTTATCAGTTCCAGGAGTTTCTTGGTTGAATCTTTGTGGTTATCTAAATATAATATCATATCATCAGCAAACAGTGAAAGTTTGATCTCTTCTGCTCCAATTTGGGTACCTTTAATTCCACTTTCATGTCTGATTGCTATAGCCAGGACTTCTAGCACTATGTTGAATAGAAGTGGAGATAGTGGACAGCCTTGCCTGGTTCCAATTCTAAGTGGGAATGATTTCAATTTTTCCCCATTCAGTATGATGTTGGCTGTGGGTCTGTCATAGATCACTTGTATCATTTTTGGTATGTTCCTTCTATGCCTATTTTATTAAGTGTTCGTATCATGAAAGGGTGTTGACTTTTGTCAAAAGCTTTTTCTGTATCTATTGAAAGAATCATGTGGTCTTTGTTTTTGCTTCTGTTTATGTGGTGAATTACATTTTTAGATTTACGTATGCTGAACCATCCCTGCATCCCTGGGATAAAGCCCACTTGGTCATGATGATTATTTTTTTTTTGATAAGCATCTGGATTCAGTTAGCTAGAATTTTGTTGAAAATATTTGCATCTATATTCATAAGGGATATTTGTCTGTAGTCTTCTTTTTTTGTTGCATTCGTTCCTGGTTTTTGTATCAGAGTAATATTCGCTTCATAAAAGGTGTCGGGGAGGCTTCCATTCTTCTCGATGTTGTGGAATAATTTCTGGGAGATAGGCACCAGTTCTTCTTTGTAAGTGTGGTAAAATCTGTGTATAAAACCATCTGGACTAGGACTTTTCTTTTTAGGGAGATATTTCATCTCTTGATATTAGTCTGTTCAGAAGTTCTATTTCTTCCTGGTTGAGCCTAGGGAGGCTGTGTGTTTCTAGAAATTTGTCCATTTCCTCCCCATTTTCCAGTTTGTGTGCATAAAGGTTTTTGTAGTATTCATAAATTATATCTTGTATCTCCTTGGGATCAGTTGTGATATCTCCTTTTTTGTTCCTGATGGAGCTTATTAGAGATTTCTCTTTTCTGCTTTTCATTAGCCTAGCTAAAGACATGTCATTTTGTTTATTTTTTCAAAGAACCAACTATTTGTTTTATTAATCTCTTGTATATCTTCCCTGTTGTTAATTTCTTTAATTCTGATTTGATTTTGTTAATTTCACTCCTTCTGCTCTGTTTGGGGTTGGTCTGTTCTTCTTTTTGCAGCACTTTGAGACATTTCATTAGATTGTCTATTTGTGATCTTTTTAACTTTTGGTTATAGGCATTTATGGAAATAAACTTTCCTCTCAGAACTGCTTTAGCTGTGTCCCAGAGGAGTTGATAACTTGTCTCTCCATTGTCATTTTCTTCATAGAATTTTTTAATTTCCATCTTGATTTCTTCATTTATGAAGTAATCATTTAGTAGGAAGTTGTTTAATTTCCACGTTTTTGTGTAGAAATGTGAGTTTCTGTTAGGGTTGATTTCTACTTTTATTCCACTGTGATCTGAGAGGATATATGGTATGATTTCTATTTTTTTAGATTTCTGAAGGCTTACTTTGTGTCCTTGGATATTGTCAATCTTAGAGAATGTCCCGTGAGCTGATGAGAAGAACATATAATCAGTGGATTTTGGGTAGAATGTCCTGTAAATGTCAGTCAAACCAAATTGTTCTAGAGTTTTGTTTAGGTCCATTATTGTTTTTATTAATTTTCCTTTTGGAGGATCTGTCCAATGCAGTCAGTGGGGTGTTGAAATCTCTGATAATTATGGAGTTGCTGTTAATTGATTTGCTTAGATTCAGTAAGGTTTGCTTTATGAATCTGGGTGCACCTATGTTGGGTGCATATATATTTAAAATTGTTATCTCTTCTTGTTGAACTGTGCCCTTCGCCATTATATAATGACCATCTTTGTCTTTCACTACTTTTGTTGGTTTAAAAACTAAATCATCTGAAAGTAGAACTGCCACACTAGCCTTCTTTTGGCTTCTGCTTGCTTGGAATAATAGTCTCCACCTCTTTACTTTTAGCCTGTATGCATCCTTGCAAGTTAGATGTGTTTCCTGAAGACAGCAGATATTTGGCCTGTATATTCTTAGCCATTCAGCCAGACTATGTCTCTTGAGTGGGGAGTTTAAGCCATTCACATTTATTGAGAAAAGTGATAGGTGAGGCATATTATTGTTCATTCTGTTGGGTTGGATGCTGTTGCTTTGATTTCTCTCTTGAGCCATTGTAATATCTGGCCTTTAATCTTTAGGTTTTGGTTGTTTTTATATTGGTGAGTTCTTCTTATGCTGTTCCATGTGTAACACTGTTTTGCGTACTTCTTGTAGGGCTGGTCTTGTCTTGGTGAATTCTCTGAGACTTTGCTTATCTGAGAAAGTCTTAATTTCTCCTTCATATATAAAGCTTAGTTTTACAGGATACAAGTTTCTAGGCTGGGCGTTATTTTGTTTCAAAAGAGTGAGAATTGGGCCCCAGTATCTCCTTGCTTGTATTGTTTCAGTTGAGAAATCTGTCCTTATTCAGATTGAGTTTCCTTTGTATGTAACTTGCTTCTTTCGCCTTACAGCTTGTATGAGGGTCTCTTTTGTTGATATTTTGGTCACTCTGATGACTACATGCTGTGCTGTTTTCCTGTTTGCATTGTATCTCCCAGGAATTCCTTTTGGCCTCTTGTATTTCTAATTCTAAGTTACTGGTTAGACCTAGGAAATTTTCCTCAATTATTTCTTTAAATAGCTTATCCAACCTTTGGGTTTTTCCTTCCCCCTTCTCCAGAATCCAATGGACCCGCAGGTTATTTTTCATCGTATAATCCCACAATTCTTGTAAACTTTGCTCATGTCTCTTATTTTTCTCATCTAACACTGTGTTTAACTTATTTGATTTGAAGGTGTTGTCTTCAATCTCTGAGATTCTTTCTTCTGTTTGGTCCATCCTATTTTTTGATGCTTTCCACTGTGTTTTGTATTTCTGTGAATAGATCCTTCATTTCCAGGATATAGGATTGATTCTTCTTCAAGATCTCGATTTCCTCTGTGAATCTTTGTTCCAATTCTTGTATTTTCTTTGTAGTTTCCTTGTGTTCGTTATCCATTTTTTCTTCCATATCATTGAGCTTTCTTACAATCCAATTTTGTAATTCTTCTTCTGTCATTTTAGTGTTTTGGGTTTTTTCAGTCTATATTTCTTGAGAGCTGGTGTATCTCCTAGGGGGAGTGTTTTCAGTTTGGTTTTTTGAATTTCCAGAAATTTTATGCTGGGGTCTCCCCATCTGGATCAATTGCTGGAGCTCAGGCGTCCTCTCTTCTGTAATTTCTTGACCAGCCACTGGGGGGAGCTCTTCCACCACACTTGGAAGGTTCCCCTGATGGGGGTAGTTTGTTTTGGGGCCTGCCGCTGACGGGGGAGGAGATCCAGTCCCAGGTTTTTGTTCAACTGGGTGGCCTGAGCTGTTCTGGGAAGCACAGTCTTTTATACTGAGTGCTTACGCACTACACAGGCCTAGCGGGTTCTCCCTAGATCTGGGGGAGAGTGGGTTTTCTTGTCTCACCCCACCTCCAGGTGTGGAGCCTACCATTTCAGCAAGAGAGATGCGGGCTGGGGGGAGGAGGTAGCTCCCCAGTCTGCCCTGCACCCCCGCGCCCCAGTGGCTGTTAGACTTCTCAGTAGTTCCTTGATGGAGCCACGCCTGGCGAGCAGATGGCAGATTGATAGGGGCGGAATTTGCCAGGAGAGACTCTAGGCTGGGCTGTGGACCCCCTCAGTGGTGACCGCTTGCCCACTGGCGGGGCGCCAGCACTGGGGGCGACTGTTTAGGGTGTGGCGGGTGCCGGGTTGGGAGTCTGAGTCAACAGGACGCCTCCTAGCCTCTTCTATGTCTGCCTGCCGGCCTGCTCAGCCACAGCCCACGCTTTGACTGACCCGCCCTGTGTGGTTTTATTTGCCCGGGCAGTTCCAGCTGAGAGCCCCCACATAGTGAACAGTTCTGTAGGGCTGGCCCCGCTCATTACCAGAAGCAAGACATCTAACTGCCTCCCCTGTCAGCTCAGTTCAGTTTCCTTCTGTCTTGGAGCCGTCCTAGCACGGGGTTGGGGGAGTTCACCGTGCTTGCCCCCAATGATGACACCCTCCAGCACCCCCTTCTCCTGCTTCGCACCAGTTGCAGGCAGGGCCCTGGCTGGGTGGGGGTGGAGGTCAGTGGGGAAGCAAGGAGTTCTCCTGTGGGTCCGATCCCACTTCACCCCCTGGCCGGCGCCCCCCACGCGCTGTCGTTTGCTCTGCACTCTCCAGAGAACACGAGGTTATCTCCCGATCACCTTGTTTATCCTTGTATGAGAGTCCCGCTGCACCTCCGCGGGTTCTCCATGCTGTCCTTGCAGTGGGAGACCCACTCGCGGGAGACCAGGCTCTGTGTCCCCTGCTCTGGGAGCAGGAGTCCCGGGTTACCTCTACTCCGCCATTTTCCTTGGTCTCCCTGTATTAATTTCTATTCTGGGTTTAGTACAAGTATTCAACACAATATTTTTATTTTCTTAATTTTTGCATCTATTGAGATAGTTGTATAATTTTTTCTCCTTCACTGTATTAATGTGCTAAATAATATTAAGCAATTTTGTAATGTCAGACAAACTTTGCATGTCTAGAATTGGCCCAATTTGAGCATAACAAAGTATTTACTTGGGCACTATTACATTAATTTGGCTAATATATTTTGTTTAAGAATCTGCCATACTAATGATTAAATGGTCTTTGCTTCCTTCATGTAAGATCTATATCTGTTATTAGTATTAATATTTAAGTAATAATTAATTAAGTTTGTATTGGAATTGTAAAATAACTTGAGCATTTTTTCTACTTTTTATTCAAGATATTTGTACAGCATTGAAAATATTTGTTCCTATAACAATTGTTAGAATTCTTCAATTTAAAAAATCTCAATCTTTTATTTTCTTTACATAGTAAAAACACTATTTCCATTTTATTAATTGAATTTTTCTGGGAATTTGTTATTTTACTCATTACATAATGCTGGTTGCACTATCCTCATATTACCTCTGCAACACATGCCACTGTTTTCCTTTCCATTCTTAATTCCATTCACTGTGCTCCTTTCTTTTATACTTGACTGAGCTTTGAAAATGTCATTAGTCTTTTCAAGGAACCAAATTTCACTTACTGATTCTATCTATTGTATATCAGTGGTACTTTCATTACTTTCTGCTCATATGATTAATATTTTCTTAATTTTGCAATGTCTTTTCTAACTTTTTAATTTTAATGCCAGATTGATTTCTTTTATCTTATCTTTTATTTATCTTTTCTTTTATTAATCTTATCTTTTATTTTTAATTAAATAAACATAGTTTGTTCAAAGTATCACTTCAGCTTCAAAACAGAAGTTTCACTATGCATTACTATTCAGTCATATTGTTTTTATACACATACATTCTACATTTCTTGGGTATGGTGTTTTATCTATGTTCATGAGATCAGGATTTTGTTTATTTTATTTTATTATTTCAGGAAATTATGAGAGTACAAACATTTTGGTTGCATTTTATATCCTTGCTTCTCCCTAGCAAGGGTTAGGGGCATGCCCCTCCCCTCCAGGATGCTCACTGCGTCCCTCAGATGTGGGACTACCCCTCCAACCCCCGAATCCCTGGTGAGCACCACCACCCTTTGAGCACCATAGTGCTAATCAGTCAGTACCAGTTTGATGGCGAGAACATGTGGAGCCCATTCTTCCGCTCTTGTGTCACCTCACTTCGGATAACAATGAGAGTAGGATAAAGAGCTTAAGCTCAATCCAAGATAATATAAGCAGTGCTAGATCACTGTCGTTTCTTATAATTGAGTAATATTCCATTGTAAACATATACCAAATTTTAATAATCCACTCATGAATTGATGGACACTTGGGTTTATTTTAAATCTTCTACATCTTTATTATTTTTAACAGTTTGTTAATGCCCCTGACTCCAATAGTAGATTTGTCATTTTTACCTGGCATCTTTATAGTGCTGGATTTATATATATGTGAAACTATTTTTAGGTTTATCAACTATTTTTAGGTTTATCAAAACTTTTTTTTTAACTTAACAATATTCGTTTTAGTCCTTTGACACATTTCATTCCAAATATATCAGAATTCATCCCTACAATGATTTTATTGTATGTTTAAATTCCTTCCTTCCTTCCTTCCTTCCTTCCTTCCTTCCTTCCTTCCTTCCTTCCTTCCTTCCTTCCTTCCTCCTTCCTTCCTTCCTTCCTTCCTTCCTTCCTTCCTTCCTTCCTTCCTTCCTTCTTTTTTCTTCTTTCTTTCTTTCTTTCTTTCTTTCTTTCTTTCTTTCTTTCTTTCTTTCTTTCCTTTCTTTCTTTCTTAGGTTTATCATCCTGATGACTTGAACATTTAATTCTTAATATTACTTTTTAAAAGCATGAAGTGGGGCTGGGCACAGTGGCTGATGCCTATAACTCCAGCACTTTGGAAGGATAGTTTGAGGCCAGGAGTTAGAGAACAGTCTGAACAAGAGTGAAATCTCGTCTCTACAAAAAATAAAAAAATTAGCTGGGCATGGTTATATGTGCCTATAGTCCTGGCTACTCAGGAGGCTGAGGCAGGAGGATCACTTGAAACCAGGAGTTTGAGGTTGCTGTGGGCTTTGATGATGCCACTACCCTCTAGCCCAGATGACAGAGCAAGACCCTGTCTTAAAAAAAAAAAAAAAAGTATGATTTGTTCAACATAATATAAGTACATCATCAGTATTTTTAACATTTAACTAGCTTATATTTTTATAACTTTTTAATTTTAAATTATGTTTTCATGTTTATGATTAAAACTTATACTTTTGCAAAAAGCATGACACATTTCATTCCAAATATATCAGAATTCATCCCTACAATGATTTTATTGTATGTTTAAATTTCTTCCTTCCTTCCTTCCTTCCTTCCTTCCTTCCTTCCTTCCTTCCTTCCTTCCTTCCTTCCTTCCTTCCTTCCTTCCTTCCTTCCTTCCTTCCTTCCTTCCTTTCTTTTTTTTGAGATAGAGTCTCGCTTTGTTGTCCAGGCTAGAGTGAGTGCCGTGGCATCAGCCAGCTCACAGCAACCTCAGACTCCTGGCCTCAAGCAATCCTGCTGCCTCAGCCTTCCGAGTAGCTGGGACTACAGGCATGTGCCACCATGCCCGGCTAACTTTTTCTATATATATTAGTTGGCCAATTAATTTCTTTCTTTTTTTTTTTTTATTTATAGTAGAGACAGGGTCTGACTCTTGCTCAGGCTGGTTTCGAACTCCTGACCTCGAGCAATCCGCCCGCCTCGGCCTTCCAGAGTGCTAGGATTACAGACATGAGCCACAGCGCCCAGCCTGTTTAAATTTCTATTCATCCTGATATTCAATGTTTGTTTGTTGGCTAGTGTATGTGTGAGTGTGTTTTGTGTTGGTTGGTGTGTGTATGCATGTGTATGTTTATTTTCTCTTGTATTTTGGATGGTTTCATTTATATATTACAATGATTCTATTTCACACTACTTTTTTGATAGTATTACTCCACTTTTTATCTTACTGTGGCCACCTTCATGCATTTTAACATAACATAATGTATATGTAATTATCTTCTATATTATATCAGAAACCCATTCTTTAATTCCAATATATCCTCCTGACTTTTTTTTCCATTTTAGCCCTACAATGATTTATAAATAGAAGCACTTGATATTGTTTCATATACACAAAAGTAGTTTTGATTTACCACATGATTGCATTTGCAACATCATTTATTGCATTTGAGGCCTTTATTCTTTCTTTATTAAGTTCATTCTTTAGAAGTGTCTTTAGTGAAAATCTACTATCATTAATTTCTCACTTCTTGTTTATGTAAAAATGTGTTTAATTTTACTTCAATTTTGAAAGATAATTTTGCCTGATAGAGAATTCTAAAAGAACAGTTATATTTTCAAATCTCTTAGCATTCTTATCATCTTCATTTACCTCTAGATCCAAGCTGGTTTCCATTGATAAAATTCTAATTGGTTTCACTTTTAACTCTACTTGTCCCACCCTCCCACATATATATATATACACATGTACATATATAGTATATAAAAATTTACATATAGTATCTAATACTATATAACAGCTGGATTGAGCTCTTTAAAATATAAGTAACATAAGTCATTCCCCTGCTTACAACCCTCTAGAGAGCTCTCATTTTTATGCTGAATCAAAACGAAAATCATTATAAAGATTGGGTCTTCCTATGGCCTTGTTCCATTAACTCTTTATTCCTTTGTGTGTGGGGGTGGGGCGGGGACAACTTTTTTCTAGACACTGGCTGGCCTTTTGACCAAGCTAGACACACTTCAACCTTAGTACCTATTGTTTTTTCCATTCTTACTTCTTCCTCAAACACAGTTTTTTCAGGCATTCGGTATTTAACTCCTTCATTGTTTTCATGATTATACTCAGATGTTAACTTCACATAGAGTACTGTCCTGAGAACGTTATTTGAATGTTCAGATCTTATTCTTAGAACTCCAGCTATGCCTGATCCTACTCTAGGACACTTATTGCCTTACAACAATCGAATGTACTTATTTATTGTTCATATTATTTATTTTCTAACTTTCTCCTTAGGCAATGTAAGTTTTATGAAGGCATTTAAAAAATTTATAAAGTTGCCATGTGTCTTGAGCAATGCATGCCATAGAGTATGTGGCATTAATTTGTCAAATAAATTAATTAATGTTGGGCTATAAGTTTTACCTTTATGTTTTATAATTAGAACCACTCAAGGAATTTTTGTCAGAACACTGAATCTTGAATCATGCCAACAAATTCTTCCCATACACGCTGTATCCCATGTACTCTTCAGGGCCAACACCAAGAAGATACAGGTGTTACCCCAGTTCTTTATGGTCAATATTAGCCATGTCCTATAATTCCTTTAGTATGTAAGGTATATCTTTATGGAACAGAGATTGCAGTTCTTTGCTTGGGCTTCAGTCAAAATCTCTGCTTATTGTTTTATAGAAAGCAGGATTTGATGAAGGAGTAACAAAAAAAAAAAATATAAACAAACATCTTGTACTGTCTTGCCTTTAGGTTTCTCCTGGAAATAGGGGTCTGTTTTATGAGGTAAAGTCAAAAGAGTTGATTTCTCCCATCTGGGAAATTTGGGGATTCAAAATACTTTTGATCATCGCCATTTCACATCTCAGTGACCTAAAATCCCACAGGAAGATTCTGATTTTGACATAGGAGATCACTGAGTGTGAACATTTTGCTTCATTTTCAGTTCTGTCAGCCTCATTAGCAATTTCTAAAGCGGCCGCTGGCAAAGGCAGCCCCACAGCTGCAGGGTGGGCGGCTCCTTGCATGCTGCCATGGAGGCTCCTGGCACTCGTAACGCTCCACAACTGGGCAACTGCGGGAGCTCTTCTCTCTTCTTTTATTTTTACAAAGTTTTAATGTGGTCAAAAGATACAATCTCAGACAAGAAAGGTTAAATAAAAAGGGATGGGAGGCAGAGAAAGATTAAAAACAAGATGACATGATATTGAACTGGTCACAGCTTCATAACAAGTGCCGCTGTTTGCTGCGCTTCAAGGGGCTCCTTTTGGATGGGCGTACAACAGCTGTCTTTGTCTTAGGACATACTTACAGGAAAAAGGAAGACTTAATCTGAAGGTTCCTTCCCATCACTGTCTTTGCAATGGATCCCCCTTAAGGACTGACCTTAAGGTGGACCCACTGGGTGGTCCCAATGTCTTGTATCAATCTCCTCTTGGAATGCAAGTGGAAACTGCGACTTGCTCCTAACTAAAAGTGAGGAAGTCACTTACTTGGTTTGGTTACAATTTATGGCAAAAGTAATGGGATGTCACTGCCATTATAAAGTGAAGTTATAAACAGAACATTAATAATACAGATGATGTTTCACTATGTATGAATTTTTCATAGTAAAATATAGAAATATATTTTTATCATGACATTAAAGAAGCAAACAGCCATATTATAAATTGCTTATGGAAAGGGGCACCTGGCAGGGAAATGAGGACAGTCTCTGGGACTGGAGTGGCCCCCAGCCAGCAGCCTGTAGGAAGTGAAGACTCTCAGTCAAGCAGCTGCAGGGAGTCAGTTCTGCGACAGCCTGAATGAGCTTGGAAGCAGATTCTCCCCCAGCCAAGCCTTCAATAGTAACATAGTCCAAATGACGCCTTCATTGCAGCCTTTCAAGAACCCAAGCAGAGGACCTAGCTAAACTATGTCCAGACTCCTGACCCTTCAGAACCGTAAAAAATATTTTATTTTTTAAGCTAAGTTTGTGATAACTTATTACTCAGCAATGAAAAAAAAAGGAATATACTATTCAATTGGAAAAAATTCCACCCCCGGGGCCCTTAACTCCCCTATAAAATCAGGTTGTGTCATCTGGCCTCTCCAAGCAGGCACTGGAAATCTCAAACATTAACTCCCTGTTCACTTTGTCTAGTCAGGACATATATCCAAAAGTCTCTGTGGGCCACTGCTGTGCATAGAGCTCCATGGTCTGTAACTGTGGCAGCCCAGGGGCAGCCCAGGTTTGATTTTTATGGATTTACAGAAGATTATAATTTCTATTCCCAATCACTAGTTTTTTAAATGTTTAATTTATGATAGGAAGGATCCTGAAAAAGACAGATAATTCATGTAGTCACTCATTCACTGACTAGTCTAGACATTTAACAGGAACTTGTTCAATGCTACCTTAGGTAATAAAATGGTGACCAGGAATGTCCATAATATCTTTTCCCTGAAGGTTAAAAGCTAGTGAGTGAAGTAGAGAGAAGTCAAATTACTCAACAAAAGGATCACAATTATAATTTTCTAGGTGTTACAAGAGGGAGATCAGTATGCTATAACAGTACAAAGATGTTTGATATGGAATAATAGTTGATAATTATGATTTAGCTTTAAGTATGTTCACAACATTATTCAAAGCATTTTATATAATACAATAACTCTTTCATTCTTACAACAACTATGCTGTGGGAAAACTGAAATGCAGAGACTTAACATACTTATCCAAAGCCACATGTCTAGTAAGTGGCTGAGGTGGAAATAATCCCAGGCATTAGGGGGTGAACTTGAGTTTGTATCAACTACTCAAACTGTCTCAAATCTGGTTCATAGCATCAATGAAAGCTTCACTGAAAAACAATAGATTTGAGAGATAAGAAAAGTGTTTAGTAAAACAATAGAGTAAAAATTTTAGACAGTGGGAATCTCATGTGCAAAGGCCTTGGGGTGGGAAAGATTAGGATATTTTAGAGGAACTTATAGGAAAGTACAGCTGTTTTTTTAATATACATAGAGTATGAGACAAGATAAAACCAGAGAAATGCAAACTCTATTTGAGTATTTCTTGAATAAAACATTGTCCCCAAAAGTCTTTTCTTCCAATCACTCCTTTAGATCTTGTTTTGCTGTCATCTGACACTACTTATATCTCATTTTTAACCAAAACCTCCAAGTAATCATCATATTTTTAAATTTGTTTAAATTTGTTTACCTGTGTGCTCCCCTTTTTCCTTACCACCACTAATTGTATTCCACTCTTGTATGTTTTTCTTCATGAAGAATATCTTTTATCACTTTCTTTAGATGACAAAAACTGTGGGCATTAAAGATTATTCAGCTTTTGTTAAAGTGACTCTATTTTCCCTCACCCTATGATATTTTAGCACAATATAAATTTTTAGGTTGAATCTCAAAACCTCTACTCAGCCTTGTGTGGGCAGTAAAGCCCAAGACACTACTTATTGGTCCCTACAGCTACCCAAGGTGGCTGTAGGACGTTAGTCCATGAGTCAGTGCTGTGGCATTTAGCTCTTTATTTTCTTCTGAAATATGGGAATTTCCTTGTCCTCTGGGACTCCAGGAAGACACATCAACAGATATTTTGTTATATTTTATATAACAGTATGGGTTAGAAGTATTATAATGTAGCCCAGTGCTTCACATTATAGTCATTGCAATTTTCATTTACACTATTTTTATGAGATTAAATCATGCCTAAATAGTTTAAGCAACATCAATGTGATTATACATTTTTAATAAAAGGGTTAGAAAATATAAAAGCTATAAAATCATAATTTGATAAATCCTTTAAACGTTTTATCTTCCAAATATAAATTAGGAAATAGTATAGCAATTTCAGAATGATCATCATAGTCCAAATCCTGCCTGGCAATTCTACACTGACCCCTAACTTCAACAAGTACACACTATTTTATTCCTGTTTTTCATTTCAAAATATTATAGGGGTACAAATGTTTTGGGTTATATGTACCAATTTTGTTATGCTTGAGTCAGGGTGCCCACCTGCGTGCCCACCACGCAGATAGTGTGCATGCTATCTGTTAGGTTTTCACCCATCACCTCCTCCTCTCTTCCCCCTGCTTGATTACCACTGAGTTTTACTCCCCTCTGAGCACATGAGTGCTCATCAGTTAGTTCCAATTCAATAGCGAGTACATGTGGTGTTTGTTTTTCCAATCTTCAGATACATCACTTAGGATAATGGTCTCCAGTTCCATCCAAATTGTTGCAAAAGGCCTTAATTCACCCTTCTTCATGGCTGAGTAGTAATCCATAGTTGGAAAAACTCTTCTTGATATCAGCCTAGGCAAAGAATTTATGAAGAAATACACACTTTTTTATACTCCATTTGCTTTAGTAACTTAAGAGAAAATCACAGGTATAAATATATTTTTAATTCTTGACATTATCAGATATCTTATTATTTTCCAAGTTAGTGGATGAGACATATTACCTTTTATTATAGTCTTATTTTGTATTTTTTTAATTATATCTCTTCACAAGGATGCTAATAATACCATTTTCTTTATTAAAATAACTATTCTTGAGTCTGTCAATTACATTAGGTTCATCATATTTTTATTGATTTGTAGACATTCCTCATGTTTTAATATATAATAATAAATTGTACTGCCTAGGCAAAGAGTTTATGAAGAAATCCCCAAAGGCAATCAAAGCAGCAACAAAAATAAATAAATGGGACATGATCAAACTACAAAGCTTCTGCACAGCCAAAGAAACAGTCATGAAAGTAAACAGACAACCTACAGAATGGGAGAAAATTTTTGCATCCTATGTATCCTATAAAGGACTGATAACTAGAATATACTTAGAACTCACGAAAATTAGGAAGAAAAAATCAAATAACCCTATTAAAAAGTGGGCAAAGGACATGAACAGAAACTTTTCTAAAGAAGACAGAAGAATGGCCAACAAACATATGAAAAAATGCTCACCATCCCTAATCATCAGGGAAATGCAAATCAAAACTACAATGAGATATCACTTAACTCCAGTGAGAATGGCCTTTATCAAAAAGTCTCCAAATAACAAATGCTGGCGTGGATGTGGAGAGAGAGGAACACTCCTACACTGCTGGTGGGACTGCAAACTAGTTCAACCTCTGTGGAAAGCAATATGGAGATACCTTAAAGCGATACAAGTGAATCTACCATTTGATCCAGCAATCCCATTGCTGGGCATCTACCCAAAAGATCCAGTGACACTCTACAAAAAAGACACCTGCACTCGAATGTTTATAGCAGCACAATTCATAATTGCAAGGCTGTGGAAACAGCCCAAGTGCCCATCAATCCAAGAATGGATTAATAAAATGTGGTATATGTATACCATGGAGTACTATTCAGCTCTAAGAAACAACGGTGATATAGCACATCTTATATTTTCCTGGTTAGAGCTGGAACCCATACTACTAAGTGAAGTATCCCAAGAATGGAAAAACAAGCACCAGATATATTCTCCAGCAAACTGGTATTAACTGAGTAGCACCTAAGTGGACACACAGGTGCTACAGTAATAGGGTATTGGGGAGGTGGGAGGGGGGAGGTGGGCGGGTATATACATACATAATGAGTGAGATGTGCACCATCTGGGGGATGGTCATGATGGAGACTCAGACTTTTGGGGGGAGGGGGGGAAATGGGCATGTATTGAAACCTTAAAATCTGTACCCCCATAATATGCCAAAATAAAAAAAAATAAAATAAAATAAATTGTACTGTCTTACAAAATATTTTGTTACTGTATAAATTGTCTGTCACTTTGTGTTTGGAGAATCCGGCTTTATTTTTGGCTTAAGATAAGAATAATTTTTATTTTACCTTTTCCCATATACATAAATCTTTACCTAAACTTCATATACTGAGCATTCTTCTCTCTAACTGTTGACCTGTAGAGACGCCTCTGTCATATGTCAGATTTCTTTATGGTCTGGGGGCTGCTCATGAGCACTCTCCTCCATTGGGCTCCTTGGAAATATCTGTTTTAATATAATACTCTATTACATGTCACAGCATGATCATAAGCTTTGATAGCTGGTAGAGCAAGTCCCCACACAATACTGACTTGTCTCAACAATTCTTTATAAAAGCTGTGAGATTTGTTATTTAACACATGTTTTAGAATCATGTTGTCACATTTTTCAGAATCTCCTACTGCAATTCTTATTGTTATTTCATTAAAAAACATCTTTACTTCCTATGGGCATAAATCTCCACTTAAGTAGGTACAGTTTAACAACTCATTTTGAAAATAATTGTCTTCAAACAGTGTAAGCACATGATTTGCAAAATTTATTACTAGGTAACTTATAAACGGTATACTTTTATTACAATCTTTAAAGAGGTTTTAAACAGTGGTCTTCCCCTCCAACAAAACATATACCTCTGGTTACTTTATTAGAGATTCTTACTATATTTGGACAATTTTTTTCATCTCTCCGTATTTTAATTTGGAGGAAAACAGAATTTGAGAATATCTTAAGAAGAAATAAAGTCAGTTTCTTTAGGAAAATAATTTCTTCAGGGTAATTTAGCATTTTGGAATTATTAACTATTCAGAAAAAATTATTAATAGTTTTTTTAAAGTTAGCACTATTAACTGTCTAAAGGGCTATTATCATCTTTGTGCATTTTATTGTATATGTAAATGATAGCATTTGTGAAAAAGAAGCACAGTTTCCAAATATACTCGAAGTAAACATTAGATCCCTCTTTTATTGTATCCTACATGTTTCTCCTATCTTCTGAACAGCGTAGAACAGGAGTGGGGAACTTGTTCATGTTGGAAGGCCACATTAATTTAGCTGTAATAAAATAAGGCCTCATTCAAGAAACTTCAATTAGATATACTTTAAAATGTGCATTATTTTGTAAAAATCTAACTACTGGGCACTTAATAATTTCAAAAGGGGAAAATATTTGTTAATATTAAAGTTAGCCTTTTAATGATATTGTTGTGTCTGCTTTTTGTTGGAAAGCATTTGAATCTTGGGGTGCAGCATGAAGGTCTAGAGTTTCAGTTGATCCTCTAGATTCATATAAGTCATTTGTGATCTTAAGGGTGTCTTAATTTGGGTTAGGTAGGAGAATGTAGATTTACAGCAATAAGTGCCTGAAAAGCAAGAAACCATTTTGGGGGCATGTTGCCAAAGGCATGGGTATTCTATTACATTTTTCCATATTTCAATTATATCTATCTTAGCATCAAACAATAACTTTAAAATGTCATCTACTGAGAGCTCAATCAATTCCATCTGTGGTTCTTCAGGTGCCTTGGCGGTTTCAACCAGGTGAGGCTGAAATGCTGACTTGAGTGTGATGTCGTGATTCTCAAAGTCAGTGACCCTTTCATTGTATTTTCCAATTAATAACCGTGTATTATTCAAATTATTTGTACATATCATCCTGCTAATCGATGGCCTTTGCTAACTGGGGAAAATGTCAATTTGAAAATTTCCTTTTGAAGAAGTGTTTTGAAAAAAGATAGCTTCTATCTAAATGCTTGTATTTCTTGCCACATATCATATTTAGATTTAGTTTTACCTTGGAAAGAAATATTCAAATCATTTTTGTTTGACATGGTATCACACAGAAATGCTGCATTCCTATAAAAATCTTCTTTCAATAACTCACAGTGCTGATTCTGTTCTTCATAAAATTTAACTATCTTTTCTCACAGAGATACAGTTTTGGCTAACTCCTGTCCCTGCAATAGCCAATGCACTTTAGAATAATAGGGCAAATGCACACTGAATACCTCACCATTCAACTTTATCATGTTATGAAACTGAGGATACTGTGTTGCATTTGCATGACTATAGTTAACAATATTTATAACTTGTTGAAAAGTGTCACTTAAAATAGTAGCTTTAGCACACAGATTTTGCAAGATATAATGAAAAGAAATGAGAGCATCTGAATCTGTTAATACTTTTTTATCTGTGCAGTGAACCTTTCATGTTCTCCTGTCATGGAAGGTGCACTGTATGTATATATACTCTCTAAATTTACCAAATTCAGTCCAACTTCACAGCATTTATCTTGAAAGTGGCTGAAGATAACTATTTTCTGTATTCTGTTCACAATAGTGCCCAAAACAAGCAACTCTTTGTAGCAAAGAAAATCTTCTGTTTGACCCAAATGAATTATTAGTATAATATCTGCATGGAGTCAGGAGTCAGTAGTATCAGTTGATTGATCCAAAGTGATTCAATAATATATATTTCCCTTTTGAAGTACTGCAGTGAGTTGTTTTGTTAAATTGAAGGCTAATTCATGATGCCGATTAGTTCTGGTTCTCCTTGAAAGAGGCAGTTGTTTGTACTTTGAAACGTTATTGGGGCCTAAGCATCCTACAACTTCAAAAATGCATTCTTTCACAATTTGCACATCACTGAATAGCTTTCCTTTTTTTCCAAGCATATAAGCTGTTGAGGGTTCGGATCTAGAGACATGAGAACCCCAGGAGTGGGGCAGGAATTTGCCAAAGAGCAACCTGTGGACATGTCAGGTCACAGCAAAAGCTGCTCAACCTTGAGGGGGACATTGTACTGATCAGGGGTGTCTACAAAGTGGACCCCACCTCGAGGCCTGAAAGCCCCCACCTGGATGTCTGAAAGGGGAGCTGGGCTTGGGGCCAACGGCTAAGAGAATGATCAAAGGATGTCAGCCAGGCAGATAAGAGCAGTTAGATATTCTAAGCTCAAAACAATATTCCTGCTTCTCTTCTGACCTCGTGTCTCAGTTAATAAGGAACTAGATAAACAGAAAAAAGTATGTGGTCTCTTTATTCCCATTTAGTTATACACTTTACTACTGATTTATGATTTTACCATTAACTTGTGAATACTTAGCTAATTTATTTTTACTGTGGGACGAGTGATTTTAATCTTGATAAATTTTATAACAGTTTGCTCATGTAGGAAAAATTGAATAAGGGATCTAGTGATTCTTTGGGAGCCTTGAAACTTAAACTCATGAATTGTACATGTGAATCGGTGACTAATAATGATTGTTTGCTGAAAGAATAAATACTGATGTGGGACTTCACTAGTGGCCTCCTGGCTCACAAGGATGCTGGAGGACCCCTGATTTCTCCATCACCTTAATCTGTACTTTGTTTCAGTCTTATTTATTTTTTGCTGGGAAAGTAGCTAACTTCCAGCAATAAGCTACTTTAGTGGCATTATTTCCAGGTCTCATTGCTCCCTGAAAGAATTATCTTTGCTTTTGCTTTTCATCTTTTAATTTCTACAATACAGCCTTTCACACCTCTCCCTCTAATTTACAAGATTTGCATTCCTTATGAGTGTTATGATGTTGATGAACATTGAATTTCTTTAATGTTGATATTACAGTATTATAAAGCAAGCAAATCATCTTATCTTTAGCAGAAACAAGATAATATTTTAGTTCCCAATCCTCATTAAAAAACACATTTTCTTCCTTCAATATTCTTTTGGTCTTCTTTGACATGATAGGCTCTTAAGCAGACAGAACTAAAAATTACTGTGGAGCTCTGCACAACTATTCACAAATTCTGCTTCAGGCAGAAATACAGTGAACCATTGTCAAAACCTACTGACAGACTGGTGTATTCGACCCCCATAAATTCTCTCCAACCAGCCTCATGCGATAGTGGTGCAGTCAGGTGGGAGAAGTTAGAACTAAATCATGAGCGTGGCAGCTGTCAGTTTAGCCCTTCTGGATTACTAATGTTCTAATTGTGCCAGTCAATCTGGGAGGATTATTTCATTGAAACTTATTTTATTCTTCTGTATTTTAAATTTGTTCATCTCTTCTCACACTCATTATGTTTGTATATACCCATCCTCTCCTCCCCCCTCCCACCTGCCCGACACCTGATAAATGTTTTTCCTATATGTCCACTTATGTGTTGATCCATTAATACCAGTTTGCTGGTGAGTACATGTGGTGCTTGTTTTTCCATTCTTGAGATACATCACTTAGTAGAATGGGTTCCAGCTCTACCCAGGAAAGCACAAGAGGTGCTACATCACCATTGTTTCTTAAAGCTGAGTAGTACTCCATGGTATACATATACCACATGTTATTAATCCACTCATGAATTGATGGGCACTTGGGTTGTTTCCACAACTTTGCAATTGTGAATTGTGCTGCTATAAACATTCGAGATGTGCAACATTTGGGAGATGGTCCTGCTTGAAGCTCTGACTCAAGGGGGGGTCATGGGCAATATACATAACCTTAACATTTGTACCCCCATAATATGCTGAAATAAAAAACATTAAAAACAAATAAATAAATATGTTCATTTAAAAAATAAAATGAAATGTAAAAGATTAACAAAAATGTATTAATAAAAATAAAAGGATTTGTTCTGTAATATTTGGAATGTCATAAGGCCACCCTTAAGGACCTAGAAGTCATGTGGCCTTAAAGCCACAGGTTCCCCAACCGTGGAGTAGAACCATAATGACAAATATGATTTATATTTATTACTGAAATGATTGGCAAATGTATTTTAATGAAAATAATCCAACATATGTTAACATTTTTTATCTGATGGCTATATTCAATCCCAATACAATGTTGCCTAATTTAACAAATTGATATATTGATTTATCAAATACCATCTGAAGTAATACAGTAGCACAAAATAAACTTCACTTTCTCCTTAGTATTATGGCTTGCAGATTAAAATGGCTTGAATATCCAAAGAAATATGTTTATATATATGTATAATCTATCTGTGATTTATACATTTAAGCATTCTATAAAATTATTTTACAAGGTAACTAATTAAGAAAGAAAAAATTGGTTACTTAATATGAATTCTATGATATAAACATTACTTTTTCAAAATTAATTAATAATGTTTGGCATAAGATACTGGCATAAAATTGCTATTAGTTTAGATATTGGGCTGGGATGCTTTAAGTAAAGAATATTGTTATACAGCGTGAAGTGAACAACTCCAGTGTTCCATTGAAAAGAGATAACTCATGTTAATCGTTATCAAATGACATCAATCCCACTAAGCTGATTTGTACCTAATATCCCTTGTCCCTACATCACTTTTGTCAGCATGAATAATAAAGGAGACTAATTACTAACTAATTCTGCTTAAGAAATTGCCTTGGAACCTCATCCATATATAAAGGCAAAGTCCTCTCATTTATTTTCCTTTATTTATATAAATAATAGGTCATAATTATTTAATTTTCTCAAAGTACATAATCTTACAGACAATGAAAATAATTAAAATATTAAAACATTTATTTAAACAGTATACTTTTTCAATGCATTATCATTAATCTACCCACTACCAATTCTATTTTTTATAAATTGGACAAGAAAGAATTTAAATGCCCCAGATTTTAGTAATAACTTATAGACTCACATTTTCAAGTCCTCATATAGTTATGGAATTTTTAAGATCTTTCCCCAAAAAAGGAAAATCTATTTGCTTTAGGTTCCCTGACCCATCCTAGCATTCTCCTCTTTACGTTCAGCCTGCGGAAGAACTCGTTGGCCGTGCTGGAGGAGTGAAGGAAGGAACCAGAGGATCACCATTTGTTAAATATCTATGATGGAGCTTTATTTCATTTGATTAAAAAAATGTCCACTCTTAATATATTTCACTTAGGATAATAAACTCTAATAATTTGGAACTAATCGATGGGCCCAGAAAGAAGTAAAAATCACTGGGAATCAAGAACGGGCAGCTGGGGGAGGAGAGGAGGGTAAAACCTACCTCATAGATACAAAGAGCAATATTCAGGTGATAGGCACACTTACAGCCTTGACTAAAGCATTATAAAGCTATCCATGTAACAAAAACATTTGTACCACCTTAATATTTTGAAATTAAAATATGATTTTAAAATTCCATTAGGTAAGTAGGGCAGATGGCAGTGCATTGTGGAGCAATGGTTAAATAAAAGTCTCATAGTTAGGCAACAATACAGGGTGGTGGTGACATTGTGAAATCAGGTCATGTGGAAGAATACAGCAAGCTATTTGCAGTTATGCTGTGGATCTTAAAAGATAAAATCCTCAGCATATGCGCATGCAAGCAACTCCAGCGCACATTTCTTCAAATTGTCACCCCAGCCTTGACTGTGCTCTGTGCAGATATGAAACACATTACCCAAAAGGTTATATTTAGCATCCAGCCTTGTTTCTTTGCCCTCCTTTCTGGAGTATATATGTAACACTGAGAAGCAGAGAAGTCATGATTTGAGGATCTAATGTACCTGATAGATGATCCTGAAGAATTTGTCCCAGATATCATTTCAAAAGCAATGATTGTCAATTTTCCCAGATATTTATATGTTTTTGGGAGGTTTACATGTGCTATAATTTTCTATCAACCCTAGTATCAATTGACTTATTCCCATCAAGACAAATGTTACAACATTTTTAGAGCAAAGCAGTCTCTTAATCACATCTGTCAACAATTAATTTTATTCTAAAAAGCAGGTAAACTTTTAATCATCTCAAATTTCCTGATTGAAAATAAATTACAGACATTCTCTAAATAATTGGCTATAAATTGTACCCATTATAAAATCACTCAGTATGCATAACAGAGAAATATTCTCATTCATTGCTATAATTCATGTTCAGAATTTTCAACCAATACAAATCAATTTCCACATAGAGTACAACCTTTGAACCTAAATAGATAAAGTTCACCTTTTATTGCTTAATTATTGCATAAAACAAATCTTTCTGGGTTCATAAGTGAGGAGACTTCTTAAGAAAGATAATTATTACAAATTAATTCCATAACTGTGAACCCTTGTACATTTCAGTAGAACAATCTTGAAATTTATGCTTTTAAAATCTGCATTTCCAAAGAACTTGTGATTGCAATAATATTCTTGATATCAGTTCTAAAATAACTAAAATGTGGAGACCAGATTTTGAATTTGGGAATAATCTCCTAAAATTCTATTACTTTGCTAAACATTTATTTAATGGGAAGAAATTTATCACCTTGTAGGAGGGTGGTTAACCCACTTTATTAGTTAAATAATTCTTTATTGTTTCGTTTATCTATTTAATTTTATTCTGGACTTGAAAGTTTAGCATGGCATAGAGTTAAAACTATTACCTCATTTGTAACTTAAAAGTGACACCATGAAGTAAATATCGCTAATCCAGTTTGAAAACTGACTCAAGTAAATTTCCAAAGTCATATAGCTAATAAATAGCTAATCCAGACAACATACATCAACAGACTGAAGTCAATTAAGAAGTCAAGTTCTTAATCATGCCATTTAATTATCCTCTTAAAATAGTGCATTATTGATATTATAACATGTATAAACACACACACACACACAGATAGGGAGAAGAGAAAAGCAAAAGGCACTGTGTTGTGAAAAGAACATTAGACTTAGACAATACTAAGCTAGGATTCTTGCTCAACCATTTACTGAGTGTGAAAATCATGATAAATCATATCACTCTCCTAATTTATTTTTCAACATATAAAAATAAGTGCATATGAATTTGTTTTGTATTTGTCTCAGCCTCATCATAGGACTGTCTGAACATGAAAATAGAATTATACTCTCTAATAAATTCTCTAAACATAAGTATGTATAATTAACAATACCAAGTTTTTCAACTAGCTAAGGTCATACATTTCTAGACCATGTAGATGAATAAAGAATTTCCTGCCGACCTACATTTTGCCTAGATTCAACTGATCTAAATAGAACATTTTAAATCATATATCTTCCAATAAGATTCCTACAAAACAACCAACATTGCATTGTCCAAATCTACTATACATGCATATGCTATACAATATATACATGTAATGGAATTCAACTTGTATCCCCTAAATCTATTAACATAAAATAAAGATTAAAAATTTAAAAATAAAATCTACAGCATATCCAATGTTTTCATCTTTTCAGCCTTTCAGAAGCTTTTACCGCAACTATTCATAACTTCTGTCTTAAAGCTTCCTTTCTATGTTTTAGCTTCCCTGTTTTCCACCAACTTTATTATCTTTGATAAATCTCACACACTTGATATATTTTTACCTGGTCTCTAAATGTTGGAAAGAATATGTCTCTTCTCCACTCATACTCTTTCCCCAAGTAATGGCTATATGTAAAGCTATTTCTTATCTAATTCTGAAATGTATATCTTTAATCCTGATTTGATCATTATTCTCTAAATTTAGTAATTCAACTACTAACTCTAAGTATCCACGTGGATGTCTATATAAGCATGTGAAATTCAGTGTGCTCAAACAGACGTGTTTTCCCATGCCTTCCACACATGCTGCAGTTCCAGACTCCCCGCCTGCACTCGAGCACACATCACCTGCATCTTCACAAGAGACAAGAACTTCAAAGGTGTCTGCATTCCATTCACTCCTTCAGCCCCCGTTTTAGCCAGGAGAATCTTTTGTCTGAGTCCACATGTTATTATTTCAACAGTTTACTCCAATCCAAGCCACCGTTTACCTTCCTCTAAATACTTCAAAAGGCTCTTAACTAATCTGCCTCTTTCCATTCTTGTGTCCAGGTCAATTTCCAGTAGAGTGATATTTTAAAGCTAAATCATTTTAAACCACACTTCTACAAAAATAATTAAAAGACAAACAAACTAAAATACACACACACACATACATATGGCAATGACATATATAATAATTCCTTAAATGAAATACAAAAGTTTAACTGTGACATATGAGATTCTCAAGAGCCAGGCGGTCCTGTCTATCTCTCCAGGCACATCACCCAGCAAAGGGGATCCAACTCTTTGGGTTCGAACCACAATAAGCCTTGTGTTTTCCCATAATTTAAATGCAAAAAAATTATTCTCATCTCAAGTCATTTGTGTTTCTTGCACGAATCTTGCAAAGCAATTATCGTCAGGATTTATTGCGATTATCTGCAGTAGTTAATTCCTACTTATCAGCGTGGTCTCAGCTCAATTCAGTTGGGTGTTCTTCTGTACCTAGGCGCAAATTTTTCCTTCCCCTTCTTGTTCCTTCTCTTTCCCTCCTACACTCACCCCAGTTATCTCTTTCCCTTCTCTCTCTGTTTCCCTTCTCCCTCCCCACCTTCTGTTTTTATCTGGCCAACATCTGGAAAGATTTAGTGATTTTTGAAGTTCCTTTGTCTTGATGGCAGATAGAGTCTGCCTCCTAATATAATAACTAACTACTCCACATGTTTACGTCCTCACTCTCCCTTACAGCCTGCGTTGGAAATAATGCCAGCCAACCAGATTCATTCACTTTGAATCAAGTCTTCCAGTAACTTCAGGACAATACAAAATGTGTTCGGAGATGGGGCAGAAGCAGAAACGTCAGCTTTCCGGGGTGGCGGTGCCAGCAGGGCCAGCCACGCCTGCTGCTGAGGGCGCCCGCCGCGCTGCTGGGCGCACAGGGCCCTCACCTCTGTCCACGGCCTGCACTCCATCTCCAGGCTTCTCAGAAACTCTTTGAGTTTTCCATCTACACAAATTTTCTATCTAAATGAGAGGCTACTTCAGTTGTTAGCAAGTGGACAGTTCCAGACATTCTCTATTCCATTATTCAATTTTATATTGTTCAGAAAACTCATGAATATCTAAATCCTCTTATTTATTGATTTGTTTGTTGTTTCACGCATTTTCAATTTTTCATTCTAAATCTGCTGTCGTTAAGGAGACATTCATAAAGTTTTAAACACTGAGATGAGAGCCATACGGTATGTTCTTCCCCATATAGTACGCGTTCTTGGTGCAATCTTTGGTTTGAAGAAAATCTGTACTTCTCTTGAGAAACCAGTAATTTTTTTCAAATATTAAAACAATAAATATTACAACTAAACATTTTTTTTTATGATGTTATTCAGAATGCTGGAACTTAACTGTGGGTAAATAAGAGTGCAAGTTATTACTGCGGAAATGCACCAGCAGTGTTGGTCAGAAAACAGACTTTTCAGATTAGAAGCAATATGTATACAGGAAAGCCAGTGAAATTTGAATTCCAGATAAACAACATTTTTTAAAATATATAAATGTGTTCTCTGCATGTTTTGAGGACATACCTGTACTAAAAAGTTATTTGTTGTTTACCTGAAATTAAATTTAACTAGGCATCCTGTATTTTATCTGGCACTATAGAGAACCACTATGTCATTCCCAAGAGAATATGAAGTTCATATGAAGTCAATATTTATTCTCAAGATATTTACTAATCATCAATTTATACTCTATTTTGCATTTTCAAAATTTATCTTATTTTGTGACATAATGAATTTTATATCGATTCCTTTTTTTCTAAATACTAACTTATTTTCTGTTGCTTTACACTGTATTTATTTTCAAAATTTACATATTGTCACAGAATGCCCTCTTGTGCTTCAATTTGTTTATTCTTTAACCTTGGAGAAAAAGAAAACAATGGAATGTGAACATTTGGTTGCTAATTTTCTGAAATGATTTACACAGGCTAACAAAAATGGAATGAAAACTATATTCATACTGGATTCTTTTTGAGCAGTATTTAATTTCAGGTGTTTAGATTGAAGAATTTGAGCTCCACATGTTTCTGAGAAATTTCAGAATTAGTTGCCTAAGTTAATCACAGATAATTTTTATTCCAAACAATGTAGTACTTTATTACATAACCACATATCAAAGTTTTCTTGCTTTTTTTGTCTCTGAGTGACTGTATTTCTTTTTAGATAATATGTGCATAGATAACTGTAGTTTCATCCTAAAGATTTTATATGGTCTTTCAGATATTTGAATACTTTTGATGGTTAAATTTAAACACTGGGTATATCAATTAGCTTCAAGGAATGTTATTTGTCCATCTATAGAATAAAGGAAATACGTAGATATTTTCAAAAGTCCCATAAAACAGAAATATTCTGTTTTTAAATCCAAAGTTAATCTTGCCTTCTTCAATCTGAATTAGAAGTTAGCAATTTTTTTCTGTAAAGATCTCAAAAGTAAATATTTCAGTCTTTGCAGGCCACATGGTCTCAACTCTGCCGTTGTACTTCAAAAACAGCCATAGATAATATGAAAATGAATGAAAGTGACAATATTTCAATAACATTTTATTTAAAAAGCATAAGACTGGAACAGACGGGAATCCATCTGCTAGCTATAGTTTGAAGTATTATTTCCAAATATAATTCGGTACAAACAGATAGAGTATATTTTTGTTGGCCCAGGTATTTCATTTTCTCCCCCACCCTACCTGCCTCCCCCTGCAAACATTCTCTCTCTCTCAATGTTTTTCACCGTCTGTTGTTTCTTCTGCACTTCAGATCTAAACTCTTGGCAGTATGGACCTGTATATAATTCATACTATCCCTTTTATTAGAATCAATCTGTTATGAGATAGTAAAACAAACAACTAAATAAACAAAAACACATAAACAATTATGTATCTATCATGTATTACTAAAGGGAAAACATGATGTTTTCTAGCTCTTCTATAAAAACAAGACTTTCACTTATTGCCTTGGATAATTCCAGTTTTCTTTTGATGCAGTAAAGAACGAAGCACAGCAATAACAAATCAATCAGGGGCTTTGTAAATGTACTTTTAATTCATTTCAGATAACCTCTGCCTTTACTATTTGAATTTATAGTTCTACATAATGGAATCTGTTGATGATAACTATCTTAATCTTTTCCTAAGTCTCAATATCATTTTTGTATACTAGTTTATATACACTTCTAAAATGTATGTAAGTATACGAGAAATAAGTTAAACCTTGTCTGTAAATTTCTTAGTGTAGCATGGAACACATATTAATTAACTTTTGGTAATTGAATGTAATTTCTTTTAGATATTAAATATACAATAATAGTGAAGTCATTATTTTCTGATATGGTTAGGGGATAGTCATACTCAATTTTAAAAATAATTGACTTCTTAAACAAATAAACTTGATCAGTTTCTGCTTTTTTTCCTCTTTTTATTTTTTGGTCTAGTCCATTATCTGGTGATGGCAGTACTTGTTAAATGAATGAATGTGTACCAATAGGTATTATTTTTTTGCCATGTGTTAAGACTAATCAGAATACATGACTCAATGATGCAGTTAATGTCTAACAAAATTAAAGAACCTAGGGCCATGACTAAGACAGAAAGCTGGAACTTGACGATTAGAAAGTGAATAGTACTAAAAAAATAGAGTCCATTCTTCACAAAGTCAACAGTAAAGCTTTACTGTGTTAGTTTGTTTTCTATTGCTATAACAGAATACCTGAAACTGGGTAACTAATTAAGAAAATGCGTTTATTTGGCTCACACGTCTAGAGGCTAGAAAGCCCACGACCGAGCAGCCGGTCTGGTGGGGTGTCACGCTGCTGCGGCCACTGTGGGAAGCGACCGGGAGGGCGGTCTGAGCAACAAGAAAGACCAAGCACCGGCTCTTCAGGTAGCCCACCTGGTCCCTGCCGAGAGCTAGAACTCAGTCACTCCCTCCAGAGACTAATCCCTTCAGGAGGGCGGATCCCTCATAACCCAAACGCCTCCGCAAGGTCCCGCTCCTCTCAACACCGTTCCATTGGCAATTAAATGTCAACATGAGATCTGGCAGGACAAACACACCCAAACCACAGCGTTCATTGTAAATACGCTTGTTAAACCATGAACCAAAACTAACATTTTTCTTTTTTATGGAGTAACTGTAGTATATAAACACAAGGAAATCAGAGTCCTTCCTGATGTCAACTTTTCTTCCTTGATGCCATTCAGAGATGCCAAGATTACCTTCAATATGAAACTCTTAAAGATTAACTTAAATTATTTAGACATTAACCACAAGCAATTCAGGCCCTTTAATGTATTGCATCTCATAAAATTGGGGATATTCTAGACAACTTTTCAACATCTAGCTATAAAAGGAAGCCAATGTATCTATTGTTTATTTAAACAACTTACATGAGTAAAATATTACACACATAGCACAGATATTCTAATTGTAAGGTATGATATAAAACCATTGATAGGGGTTGGCAATATTAGACATATTTTCCTTACTTTATGTAAAAATTAAAAAATTGGCTTGGAGACTTGAATAAAATCAAATACAATTTTAGACTATAGAACTTTTACAGCCATGAAGTTTCAAAGAAAATTGTTGAATAATTTAAATGAGTCACACAGAGTACAATGCATTTGGATATATTATTTTTTTAGAAATTCAGAATTTCATTACATCTTCTAGAATAGCACATTAAATTTAATGCAACAAACATGTTATGCATATTATGAACATTTATCTATGTAAGTTCAGCTGTTAAGGGCATGAGTGCATTTCTTACTATTAATCATATGGCTGTAAATCATATGGCTAAAATGCAACAGGAAAAAGATGTATAAGTGAGAAGAAAACTTAATAAAATCGGATCCAAACAATAAGTCACAGTATCTTATTTTCAATTGATAAACTGACAAGTATTAAATGCAAATATGCTAAGAACAAATAACAGTAAATTAAAAATTTTATGTACATTCCAAAATATAGTCAAAAAGAATGAAGTAAACCAAATATGAAGAAAAATTAGCACATATATTTTCATGAATGTGCTATGCTAAATGAAAAATCTGTAGAGAAGCTACAAATAAAAGTATGGTTTTACCTGAAAACATCATAAAATACAAAGTAGAAAAGTCAATGGCTCAAAAAAAAGAAAATACATTTTATAGATATTTTATTCGAATCACTGAAGTCTTTATTGACAATAATAATGAAGTGTCAAATAATAAAGTTTTAAAATGTATGTATTATACATAAATATATATAAAATAAATATATATGAGGTATATTAATGTTCTTATGGAAACATGATTGAAAATCTTGGTTAAAGCAAATAGCTGACCTAAGCTAAACCATAAAGATTGTTAGGCAAACATTTTATAGTAAATATGTAACATTTTTAATGTTAATGGAAACACTATTATGTCGTATTGTGTTGTCATATCTAATGAACAAGATAGTCTCAACGTTTCCTTCAGCTTGACCAAATTTGGACAGATTTCTTTTTGTCTGTGGGCCCTGACATCTCTTTTCCTATAGCAATTGTCAATTTTTTCACTGCCTTTTTGAGGTCTAAATATTTTTTAAAATTCTTGCTAGTTTTAAAACCCACACATGTCTCCCTTGAGGACTGGGGCGCCCTCCCAAATGTAATCATCCAGAAACAAAATGCTCCCCTCCCAGTCTCTGCGCGAGGCCAAGAGCCTAAATGAGGTGGGCGCCTTGCCCCAGGCGCCTTGCCCCGGGCAGCAGAGCCACCTCCTAGCAGAAACATTTGTGAACGTTTTCTTTTCCTTTGAGTAAGACCAATTGGAAACACAGAGCACCCTTTGTCCACCCCATAGCAAAACTCTTCAACCTTTTTTTTCAGTGCAGTTGAGTTCAGACTGTGTGCTAGTCTTTCTCACCTATTGCAGTAGCCTAGAACAAAGTCATATCTGTTTTACTTTGAGAGGTGCAATCTTTGCTTTGACAGTAGTGCATCTACTAAGTCATTTTAAATAAAGAAAATTATCTAGCTAATTAGAATTAAAAAGTGCTATTCCTAATTATCTAGACAAAGCAAAATTGATAGGCAGAATGATTCCAATAATTACTTATTTTTCAATTTTATTTTGCTTATCTGTATTTCACTTTTATAATATGTAAAATACAGGTGTATTTTGTAACAAGAAGGTCTGATAAACTAGAAGAACTATTTTTTTACTTAATTATATATCAATTATTTTTATTCTTTATCAGTGTAAACTGGCTAGTAGCTAATTATTTTCCAACAATTTTCAACTTTATTTAGAAAGAAAAAATGGCCATTTAATGTGAAATATATATTATAATGTATAATATAATATATATATATAGTCTATTTTCCTTGAGAGGCCCTTTTATTGACTTACAGATTTATTTCAAGTTACTAGAGCAATATATTCCATGTTTTATATGTTAGGTAGACTAGTATATTTTATTTAGATCTTAACTTTCTGAATTCATTTATTCACAGATAATGGCAATATTTCTTTGTATATGATGTCATGACAATTATAATTAGTTGAAATATAATATATGTGGAAGTACAAAACCATGCTACCTAATTGCATGGGATAAGCGGTGTCACAGGAATTTTCCATGGAATAGAGACACAAATTATTGATTAGAAAACCCCAAGGAGAACAGAAAAGGTGTTTCAGAAAGCATGAAGAAAGAATGGAAGAGAATTAAAAGTAAAGTGCAAACAATAGGAAAGACTAAGAAAATGAGAAGTGTATGCGCTTTGGTTTTGGTTTTTGTTTTCTCTTTCAGTTTTATTTATTTACTCTTTTTTTATTTCAGTGTATTATGGGGGTACAAATGTTTAGGTGTACTTGCCCCACCCAAGTCAGAGCTTCAAGCGTGTCCATCCCCATTATGCATTGCACACATTATGTGTGAACATCCCCATTCCCTCCTCCCGCCTCCCATCTACCCGACACCCGATGGATGTTACTTCTATATGTGCACTTAGGTGTTGGGCAGTTAAGTCAGTTTATGCCAACTTGATGGTGAGTACAGGGGGTGCTTGTTTTTCCATTCTTGTGATACTTCACATAGTACAATGGGCTCCAGCTCTATCCAGGATAACACAAGAGGTGCTATGTCACCATTGTATTTTGTGGCTGACTAGAACTCCATGGTATACATATGCCACATTTTATTAATCCACTCATGTATTGATGGGTACTTGGGTTGTTTCCATATCTTTGCAATTGTGAATTGTGCTGCTATAAACATTCGAATGCAAGTTTCTTTTTTATAGAGTGTCTTTTGTTCTTTCGGGTAGATGCCCTGTAATGGGATTGCTGGATCAAATGGTAGTTCTACTTGTATCTCTTTGAGATATCTCCAAATTACTTTCCACAGAGGTTGCACTAGTTTGCAGTCTGACCAGCAGTGTATGAGTGTTCCTATCTCTCTACATCCACACCGACATTTATTGTTTTGGGACTTTTTGATAAAGGCCATTCTCACTGGAGATAAGTGATCTCTCACTGTGGGTTTGATCTGCATTTCCCGCTGATGAGGGACGTTGCATACTTTTTCACAGGGCTGTTGGCCATTACGCTGTCTTCTTTTGAGAAGTTTCTGTTCATGTCCTTTGCCCACTTTTTTATAGGGTTGTTTAATTTTTTCTTGCTGATTTCCCTGAGTTCTAAATAGATTCTAGTAGTCAGTCCTTTATCAGATGTGTAACATGCAAATATTTTCTCCCATTCTATAGGTTGTCTGTTCTCATGATAGTTTCCTTGGCTGTGCAGAAGCTTTTCAATTTGATCAAGTCCCATTTATTTATTTCTGTTGTTTCTGTGATTGCCTTTCAGGTCTTCTTCATAAATTTTTTGCCTAGGCCAATGTCTATAAGAGTTTTCCCAACATTTTCTTCTAGAATTCTTATAGTTTCATGCCTTAGGTTTAAGTCTGTTATCTACCGTGAGTTGACTTTTGTGAGAGGTGCAGATTCTGTTTCAGTCTTCTACATGTGGCTATCCAGTTTTCACAGCACCATTTATTGAATAAGGATTCTTTTCCCTAGTGTATGTTTTTGTCATACACTGGGAAATGTATTCACCATATATGTCTTAACAAAAATAAAAAGGAAATGAGAAGTGGGACATGAAAACAATACAGCAGAGATTAGTCATTGCATTCTGCTTCTAACATTTTCCTAGATGTATACTTTAACTTCCAGATAGAAAATTAAGTTGCCTGTGTTCTAATATTCTATCTTACTCCTATTATGTATGTATTATGTTATTTTAAACAGTTATCTATATAGGCCACATGTCCATTGCTATCAATCCTTGTTGATAGGAGTAGACATGTTCAGTTTTAGAAAGTGAATAAAATGTAGTACTCAAAAGAACTGTATAAGCAATGAATGAAGTGAAAAGGAACAAATGTAATTTTCACATCTCTGATAAAAGAATTATTAATTTGAAAATCTCACTGAACTATCTTTCAGGTTTGTCAATGCACGTTCCATAAGTATCTTACACAAAATATTATAAACAGTAAATTTTCATGGAGGATCAGCATATTACCCTTTGTAATACACTGTGTGGTGTATAATTCTGACTCCACTATTTTATATTTTTGAGATTACATAATTTAACATGGTTAGAATAGTTACACTAATAACAGACCTGAGCTAGCTTCTTCTGTTAATTATTGTAAATATTAACTAATTAATAAACCCTTATAGTGATATTTTTCACAGCAATAGAAATCAGAAGTAATTCCTTTGAAGATATACAGTGTCAGATGCATTGATTTTTTTTTCTTCCACAATTAAAAACTATTAATGTCCCACAATACCTCATTATTTATGCTGTCATACATAACATGTTACCCATGTATAACATTTAGTACTTTGAGCTGTATTCTAAATCTGCATTCAGAATGTCCACAAGCATATTTCTTTATTATAATTATTGATCTGTATTGAAGAAATCTTATTTTAAAATACTATCATGATGAAAATTATAACTCTCCACATTCATGTGCTTTCCCCCTTTGGATTAATGATGATGAAAATCAGTGGATTTATTTTCACAGTACTATACTGAAAAGATGTTTAGAATTGGATTTACTTTACTAAAACTCTTTTTATCAACTGAAAGAAGCTGTATAACTTCTATCTTTTATCTGCTTAGGTTAATTTGTATTACTGCTAGTTCGTTTTTAAAAGAGTAAAATGTGATTAGCTGTGACATAGGTCTGCCTTTGTCACTGAAGGGTTAACATTATCCAGCATTGTTATCTTAACATATCTAGAGCTATGTTTCATAAGAACCCAGGTTAGCAATTAATATGTCTTAATAGAATCTTGTTTAATGTGCTATATATCAATTTTTTTAAAAAAGTGTATTCATTAGTTAAGGGTAGTGAGTAGAGTAAAAATGGAACAGCTAACCAAACAAAATAATGTTTATTTTCATGAGTATAACATTTTTTGCTTATTTTTATATAATTTTGTAGCTTTATGGGGCAAAATCACTCTATATTACATACATATATCAAAGAAAGAATCTATCTTCATGAGAATTATATATATATAATTTTAGATGGAAAATGAGACTCTTTTCATGTATTCACCATTGTCACTGAGATTTTACAAAAGATGCTAAGTGAATGTATATTGAATTAATAAATACAAATTCCTTTAAAAAGAACATTAATGAAGTGGCTATCATTAAAGATACAAATGTACTTTCAAAATTTCAGTGGGTATTTCAATCTAATTTTTTTGAGAAGGACTTATGTGCTTTTTAAAATATGATAAAATGAGAGAGAAATAAACACACATTAACACATAAACACTTTGTAATCTTCTTGCTGCTGAAAACAGACAATTTGTTAAAAAAATAAAAAGTAAATCTGTAATTAATCTTCAAAGTACCTAGCAGTTGATGGAAAATTGCTTTTCTAACACATTCTATAAATGATGGAGGATTATTCTAACCAAGTACTGCATGGACTATCTGCACATTTAAATTATAGGAAAGGTTAATTGCATTGCTCTGTTAGCATGACCTGCTTGAATACCGAATCCAGGGAGCATAAATGATTTTTAAGTACACAGCAGGAGAGTGGATTTCCCCCTAGGGTTATTTCTAAGGCTTTTGTGCTCAGTGAAGCAGTAAGAGATGTCACCTATCTCTATGGTGATTGTTCTCAGAATCCCTGAATTATAAACCCTAAAGATCAAGAGACTAAAACTCAATAATGAATGGATTTCTGATATTAGCATCTAAACAAAGAAGTAACATTAGTGGCTTTCTTCTTAAAAAAAGATTTATAAAGCACCTGTAACCTGAACCTACTGTCATAATGCCTTGGATCACTGACTGACATTACTCTTTTCAGTCAAATTGTAAAAATTCTACTGTATTCAATATATTTTTATTATAATTATATTTTCTTTCTTTAGAGAGTAACTCTTTGGCCAAAAAGGTGGAATATTGAAGTGAATGTAATTTAGAATAATGTGTATTACATAGCTGCTACTAAGATTTAAATACACCATTGCTGACACTGATGTAAATGAGACTTGACATCACTTAAAATCTTTTGTTGATATTTGTTGGGAGTAATATTTTTTCCTTGCCTACTGTTTTCTCAGTTCAGTTCTGGTAAGTGATAACTTTGGTTTTGAAACTTCAAAGTGTGTGAATCTGATGTATATACTGAAAGGCAGGAATGAAAATAATGCTAATATACTCCTTTCCAGGACTATGACTCTTTTTTTATTAATGACTCCTTAGTTTGTCTACAAAGAAATTATGGGTGTAAATGAACCAATTGATCATGCTATTCACTGGATAAAGAGCAGCAACAAGATGTTGAAAAAATATGATTGCAGTTTGGCTGTTTGTGTGTGTGTATGAAGACTTCATCCATGAATAACTTCAGAAAAAGAAAATAAGCAAGAAAAATCACTTATTATTTGATATAAATGGCTTTAGCAGACCAACTATTCCCACCTTGATCTTAATTTTTTTTTTTTATTTGAACATGAACACAAAGAAAAAATAATCTGTTGATTCTAGAATAATTGTATCCCTTCATAACACTCAAAGTTATGGCTGAATAATATATATTAAATATAAATAAAATATTCATCTAAACATCTAAACAAAATATATGTTCAGTCATCTTAATTTTATTCATTCTAGTAAGTGTTTTGTGGTATCATATAAAGATTGTAATTAATTCACTAACGGCACTGAGCATTTTTCCATATGCTTCTTTGCCATACATTTATCTTCATTATTTATTATTATCATTATCATTATCCTCACTATTTATGAGAGTACAATCAACCCAACACAAAAATGGATGAAAGATTTGAACAGATACTTCACCAAGTTTGGGGGATGTTATGATATAATTTGGAGACAAATGAATATTCTCATATTGAGTATTTATAACATAATGACTCAGCAATTTGTGAAGATAATTAGAGTAATTATCTCACATGAAGTTCAGAAGCCATGTCGAATTGAATTATCAAATGCTAGATAAGTGAATGTTGATCACTTTTCCCTCTTGCTTCTCTAGCTCCAGCCCTAGCCAGTTTTATACCACTCATTGTTCTTTTTTTCAGTGAAGGGAATATGCGTTAATACAATTTAACAAGGGCTCCTTTTCTCTGGTGAACAGCTGTCTGTTCTGCAGCTGTCTGTTGAAGTAGATATGCCGATTGCAGAGCATGTTCTTAGCCATACTCAGAGTCATGGCTGAGTAAGTACTGCTGGATACGCATATCCTTGCCTGCTGTCTCGTGGGGCTGCATGGTGGCATCACTGTTGCTCTGCCTAGACCATTCTCTTAAGAGCACCATAGGAGATTGGATGTTCCAGGCACCTTGATTCCATTGCATCCCCCACTTGCTGAGGAGATCTTTATGTCAAAACATGGTTTAGACAGTCTGGTTCACAACCATGACCAAGAAATGTATATGATAAGATTTTTGAAAAAGATTTTTGAATAACTGAGAAGCCCAGGTATTGATAAGCATGATATAATTGAGAGGGTGTTTGTTAGAGGGAATAATAGTGGAAATATTACTCATAGCATCAAAATTAGTGTCCCAAGGCGGTCTATGGATCAAAGGTGAGACAGTGATATAGTCTAAAGGCTTGAAATTTTATGCTTCTAGGTTAAAAGGAAAATATATTAGATAATGCAAATATATGAGAAGAAAATCAACCACCCAGTAGAAAAAGTATGCATTGGTATGATAAAATCACACACATATGAAAAGACTCTTGAACTCAGTTGTAAGAGAAAATAATTGAATTTAATCTACAAACAAGCCATTATATTTGATTATTTAGCATTTGAGAATCAAAAAGGTTTATGACAACCTGCTTAAAATAATTAAGTAAGGCAAAAATTTCATACAAGGCTGCTTGCATATAAATTGGTATATCATCTGCAGGGGTAAACTTAATAAAATGTCTCCAAATCAAAAATAAAAGCTTATACATTTAACCTAGCAATAACACTTATAAAATTTAATCTTAAAATAATGCACATAAATGTGAATAATGAATATATAAAATATTCTAGCCAACTAAATGTCTACAAAAGAGATAAATTAAATATATTTTGTTAAATCCATATAATAGAATATTATGCTGTAATTTTTTAAAAATTAGTTTCAAGTGCATTGAAATGGAATGACTACCAAATTATACTGTTAAGGAATAAAGGTACCAATGAGATACTAATTACACTACCATTAATTTAGAAAATACTGCGTGTGTGTGTGTGTGTGTGTGTGTGTGTGTGTGTGTAGTATATATGAAGTCTGTCCAGAATGTATCAAGCCATTGTAAATATAAAGGGAACAATTACAAGGCTAGATGCTTTCCAGACAGATCTTATATATAGTAACAAAATTACCTTTGTAGACGAGAAATGGATAGCTAGTATTAGGGTAGGATTGAAAACTTAATTTTCATGCATAAAATTTAATTTTTAGATTTTGTGTCAAGTATTTACATATTTATGAATATAAAAATAAAATTTAAAAACTAAAAATTAATAATTAAAAGAAGTTAAATATGTAAGAAATGCAATATTACTAATGTGTTCTAAAGCATATTATAAATGGTAAATTTATTCTAGAATTGTATATGTGTTAGAAAATGAGAGAATGAGAAGTAGGTAATAAATAAGGTTATAAAAGGAGTCATTTGAATAAATAATTTATATGAAGTAGCATATAACTATCTGAAAAAATGTTGAGACTTGTTTTAATGAAGAAAAATTTATTCATGATAGAATTATGTGTCCCTATTGAAGGTGATGACGACGGCCTTCTAACATTAATCATTATCCAAATATGCCTGTCATCTAGCATTGCAATGATAATGTACACTCCAATAATATCACAATAAGCCTATAAGCAAGCCATTATTTATGCTTTGTAAACAAGAAAGCTGAGGCTCAAATTATTAAATTACTTATTCCAAATAACATATCTAGAATATTTAGAAGCTATATTATGGCTATCACCCCCATTTGACTATAAAACTCAGTGCTCATTCTTTTCCTATCAATAGAAAACAGAATGGATTTGGAATAAGAAAACCTAAGTTTAATATCAATTCCTTCTCTTATACTGCTGTGATCCTGGTTTGGTTCCATAGTTTTAAAAGGTAACTGTCCTTAGTGAGGAAGTTATCCTTGGGAGTAAATGTATCATGACCAAGAGCATAGGTAAAAATTGCAAAAAATCCTTAGTGGAGATTAAATATAATTCACATTTTAAATATCTGAAATAGAAAATTTTATAAGTCACTTAACTGACCAGATATGTTTTGCTTAAACACAATAAAAACATAAAGATTAGAAGGCATGAAGGATCAAAATATAATATGATATCTAGTGACTTCTGTAAAAATAGAATCCTAGAAGTCAAGGATAACATATTCATCATAGCAGAATAATGAAAAAAGTTGAGATTAGATCTAGCCCTGCTTTCAGATCATAGTCAATTAGCTTGCAGGAGAAACTAACACATCATACATGTCAGTGGCCTTTGTGTTTATGATGTAAGCAAATGAACAGTATCTTGTCTTTGATTCTTTTATTTTCATTCTTCATCAAAGCCTTATATAAATAAATGTGAGCACAAAGTATCTGATAAATGTTCACAACTATAGTTAACAATCAGCTTCATTCTCACTTGGAACAAAAGGAATACTAAAATCAAAATCAGAAATCCAGATTTGAATCCAGAGCTTAATCTAGGCCTGCCATGTCTTAATTGATGACCCGGTAGCAAGTTCTATATCATTTTAAATCACAGCATTTAAGAGGATATATTGTATGCAAGACATCAAATATTTTAAGCTTCAGAATTTCTCAGATATCTATCCAATATTTATCTCAATGTTTTGAAATAATATAGATGGGATTACAGACGCATATTATTTACAAAAGTAATTATTGATTATTTTAAACCAAAAATAACTTTGGTTTATTTAGATAACATAACAATAACATTGTTAAAAATATTAGTCATAAATTTTCCAGGTAGTAGAGGGCAAGATGCCTTTGGTTTATATGTGGCTTCCAGAACCTAAATGAAACTGTTTTATGTAAAGAAATGAAAAAGTACAACATCTCTGCATTAATTTGAAAGATTTAAATACTTGACTATTCAGCATTCTAATGTAGCTAGAAATAATTATTGCTCCAATATTTGGCAAGTATTTTTACAAACCTGAAGTTATTAAAATTATCCACATAATTATAAACCTTAATTTTTAAAACTAAGATTCTCAATATGTATGCAAATAATAGAAAGAAAACATGATAGGTACGAATTCCTTTTTCTAGTGCTAGTCTATATTCTGTCACCTTTCCTGTAGCCAAAAATTATCAATATATCACTTCTTAAAAATAATTTTCAAAAATAGCATAATATACCATCTATATACTTTAACTTACCACCAAAATATGTCTGAATAAATAACAATAATTATGTATTTACATTATTTTATGAATAATTTATTAGAAATTGTTTGCTAATAAGAGTTATCTACCATATTCTTTAGCAATAAAGTAATTATTTAGACAACATATTAACTTTCAATTACTGAAAGATCTTCTGGAGAGATGTAAATATTCTAATACTGCTATGATCAAGACGACATAGGATATGGAAAAAAGAATAATAATTAATTCTCTCTGAGAAGCTATAAAAGATGTTCCCAGAGGGGATTGTCAATGAACTTAACAAGCAAGAATTTTTCAGAGAGAAAACAGAAATTCAATCTAGGTCAAGTTGAAAAAGTACCATCAAAAAGACATGGAGATATGAACATCTGTGGTGATCTGACAAGACTGGAATCATTGCAGAGTCATTAGAAAATAATGTTCTCATAAGGTGTAGAGTTGAGAAAATACTGGACTGGAAAATGTAGTAAACTAGATTAGAAATCATTTAATACACCTTATTTGTTTACCCAGATTTTATTCAGCAGGCTATTGGGACAAATACAAATTAAAATATGGCAAAACTTTGATTTAGTTTTTGATATTGAAAGATTCAGATAACGGCATAGTGGATAGTTTCTAAAGGCTGAAACTGAAAAAAAAGGATACCCATGACAGTGCTACTACAACATTTCAAGGCAACAGAAGAGTGAGAGAGATATATAAGATAAAATAATGGTGTGAATGAAGTTCAGAAGACTCGATGGATATGAACAACTAGTGGTATATGACAGATGAAATATTCTTCCTTGGACTGATGATTGTGGATTAATCTATAAAGATAAGGGAACAAGAAAATTGGGACAACAATATTTGAAACTCTGAAATTTCAAGTAGTAGAGGTTATCCAGTTTATATTTTATCCAAATAGTCTCATCAATAACTGTCACATTCAGATTGCAAAGAAAAGACATTTGGAGAATTTTACACTGAATACAAACCATATTATTTATTTTCTAGATATAAGTAATATTGTGCATCTTCTGAATGCCTTTTAAAAATTATTTAAACAACTTAGCTTTGTCTTTTTTAAATTACAATAATAGGATGCAACATATCTGTAGATTAACTGACTCTCATTTTCTAAGAAATTTTTTCTAATACTTAACTTGGCCATTTATTTTCATCAGTGGCTTGTATCTGGACTTTTAAAAATTATATTTTATAATTGACATTGTAATATTGAAGAATTTCTCATTGCAAATAGATAAAAATGCCATTCTGGACATTGAACACTATTTTATACTTTTATTTTTAAAAAATGTCTTTTGAAATGATATTTAATTATTAATAATTACTTCACATTATTAAAATTATGTAACTAGAATTAATCTAAAAACTTAGACACATTAATGATGGTATGATATAGATAGTAAGTAGTTAGCCCATACATATGCTTATCATGGTCCAGACAGTAGTCTAAATATTAATTCATATAGTTCTTACGGTAACCAAAGAAGCATATTAGTATCACCTTTAATTTTGTAGGTGAGGAAACTGTTACACAAAGGTATTAAAAAGTTGTGTAATTTCACATAGTAGCAAGTGGTTAGTCCCTGTTGGTTCCATTATGCCTCAGAGTCCATGTGTCACTCATTTTGTTTGACTCCATCACTAACGTAGAAATCTGATATGTCCTGATAGAAAATTTCCGTATTATGGAATTATTTTGCATATTTAAAATATCAAAACTGTTTGGAGAAATAATATCATAGCTATGCATTTATTGTATGGTTAGTTCTTAAAATTTTTCCATTGGATTGGGAGACATTTTCTCAGCATTCATAAAATTTATTTTTTTATTTCAGAATATTATGTGGGTACAAATGTTTTGCTCACATAAATTGCATTTGTACTGTTTGAATCAAAGTTGTAAGTGTGCCCATTCACCAGATAGTGTGCATTGTACCCATTCGGTGTGAATTTACCCATTCTCTTCTCTCCCCTCCACCTGCTTGATTTCCAATGAATGTTATTTCCATAGTTGGACATAAATGTTGGTCAATTAGTTCCCATTTAATGGTGAATACATGTGGCATTTGTTTTTCCATTCTTGTGATACTTCACTTAGAAGAACCGTCTCCAGTTCTATCTAGGTTAGTAAAAGAGGTATTAGCTCACCATTTTTTATAGCTGAGTAGTATTCTATGATATACATAGACCACATTTTATCAGTCCACTCATGTATTGATGGGCACTTAGGTTGTTTCCACATGTTTGCAATTGTGAATTGTGCTGCTATAAACATTTGAATGTAAAAGTCTTTTTTATAGAATGTCTCTTTTTTTTCCTTTGGGTTAATACCCAATAGTGGGACTGCTGAATTAAATGCTAGGTCTACTTTTAGTTCTTTGAGGTATTTCCATACTATTTTCCATAGAGGTTGTACTATGAATAGTTTGCAGTCCCACCAGCAGTGTATAAGTGTTCCTGTCTCTCTGTATCCACACCTACATTTGTTGTTTGTGGAATTTTTGATAAAAGCCATTCTCACTGTAGTTAAGTGATATCTCATTGTGGTTTTGATTTGCATTTCTCTAATGATTAAAGATGTTAAACATTTTTTCATGTTTGTTGACCATTAGTCTTTCTTATTTTGAAAAGATTCTGTTTATGTCCTTCGCCCACTTTTTAATGGGATTGATTTTGAGCTCTTAAATTATATAAAACAATTGCTAAAGCAGTCCCTTGGTTTTTGGTGTTGAAAATTACACATGCCCCACTCTATATCTCTCTTCTTCCTCTTTCATAGTAAAAGAAGTTCATATTCACAAATTGCTACTGAATTACACTAAATTTTTCCATTTTTCATCTTCCTTTGTGGCTAAATATGGTTATGGGACTGAATTCTGGCCATTAAGACATGCAGCTGGCAATAACCAGTGCTTACTATAAACCCTGACCTTAAAATAAATGGCTCTTTGACATCCAATTTTTCCAGCACTATTTATTGAATAGTATCATTTCACCAATGTCTATTCTTGGCAACTTTGCCAAACATCAGTTGGCTCTAAATTATGAATTTATTTCTGGATTTTCTCTTCTCCTCTTTTGTTCTATGTGTCTGTTTTCATTCCAGTATTATGCTGTTTTAGTTACTATAGTTTTGTATCATATTTTGAAGTCAGGTAGTGTGATGCCTTGATTTTGTTCTTTTTACTCAAGATTGCTTTGGCTATTCAAGGTCTTTTGTGGTTCTATACAAATTTTAGAATTGTTTTTTTTTCTATTTCTGGGAAAAATGTCATTTGTATTTTGATGGAAATTCCATTAAATCTGTAAATTGTTTTGAGTAGTATTGCCATTTTAGCAATATTAATTCTTCCAAATCATAAACATGGAATCTCTTTCCGTTTATTTGTGTCCTCTTCAATTTTTTTCATCAGTGTTTTATACTTTTCAGTGTAGAGATCTTTCACATCATTAGTTAAGTTTATTGCTAGGTATTTTAATTTTTTTTAGCTAATGTAAATGGAATCATTTTTATTTTATTTCTTTCTCAGATAGTTCACTATTAGTGTATAGAAACACTGCTTATTTTTTCATGTTGATTTTTATATCCTGCAATTTTACTAAATTCACTTATAACTTCTTACAGTGTTTGTTGGAAATTTCTATATATAAGATCATGTTGTCTGCAAAACATGTTAGGAATCATGTTTTGATTAAAAGGAATTAAGCACTCCTTAGAAGCAATGAGTGAATTCAGTTTGCCAATTACCCAAAATAAATTTCATTAAGCAATATCCATCATATTATTTTAAAAAACAAAAAATCAGACAGTGTAATTCAAATTTCACAAGCATACAAAAATGCATATATTTCAATCAATTGCATTATGCCAATACAACATAATCAGACATTTCTAGATCACTGTGACATGTTCATATGTAAGCACTGTTGATTAAGGAGCTATGTTCTTGTTTTACCAAGTAATGATTTGATCTAGCTTGAAAGAGGGGCAAATTATTCAAATAAGTTCTCATGTACTCCAAGTATATTAGATACTTAGACAAAATTGGAGGGATTGAGAGTGGGAGGCAACACTGACATATACAAATATGAAAAAAATAATTGAAGAACAAAATATATGCAAGGTACTTGGCTACTGGAGGTCAAATGACTCTTCAAATTATTATTATTATTTTTTGATTGTGGATAGACACAATTTGTATTGGGGACTGCAGGAATGCTAGCCTGAACTTTCCAGAGCAACCAATTTAGGTCAGTGTAACGGCTCCTAATGATTGATGTGCATTACTTCAAGATCGACATGGTTTCAGTGTTCTATACCAAAAGCAGATGCTGATGAGTAATGTGATTAATGTATGTTTTAAGGCAGACCAAAAGATATTTTCACAAGTTTGCTACATGACTAAAATTTTACCTTAAGATAGTAAAAAAAAAATTTAAAAAATATTAAGTGGATTTTGTTGTAAATTTTGAACTCTGTGTGTATCTAAAATTAGGCTGAGGAATATAACAAATGCCCGTACATAGTGCATTATTAATGAAATATCCGTTAAATTTTAAAATATTCTTTATATTTTCTAAAATACAAATATTACATAATTTTTACAATAAATATTCTTTTGTCTTAAAATTAATTGCTATTAACACATTAACATAGTCATGGATAATTCTCAAAGTAGACTATTTAAAACAATGAGTTCCCATTGGGTGTCTTTACCTCAAAATATTATAATTACTGTAAAAACTGTCAAAGTATTTTCTGACATGTATAATAAGAATTTTAGTAATTGTATCTTGATCATAACAAAAGGCAGAGAGTATAGCGTATATAGGTATAAGAATAGAAACTTAGTCATTTACCAAATCCTCAGTTTTTGTCTGAGCACACTGAATCCTGAAGAATCTGCTTTGCCCCAAATTACTCCACTAAGGCATGTCTAACTTAGAAGCTAGAATCTCACCCTCTTTAATCCACAGTAGTTTCATGTCTATACCATAGTTACGTCACCCAAACCACAACCTGAGAAAAGATCTGTTGCATCCCACATTTTCTGAGGTTCTCAAATAAGATATGAAAAAATATCATAGAAAAGGGAGGGTTTTATTGAAAATCAGTGGAAAGGGCAAATCCACTGTTTTCTGAAATGTTGACTCTATAAATAGAAGATTCCAGTTGCTCAACAGTTTCCATTTTAGCATTTTATCAACAGAAACTTAAAGAAAATTCTAGATATGTCTTTGCTGTAAAAGTAGCCAAAAGTAATCAGCTTTTGTTGTAAATAAATGATGAAGACACTTTCTGAAGACCTCAAATATAGGTTATTGATTTTATCCTAAATCATTTATGAGCTTCAAAATACCAAACATTCATAAAGTATAGGATACAAATTTTACTTGAAACATTATGTATAAAAATGTAACTATTTAAGATTTTAAATTAAGATATAATTTAATAGAAATTATCTCAAAACAATAAGTATAAAGTCATTATTTGAGTATACCAGCAAGAAACCTCACAATTTAAGCATGCATAATCATTTATTTTAAGTGTGGCATACAAAAAGCACTGTATACTAAGCACAGAGAAGAAAAATATAGACCAATACCACATTTCATATATTTGAAGATGTCATCAATTATTAACACGTAATATTATTTTATATACAACTTAGAAAAATCATGCAATTAAAGTATGATACAATGATTTAAAAAGAACTCTACACAACTCACAAACTGATCACATTTATCTCTTATTCCTTTCCTTTCTTTTCATTTATCACATGGGCTTTCTAATTTTTCTTGCTTCACTTGCACTGCTTAGCATGTGATAGTAAATTTCTGTACATCTATCTCAGTAATGAAACGTAGCACTGTATATTCCTTACTTAAAAACTACAAAACTCCTATTGATATTCTACTCAGTCTTCAAAGATGAATGTTTGTTTCAATGATATCACATTATGCATCTCTGCTTTGTTTTATTGCATTTCTCTATAATAACTTTTCATAATGCTGAATTAGCCCAATCCCTTTGAAGACTTAAATGGCAATCCATTGCAACATGTTGATTGACAAATGAGCTGCATGATTTTCTAATATAAAACAAAACTAAACTAAAATACACAAAATATATTTTCCTGCTGCATCTCTTTCCCAATTTTGATATTCTTCAAGCACCTGAAATAATTATAACATCAGCAGCCAACATTTAAAACAAACCAGAAACACAAAGCGATCACATTGAAGCATCTTTCAATTAAATAGCAAACATCCATTTAATTATAAAATGACATTTTTAAAAATCTCTGTGCCAAGGATAATAGGTACATTAACACAGTTGACATGACCTATTTCAGAAACTTCTCCCTAAACAGGCTTCAAGTTGTGTTTTTTAACCAAAGAAATTTTAGACAAAAGTGAACTCTGGCTATTACTGGGTAGCACACAAGCACCACAAAAACAGCAACTCTATAATCGAGATGAAATACAAAATGCTGAAGTACGAAGGCATTAGAAAGCATCCAAGATGGCTGAGATTTAAAGGTCAATGTAGCATAGAGAATGCAGTGAGCATTATATTATCTGCCACTTTTTCCTTCAGACATTGTTTTTTAATTGGTGCTCAGCTTAGAGCTCAAGCAGAAAGAAGATCGAAATTAGGAAAGTCTTATATAGCTGGACAAAACATGGGAGATCAAGGTTTTAAAGGTGCACCTGCCTAAAAAAAAAAAAAAAAAAAAAAAAAAAAAAAAAAAAAAAAAAAAAAAAAAATCCTGGAGCCTCTTATAGGTGAGCCTGACATTGTGTCTTCACTTTTTCCATAAGCTTTTTGCCAGTTTTTTTAAAAAAAATATTTGCTTGTCAAAAATCTAATATACAAAACAAAATTCAACAGTTTAGTTTTAGTGTCTTTAGCTAAGAAACTAAAGAGATAAGCAATGGTTCAGGATTAAAATGAAAAGGAATAACGAAGATTTCTAAAATGGCAGGTGGAAGTGGAAGTGCATGACAGACCTCTCCCTCAGTGCAACAAACATTATATATATATACATACACACACACACATGCACATGCATACTCACACACACACACATACACACATTTATTGATATCTCTGGAAATAATGCTAAGGCACACAGCAAATAGAGACACATATCCAAGATAATTTGCTAAATCTCAGGACCAAGAGTGAAAATCTGTGGCACTTGAGTGACGACGTGCTCCCACTCTGCCCCCCACAGATCAGCATGACAGCAGCTCTACTCTGGGAGAAAGCAGCTAAGAACATAGGGCTTCCTCTTCCCAAGGTCCCCAACTAAAATTAAGTTTTCAGCTGAAGAGGGTCAGGCCATCAGCATTTGTAAGGACACCTATAGCTCTATGTTGCAGAAACGATTCCAGATAGGAATCGTCAAGAGGATTGGGCCTCCCTCCCCTGACCCTGACCCCAGTCAAGGGTAGAAGCTCCAACCTAGACCAGCGGGCAGAGAAGAGTGGACTCTGATCGGTCTTGCCCCAGCTTGCTCAGAGGGCAGAGGTTCCACACAAGAAAGGGAACGCTGAGAAGACCAGGGGTTGTCCTGCAGCACCTGCCCTATCCAGAAAGTATGCGACTCTGGGAACGCGGGCCACTCTCTCTTCATAAAGCTTTGGGGCATTGCTGCAGAAGCTTTTTCCGAAATGGAAAGGAACACTGTTAAAAAAGTTCTTGGGCAGGCACAGTGGCTCACGCCTGTAATCCTAGCTCTCTGGGAGGCTGAGGCCAGAGGATTGTGTGAGCTCAGGAGTTCAAGACAAGCCTGAGCGAGAGCGAGACGCCGTCTCTACTGAAAATAGAAAAATGGACTGGGCTTTGTGGTGTGCACTTATAGTCCCAGCTACTCAGGAGGCTGACCCAAGAGGATCACTTGAGCCCAGGAGTTTGAGGTTGCTGTGAGCTACAATGATACCACTATACTCTAACCGGGGTGACAGAGTAAGACTATGTTTAAAAAAAAAAAGGAGGTCTTGTTGATCAGCAATTAAAAGGAAGTTGGTAACTCTATGTTGGTAGCTCCATGATACTAGTAGCAACAGGTGACATAGTAGAGTAGCTTGAAGTGTCACATAGATTACCTGGAAAAGAGAAGATATAGATCTCTCTCAGCACTGGAGTAAATTTCAAAGCCTGGCAATACCCTGCCACTGCAAAAATGGGTTCAAATTTAATTGGATAAAGGTGTGGAGTAATTCATACCCAGAGCATTTTTGAAAACAGTAGAGCAACTGGTTAGCAATTAATGGATGCTAAGAGCTTGGTATGATAACAATGGATACAGACAAGCAGAGTGGGGAGATCAGAGAAAGAGACAAAGCCACCATAATCCTTGGTGATATCTATTACTGGACATATATAAAAATATAATATAGTTGACATTCGCAACACAAAGCAGGTAACTGGGAACAAGAGTGTATTGGAGGAAGAAAATGAAATGTAATGGCAAATCAAATCCTTATGGAGGAAATGAAGTAAATTACAAATGGAAAATAACAAGATGAATATAAAAGCTATATAAGCATATACTTGATTCTCTTTCTTCTCTCAGTTTCTTTAAAACATAATATATTTAGATTATTAAGTATGAAATATCTGATTTCCTTGAGTACTGTTTGACAGTTGCTGTCTCTGACATTTTACTTTGACACTTCTTGTTTTATTTTTATTGTGAAGGTACACTCTCAGTCTTTCAAACGCATGGTTTGGCTTGTGATTACCTTTCAAATTTTTTAAACCAATTTTTGTAAAACCATGGAGCAGTCAAAAATTGTTATTTTCAAATATGAATTCCATCATGGAACCAATGCAGCACAGACAGCTCAAAATATCAAAGAAGTGTTTGGGAAGGATGTGGCTAATGAACGCACAGTGTGTCAATGGTTTGAGAAGTCATGTTCTGGTGATTTTGATCGTGAAAATGAGCCACCTGGGAGACCTGAGACCAAAGTGGATAATGATGAGCTGGAAGCTGTAGTGGAAACAAATCCATTTCAACCTATTCATGATTAGCAGCAAGGTTTGATGTTACTATTCCAATAATATTGGACCATTTGAAACAAATCAGCAAGGTAAAGAAGCTGCATACGTGGGTTCCGAATGAATTAAATGAGCATCAGAAGATAAATCATCTCGAAGCTTGCCTTTCTTTGCTGTCACGACATAAAGGTGAACCGTTCCTACACTGTATTGTTACATGTGATGGAGAATAGATTCTTTGTGACAATTGCAAGCATTTGGCACAATGGTTGGATAAAGATGAAGTGCCGAAACACAGTCCAAAACTGAATATTGATCAAAAAAAGCTAATGTTGTCTGCTGGTGGTTCAGCACTGGTATTATCCACTACAGCTTCATGAAACCTGGTCAGTTGATTACAGCGGATGTCTCCTGCAACCAACTGGAAGAAATGAAATCAAACAAAAATGTTCTCTAAATGCAATAGAATGAAATTAGAAATAAATAACAGAGGAATTTGGGAAATTCACAAATATGTAGAAATTAAACAATGTATCTTTAAATAAGTAATAAGTTGCTATGGTTTGCATGTGTCCCCCAAAGTTCATGTGTTGGAAACTTGATCCTCAATGCATCTGTGTTGGAAAGTGAGGTGTAAGAAGAGGTGATTGGGTCATGAGGGCAAAGCCTGTATTCTGAAATCTGTGGCCAAAGAAAGAATCTGCATTGTACCCTCCAATGAAAAAGGACAACTCCAAAATGAAGAGTCCTGCTCCTTTCTCCTAAACTTTCTTATAAAAGCCTTCCAGTCTGTAGCAGACTCTGGAACACTCCCAACTTTGTTGGTGGGTCTTTCAGGGTTGATCTTCACATTTGGCTTTCAGTAAACATTTATGAAATTATTTCTGCCTCAGCCTTAATTTCAGTCAAGGGCTCCACCTTCATAATCTACTTACCTCTCAAGGTATCACCTCAAATTCCTTATGTTATTTCCATACAAGATATCCCTGGTTTATCTTCTATGTCCACTTTTCTAACTCTAGAATCAGCCACTTCCACAAGTAGCTCTAATTCCTTTTATTGGAGATGTTAAGTAAACATAAAGATCTGAGCATAAGGTGGGCTCATTTTTAGTAATGTTTCACTTCTTTTAAACTCTTACCAGACAGAACTAGGAAATTAAGTGTGGGCACTAACTCATGAAGAAATACATAGTAATTTATTTTTAGATCAAGCAATCAACATAGATTTGAAAGCAATTTAATTGCATTTTATGTATTGAATTTATTTGGAGTAACTATGAGAAATATAAGAAGTGTATGCACGTTTGCCAGAGAAAGAGGGGAGAGAGAGAACTCTAGTGTGCATGATTATACACAGCTATTTTTTTTTCTGAAAATCTTCATCCCATTCTGCAACATTATCTAGCAGCATTTCCCTTTGTTTAAAGGACTGCTATTCGTATTTCTTGTACTACGGTTTGGATGTGAATAAATTCTGTTATTTGTCTGTCTCTAGTACTTTTACTTAGGTCTTATGTTTGAAGAATATTTTTTCTGGCTTTAGAATTCAAGGTTAACAACTATTACTTTCTGTCAATACATTAAACACATTTTACCATTGCCTTCTGATCTCCACTTTTGGGGTGTTTTGTTTGTTATATTTGTTGTTTTTGATAACTAAGTCATCATTCTTCTTCTTGTCTTCCTGTCTTCATATATTTTAGCTAGTTGCTGTGAAATTTTTATGCCTAGGGGTGTCTGTGTGTATGTGTCAGTGTGTGTGTGTGTGTGTGTGAGAAAGCTTGTGTGTGTGTGAGATTGTGTGTGTGAGTGGGAGTGTGTGAGAGGTATGTGTGCATGTAAGTGGGAGAGTGTGTGTGTATGTGAGTGTGTGAATGTGTGAGTGGGAGACAGTATGTGTGAGAGTGTGTGTGTGAGCATCTGAGTGTGAGTGTATGGGTGTGAGAGGTGTGTGTGTGAGTGGGCGAGTGTATGTGTGAGAGTGCATGTGTGTGAGTGTGTGTGTGAAAGAGCTTGCGTGTGTGACTGTGTGAGTGGGAGAGTGTGTGTGTGAGTGTGAATGCGTGTGTGACTGTGTGAGTGGGAGACTGTGAGTGTGTGAGTCTGAGAGTGTGTGAGAGTGTGTGTGTGAGTGTGTATGTGCCTGACAATTCCAAACTCTGCAACTCTGCCCCATCTCTGGGTCAGTCTCTTTCCTCTCTTGATACCATGCTACATTTTAATGATTTTTTTCATATATTTTCAAAAATTTTCTGTGAATGTCAACATTTTGTAAGTAAAAGAATGGAGACTGAAATAAATAATGTTAATGTATTACATATCGTCATATTTGTGCTCAGAAAAAGTCATGCCTTTCCTCTGTCAGGCCCTTAACCTGGTTTGGGAAACCAATCCAGTCTGGAATTGGGCTGGGCTTTGTAGGGGATCTTCCCTGTACTGGAACTTGTGATTAAGATCGCGGATCTCCCGCCCCTCCCGCCCCTCCCGCCCCAGCAGGCCCCCGCACCTGCACCTGCACCTGCGCTCTTCCAGCCCCGCCCCTCCCTCCTCTGCCCCCTCCCGCCCCAGCAGGCCCCCGCACCTGAGCTCTTCCAGCCCCAGCAGGCCCCCGCACCTGCACCTGCGCTCTTCCAGCCCCGCCCCTCCCGCCCGCCCCAGCAGGCCCCCGCACCTGCGCTCTTCCAGCCCCGCGCGACCCTGCCGCCGCGTCGCGCTCACGCGAGAGAGACGCAGAACGCCCGCGCGGTCTGTCTCCGCCCCCTTCTGCGTTTAGGCTTCAGCAGAGAATCCGAGCTCAGTCCTCGGCGGCGCATGCGCTTTCGCAACGCCCCAACGCGTCTCAGTACGGACTCGACGCTCCGGTTCCCTCGGCTGCCTTCCTACCTCACATTTAGCAGCCTCTCCGCGGCTCCTCTCCGCCTCGGCCCGAGGGAAACCGCCGTCGCCCTGGGGCTCCCGTCGTCCTGCCCTCAGACTGGCACGTGCCCCCGAGGAGCCCACTCCAGTCTCTCCTGTGCCCTGCGGGGTCCCGCGAGCTCGGCGAGGCTTTGGAAGGAAAACCACCGTGCGCGGACGCCTGCCGGCGTCCTCGGCGTCCAGGCCGCGCCCGCCCCTTACGTCCCCCTCGCAGCCCCTGCGCCCGCGCCCTCCCTGCGCCCCTCGCCGCCCCCTGCGCCCCTCGCCGCCCCCTGCGCCCCTCGCCGCCCCCTGCGCCCCTCGCCCCTCCCTGCGCCCCTCGCCCCTCCCTGCGCCCCTCGCCCCCTCGCAGCCACCTGCGCCCCTCGCCGCCCCCTGCGCCCCTCGCCCCTCCCTGCGCCCGCCCCCTCGCAGCCCCCTGCGCCCCTCGCAGCCCCCTGCGCCCCTCGCAGCCCCCTGCGCCCCTCGCAGCCCCCTGCGCCCCTCGCAGCCCCCTGCGCCCCTCGCAGCCCCCTGCGCCCCTCGCAGCCCCCTGCGCCCCTCGCAGCCCCCTGCGCCCCTGCGCCCGCCGCAGCCCCCCTGCGCCCACCGTGCCCCTGCGCCGCCCGCGCCCCTGCGCCGCCTCCCTTCGCCCGACCCCTGCCCCCTCCCCGGGGTGGGACGCCTCGCTGCTCTGGGATTTTAGGTTGTCAGCTATGCTTTCAGATGTCTTGTTGCTAAGGCCCAAGACACCTTCTCTTGTGACGATCTATACTCTAAGAAAAATCAGTCTTGTTTTTAAAATGCCAGTAATTGCAGCATTTCAGAAACATCTACTTTAGAGCTGTTGCAATTATGAAAAGCTTTATGTGTCAAATTTAAGATGATATACATTTTATTTCAAATACATTTTATTTCACATTTCTTCAACAAGGTACCTGGGCAATGATGCTTGGGCATTATTAATCCAAGGCACTTCCTAATAACTGTTATGCCAAGTAGAAAAGGCATAATGACTGATCACGGAACCCTAACGGAGGCAAAGCATCAAGAGAACTCCGACTCCTCAGGAATAGATATTCTATCTCCTCTATCCCCTAAATAAATAACTCTAGTCATCTTGAAAACGAACAGAACAAAGGAAATGTAGGAGAAATAAGTTTAAAATATTAACTATGGCTATAGAGAGACTGTAGCCTTATAACCAACTTCATGAACCCCTATACTTTTTTTTTAATAATCCTCTTCCTTAACTAACTACTTGACCCTTTGAGTTCTTTCTCAGAAATGATGAACTTGATCTCTTGGCCTCAAGGGATCCTCCTGCCTCAGCCTTCCAAAGTGCTGGCATTATAGGTGTGAGCCACCACAACCAGCCTGAAATGATGGATTTTCCACAAAACAAATGAGTTGAGACTCTTGTCTGAGGACCGACTTCCTGGTGCCAAGATTCGGGTTCTCCACAACCTGCCCCGGAGCTGTAGTCCTGCTGAGACACGCCAGGGCCTGCCCTAATGCACATGCCCTCATTTGAAAGCTCATGACTTCCCTTAGGCAGAGAGAGATTTGAGGCAGCTTTTCTTGTTGTCCTAACAAGACATATGTCCTGTTAAACATGCCTTTCTTCCTTGGCACTCCTCATCGTCTCCATAACGGGACCTTTGTGCGATTGAGCAGACTTAGAAACCCCTGTGGTCTCAACAACCAGCCTCAGTTACCTGCCTCCCCACCACATCACCATATTAAGAGATGTGTGTTGGACATTTGGTGCTGTTCTTAATTTTTCATTCCTAGATTTTAAGATATCAAATTGATACTGGAATTATAATAATGATAATCACCCATGGATGGATAAAATAGCTAAGAGGATATTAGCATATCTCTTGGGAAAATATTTAAGGAATGGGAATAAGTGCAATATGTTTGCTGGAAAAAGTTGTTTCTCTTACTGGATTTTCTATGTACATAGAGTACATTATGTAGACCTTAAGTAGGAACCCAATGTGGGATAAGGCTTGCTGGTTCTCCGTCTCCTTTCCTATCTCTCCTGGTAGGCCTTCCTAAATTGCAGAGCCTAAAAATGCTTTTTTCCTACTGCCTTGTGATTGCATTTGGGTAGGAGTTGCACACTAAAGTAACAGATATCTGTGTGATATGCAGGAGACATGTTTAAGAAGAGGTGCAACCGTCTCCTGTTGTTCCTGGCAAGCAAGCCACACTATTTTGGTCGCAAGCAGCTGTCTAGGCAATGATCCCTGAATAACAGCAACGGCAGTTTGTTCTTGAGATCAGTCTTTACAGTTGTGGATCTTGATCCTCACGACTACCAGAAGGCCATGTGTTGATTTTGCACCCTATGTCCAGAAGTATATACTTCTTTACATTAACTCCATTTCTGCTTTACATACCTAGAGTATTTTGTTTCCTGCTGCTCACCTATATTGATCCCAAGGAAATAGCTCATATAACAGAAAAATTAAAGAAAAAAATTGTAAATTTTAAGTATACAATTATTGGATGCCAAAACTCAGCAAATCCCCTCCAACCTAAACCTGTATGTGATATTAGAAGAAAAAATGAAAAATACAGAGACAAGAATCTGAATGGATATTTATTTCATTACTGCACATTGCACTAAGCATGAATGTTTCTCCTTTGAATGAACTTGCAAATGCTAGAATTAGTCAAAAATTCGTACTGTGAAATATATTCAGATATAAGAAAACAGAGAAATAAAATATAATTTTAAAATATGTAATTTCATTCATTAAGCATTTCCATGTTTTCAGTTGCAAAACACTATAATCATAAACTTTATCTGTCTTATTAATATTATATGTGAGGTCCCTCCAGGAAGCATTTTTACATAATCTGAAAATCATCCTATTTTAATATGCCAGTGATCACACTCAGGTCTTACAATTATAATGCTGGGAATCTAGTTCTCCCACAAAAAATCCTAGATATAAGAGCATTCCAATATTCTTCCAAATCATTTATATTAATGAAAACTGGAAATGATTATTACATACTTAAAAATAAGTTTTTGGTTAAAGAAGATAAAGGATGACCACTCTATATTATGGAATTATTATTTTTTATTTATAGGTTAACAGGAGTTTCTTGCTGTATGTTGAGTGAATATAAAAAGTATGGCAAATTGTATAATAGAAACAAAACAATACTTGGAAAAGTGGGGGGGAAGTATGATTTAGATACTGTAATGTATTTGCTTTTTCTCATGTGACACTGTAAATTTTTGTTTTAGAAGAGTTGCATTTACATTTAATTTTGACATAATTTTATGGCATTTAAAAGTTCTGAGAAAAACAGAAAACAATATATTACAGTAAATGTGGTTTTTGTTGTCATGGAGTTTATGTTGTGCTTAGAAGAACAGACATTATTCATATCACCCATTAATTAATATAACTTTGATAAACAATCTGAGAAGTTTCTATTGCCAATGGATTATAAATGGAGTGAGTTTTATGTGCCCCAAACTGCCAGATAAATTTTCAGGAAAAAAGTTTAAAATATATTAAATTGATACCTGAAAAAAAGATCTCTGTATCTCTCTTTTTAACTATTATTCCTTTCTGCCTCGTGTTTGTGTTTTAATAGGTACCTTCCATAATCTTCCCTTTGCAAACTTCTTGATGATAATGTGTATTGACTCTACCTTTGTATTATCCACATGGTGTGGTATGACTTTTACCGTATTTGGTCCTCTATAGCAATATTGGTTCAATAAATTAATTAGGCTTTGTTAGAAATATCATAAATAGGATGCAAATTCTGTGAAGGCATATGTCATATGTTTTATTTTCTTGTGTTCCCTTTGGGGCCACAATGGCTCTTCTACGTGTTAAAACATATAGCAGAAACCCAGTATTTATTGATTGTAACAAATTATGACTAGGAACACAGATTTTGTGATCAGATTAACAAGGGAATTGAATACTAATTTTATTACTTTATTTATTCTTTAACCCATAGAATGTTATCCTTCTTCGGTGTCAATGTTCTTGTGCATAAAATGCAGAATTACCAAAGCTTCATGTAGATAAGACCAAGGGCTTGGTAAGTGCTAAATTTGTAGTCAAATTTGTGTGTAGTTAAAATTATAAAGTTGCAAATTATCGATCTATGGTATCCCTACAGAATATATATTGTAAGCTCTATTTTTCATAAGGAATGCTAGAAATATATCAAAGAATCATACTTTCATTTCAGAGGATCCATATTTAAGCAACATCAAAGTTTGCACAAATGCATACAATAAAAATTGTGACTAAAAGAATAACTGATTTTATTAAGTTTTGCAAGATATAATCTGCTATTTCCATCTTTGTCTTTACTAATATTTGATAAGTAACAAAATTGAAACTCTGACAATAGGAAATATAAATCCAAAGTGAATAATAAATCTCAGAGTCTGTATTAAGCTTCAGATAAAGCACAGTTGAATGTAAAGATAGCAATAAATCACTTGAAACATATTATAGAAAATTTAAAAATAGAAATATGAAATAGATGATAAAAGACTTGATACTTCAAGATGTCCCAAAAGGAAAACATTAAGCAAATATGAGCTAGAAAATATTCAAGGACACCATATCGGAGAATTAGCTAGATGTAAGGAAGTCATGAGGTGGCATCTGTGGCTGACACAGTGATCAGATGAGGACTCCAGAGCTCATTCTGAACGACTCAAATGTTTATTTGACCATTTATGTCTAATGTGAGATTGCAGTATGCTGTCTTCCAGTTGTGTGTTAGCTGTGGATATTGGATTACTTTCTCTCATCTCACTCATGATCTGTGTTATTTTGTTTTGTTTTTCGTTCTTGGGAATGTAAATGTAAGGAATTCAGGCCAAAAGAAACCAGGGTTCCTTGTAAAAATTACTGACTCTAGAGCTGAGGTGGGGAAAATACTAGATGAGCATGGAGTATCCAATAGTGCCACAAAGTAAAAAAAAAAAGTTCTTAAAAAAAGATGAAAGGAGGCATGACAAAAGGATATAGCAACCAACCTGAAAAATGTCTAACGGCTAAAGCTGCAATATATAACATAAAATTATTTGTTTATAATCTAAATAAAATAAATAACTATGTCAGGCAGGAATTGAACTCTTATTATCTTTGCCGCCTGGGCTGTTATGTAGCATGTCAAAAAAGGACTTTTCGGATACAATTAGGGGTATGAAACTTAAATACGAGGGTTACCCTAAAGTATCCAGATGGGCCCAATGTAACCACTGGAGCCCCTGAAGGCAGGGATATTTGTCTCCATCCAGGTTCCATCAGAGACGTGCAGCAGAGGAAGATGGCAGAGGAGAGAACTAGAGCACGAGAAGAATTGTCCCGCCAATGCTTGCTTTGAAAGTTGGGAGTGGGGAAATGCGGGTGGCTTCTAAGTAGAAAATGACCCCTTGTCAATATCCAGCAAATTTAAGTAAATTGGGTAAATTTAACTTACCAAATAAATTTAGGTACCACAGTCACAGGCAACTCAGTCCAGCCAACAACCTCAGTGAACATGAAGGGATTTCAAACAGGCATTCATCCTGAGCTACTGTGTTTCCCCGAAAATAAGCCCTACCCATAAAATAAGCCCTAGCAGGATTTCTAAGCATTTGCGCAATAGAAGCCCCACCCCGGAAATAAGACCTGGCGATGGGCGTGGCTATGCAGCGCATCTGCACAACCCGTGCATTTCCTTGGGGAGCCTAGCAGCCCTTCTCACCTGCCCCATGAGAGCTCTATTGCTTGACATGAGAGATTAGGGCCAATGGTTCTAAAGGAAATCGAGTCATAAGAAATCCAGGATGAATTTGGGACTTGGAGAGTGATGATCATGTGCCAGAAGAAGATGACTTAACTATATTTGAATAAATGTAGATTGTTGTACTGTACTTAAAAAAATAACACATCCCCTGAAAATAAGCCCTAAGGTGTCTTCTTGAAGAAAAATAAATATAAGACCCTGTCTTATTTTCGGGGAAACATGGTATACCTTCTTTTCTGTCTTGTGAGTCTCGTAGCAGAGAACTCATCTGAGTTACACACTGTCTAGGCTTCTGATCCAAGAAACTATGAGATACCGAGCCATATGTTTTTTCAAGCTGCTAGATGTGTATGATATTTCTTGGCCTCAATAGAAAACTAATACAATAACCATACTTCCATATGATTTAAATAAATGAATAAAGGACACATCTTCCTACAGAGTAATTGCAAATCATATACGTAGAAGGAATGCTGGAAATTAAAAATTATTATATTGCCATATGAACAATTGCTACATTCAAGACCAATGATTAATGATAAAATTTGTGGATACAAAATTAAGGAGAACATTTGCATAACCTCAAAGTATCTTATCTTGAAAGACATTAATTTCTCTGGTAATTTTAGCACTTGTGCACATACTATTTAATAATCCACCAAGATATAGAGTTTAATTACCCCTCCTAAATATGAGTATTGATATGAGTACCTAAATATTATATTTCTAATAATGTTTTTATACATTTAAAATTATATCTAATGGAATATAAATAAAATAAACAATAGATCCACTGGGAATGGACAAACCATCAAAGAAGATCTCAGACAACAGGAACACATATGTAAAACTCAGTGGGCTACATCTCACTTGGTTTTGACTAACAATTACTCCTGGAAATTGAAATAATTGAATTACTAAGAAAATTGATGAAAAAACGGTACCAAGGACATTTGAAACTATGCAATCTAGCAGTTGATAAAAACAGTTGACAAATTATTGCCCAGCTTGAATCATGCTAAATTAATATCAGACTCAGTCAGCTAAAAATAAACTTGAGATGGACAACAGAACAGACTGAGCATAATGCCAAGGCTAAGTTACGGATACCACAAACCACCGATGTAATAACATAACAAGTGCATGTGTCAGAGATTTGATCATACACACCACACACATGTGCCAAACCATGACAAGTGAATAATAAATACTATCATAAGCATACAAACAACAAAATTGAAAATTATTAAAATAAATAAATCATAGATTAAGAAGCCTGTTTATGTTTATTGCCTCCTAAGGACTTACCTTCACCTGACGACTCAGCATGGAACTTGCAGTGGGATTGCTCTCTCGGATGACGTTTCACAGATCCTCCACAGTGAACCCTAAACATAAGGGTGATAGGAAAAATGAACAAAATTGTGGGAAGGGAAGTGAAACCAAACTGTTAACTCCAAGAGAACAATAAAGAATGGATAGAGAAACAATATGAAGTTAGCCTTAGCCATTGAAATTGGATGGTTTAATCATTATATTAAGGGAAATTAGAAGAAAATAAAAATTTGCATAAAGCCATTTGTAAAATGCTGCAAAGGTCAAAGAAAATAATGTGTGAGACATGCCTATAAAAATCCCTTTTTTAAAAAATTGGAACTTATTATTTCCTTGTTGGCAGAGGCCACTTATTAACTGCTGAGCAGTGCCTTAGAGGAGAATTAACAAAAAATATTTATTCAAAGCCCTGATTTATACAGTGTATGATACAGTACTCACAGTCTTGGTGGGGATAATCAGTCACAGAAAGTACTGGAGTGAAGGTTCAAGAATGTCTTAAATATTAAATTGCCTCCTCTGCAGATTGAGATAGAGTTACTTTGCTAAATGGGAAAGCAACTAAATATTTTGAGGACAGAGCTGGCATATGATTTTCTTTAATTTATTCGTTTATAAAGGTTAAACACTTGAAGTTTGAGAAGAGATAGAAATCATGATATAAAGACTAAGACATATTTACCAGATAAATAAGGATACTCACTCTAAATTTTAGAGCAATTCAAAACCCATTCTGTGAAGAAAATCACAGTAAGTTATTCATTGTCTTAATTAAGATTTAAATAGCCAAAACTCTACCTTTTTATTAGCAATAATTCTATTTGTATTAGATAATTTCAAGTTGTTTGATAATGTTTTATGTTTTAATTCCTATACTTGAGAATTGTGAAGATGAAATAAGCACAAAGTATTTTATTTATATTTTTCTATTTTAGAAAGATTTTTCTCTTTGAGAAGTTGGAGTTATGTGTTAGTATAAACACTAATCTAAGAAAGTTATATACTTTTCACTTTAAAAACTCTGAAAAATAACTATGAACCAGAATTCTCACATTTGTTTCCTTTGGCACTCAGATTGACTTAGGTTACAAGAATAATAAAAATAAATTATATTAAATAAAAATAATTATTATTAGGTTAGCAAACTGTTAGAAATTTTGGCTGAGTGCATTTTTAGCATTTAGAATTTACATCTTTTGACTTATATGCATGATTTGTTTAGTTAATTGATTTTGTACATTCTTCCAGATTTATGTTTATTTATCTATTCATGTAATGCAAATGATGGTCAGCTCATGGAAAGAACATTTAGACTTTACTTAGTGCCCTGAATAAAAATAAGTTCAGAATAGGCGATGAAACCTTTCAGACAGAAAATATATTTCTCATAATGAAACTTAATCCCTTAGCATATTCTAGAGGTTAAAAAGTTACCCCTAATAATGGAAGGCAAATTGGAAATTCATATTTTCATTGACTCAAAATTAAACATTATGACCAAAAGTCTCAACATAGAATGCTAGATATATAATATAGTCCTTCAAATTAGATAATAATGGAAAGTAGAAATATTGAAAATATAATGATTTAGGAATAGTCAAATCAGTTTTTTATATAATTCTTCCAGAAAATAGTGTCTGTGAAATGTACCAATCCAATTTATATCAAAAACAATTTATATCAAAACAATTTATATCAAAAACAAAATTATTTATTAAAAATGGATATAAAAAGCAATTTGCATTACAAAATGTAAATGACAGTAAATGGAAAACTCCATAAATCCTGAATATAAGGACAAATTAAAGCATGTGACACATTCTACATACAAAATTATTAGTATCAAATTAATAGCAAAAAATAGCTTTTGAGATGATGAATGCATCTCCCTCAGGTTAGTAATAGATAAAAGGAACTAAAAGAATGTTTAAAATATGTGTTAGATTTCTTGACTATAGTAATGACATCATGAAAATGGTAAATACTATTGGAGTGACAAAGATTACATTTCAACCCTGGTTCACAGTATTGATGATAATTAAAGAGCAATATTAAATAAAATACTATAACCTACAAAATGCATATACTATTTATCCCTTTATGTCCTTATATATTCATAATTGTATTGTTATGTTTATGATGTGCAAATATGTCTTATTATGTGGAATTCATATTATATGGTTGATATATTTTTGAATTTTATTTTGGATTTTATTTTACTAAATTATTTTATATTACTAAATCAACAAATAGTATTTGTTGATTCTCTACATTTTGTTATGCATTTTGAATTTAGCCTTCATTATGTTTTTTAAAAATTTTCTAAAACTCAGTGAGGTATGAATCATTTTAGCACCATTGTGTATTTTCAAAAATTAAATCCAAAAATAATAATCTGGCCAGAGAGTCCATAATCTGAACTACTACACTATAGTGTTGGATCTTGACCAAATTACTCTCCATTCCTTTTTTTTTTTTTTTTTTTGAGACAGAGTCTCGTTTTGTTGCCCAGGCTAGTGTCATGGCATCAGCCTAGCTCACAGCAACCTCAAACTCCTGGGTTCAAGCAATCCTGCTGCCTCCACCTCCCGAGTAGCTGGGACTACAGGCATGCGCCACCATGCCCGGCTAATTTTTTCTATATATATTAGTTGGCCAATTAATTTCTTTCTATTTATAGTAGAGACGGGTCTCGCCCTTGCTCAAGCTGGTTTCGAACTCCTGACCTTGAGCGATCCGCCCACCTCAACCTCCCAAAGTGCTAGGATTATAGGCATGAGCCACCGCGCCCAGCCAATTCCATTCCTGACTTCTTTAATTCTCTTTGTATAAAATTTTGAAGAAAATGTTGCATATTATTATGAAGAAATAACAAGATATTATATTTATGAATTATTTCTAAAAATTTTTATTCTTGATTATTATGGGTATATAATATTTATATATATTTATAGGGTAAACACAGTATTTTGATGGAGGATAATGTTATGTTACGTGAGATAAGCTAAGACAAATATCACACGTTTTCACTCATTTGTGGGAGCTAAATATTAAAACAGTTGATCTTATGGAGACAGAGAGTAGCACAATGGTTACCAGAGGCTGAGAAGGGTAGCAGGGAGCAAGGAATAAAATGGGAATGGCTAATGGGTGCAAAAATGTAGTTGGATAGAATGAACAATATTTGATAGCACAAGAAAATGATTATAATCAACAGTAAGTTAGGCTATATTTTAAAATAACTAAAAGAGTAGAATTGGAATGTTCCTAACACAAAGGAATTTTCACATTGTAGATAGATATCAGTTATGTAAAATACTTTGGACAGTATCTTACTATTATTATGCAGGTCATTGTTACCATTTTTCTAGATGTTATTCTACTCCTAGCCTGAGTAGAAGTTGGATCTTACTTACTCCTACTGCATTTTGAAAATGCACTACAAATTTAAAAAATATATAGTCGTATATTCAATATTTAATATATTTAAATTATATAGTCATATATTTAGTATATTAAAATTAAAATTATATGGTTATATGTTCAATATGATATAAACTATTTCAAAAATTTTTAAGCCATGGTGGCAAATATTTATGAATTAAGATATTTGAATAAATGTCCACAGATGATGCTGAAGATTCTGATACTTCTACTCAAGTTTGTCTTATTGTAATCTAGCACAATAAAAATATAGATTCTTGTAGTGTTTCCCATTGGAGGATTAACCAACTAAAAGAAATCAGGAATCTTATCTCTTATTTTAAAATATAATGTTATTAAGAAACTTTGATTTTTCTCTATTAGTTTCTTACTATAGTAAATATTTCCTATAGTGTTATGCATAATGATCTTTATTTGTATTACCAATTTCTTAGAGACAATTAATTACAAATGTTATAAATTTGTTTAACATACATTTTTATTTCATTACAGTGTAATGTATACACACATACAGAAATATGTTGATGTTTCTTATGTCAGCTTCCCATACAACACTAATAAATATGAGAAGTGGAGTTGTCAAGGTATGCTAAGAGAAATCTGGAATTAATAATATTAGGATGTCAAAAAAAATTTGAGATATCATTAAGCAGACTAGTGTGTATAGATTATGTTGCTCTTTTATCTCCCACTTACTATTTTACTCTCCATAATATATATGTTCTCAGTTCCTGGAAGAGGTTGATAGTATCAGCAGTTATGGGAAATAAAATGCTTTGCTTTGAAAATACCTTTTTAAATCTTTATTAAAGATTTTTTTGTTTGTTTTTCATTTTTTATTGCTGTTAATTCAAGGAAAAATGGTTGCATAAAATCCAGTCTGTTCTAGAAATATAAGTGGCCCTTCCAGTACATAACATTTCAAATATCAAAGTATATGGTAAACATACAAATAAAGAGAAGGTAACATACCTCCTGTGTACAGTACAGTATTTTAAATCATAAAATAAGCTCCATAAAGTACAACTGGCAAGTGATTCACAATGCAGTCCACACGCATGAATGGATATTACATCCATCACTATTTCTGACAGGATTATTATGATAACCTTTTAATTAATTGGTTTCCATACTTCCATTATAGAACACAGTCCATGATTCATAGTAATTTCAGGGAACATTGTAGAAAGCAAATCTAGCAGAAATAACACTAACAGCTGCACAAAGCAATAAGATTTCCTTGTAGTTGAAGTAGGCAGGGTGTAGGGAGGAGATTTTCTTGCTCTGCTTAAAGAAGTGAGCTACAATCTAGTAAGAGGGTCATATGACTGAGACCTGAGTGAGGCCATGAAAAGCTGAGAGCAACCTCTGGCCAACTGCCAGCAGGGAAATGGGGCCCTCAAACCCACAACAAGAGGGATTTACTTTGCCAACAACCTGTTTGACCTTGCAAGAGTATATTTTCAGATGCAAGTGCAGTTTGGTAAACACCTTGCTTTCAGCCTAGTATGTCTCTGAGCAAAGAACCCAGCTGTGCCATGCCCAGACTTCTGTCCTGCAGAAGCTGGAGATAATAAATGAGAGTTGTTTTACGCCATTAACTGATACCTAGAATGTATCAGCAGCTGTTAGTCAGGAAAAAAGCCATGAAAAAGACTTTTTTACCTCTATGCATCCATTTCACCCATGCTATGCATGCATTTCAACACTTACAGTCCACTGTCGTAACTGTTTATGCGTCTGTGTGCCATATTACACAGAAATATGGTGTTTTTTTAACCAAATGATTGACATTTCATTGTCATAATTGTACATAATTTGGGGATGCATGTCCTATTTTAATACATGTATACAATGTATAATGATCAAATCAGGGTAATTTGGATATCTATAACCTCGTTTATCTTTCTTTGTGTTAGGAACAGTTTATTCACCACAGTATCTCTAATAATTAGCACATTTAATGACACTTAGTACATAATTAAGAAACTGCTGATTAAATGAATAAACAAACATATGAATAAATCATGAGTTAGAAATATGCCTTTAGGAAGACTGAAAAGGGAGCAAATAAATACATAAGTAAATAAACACACTAGGTAAAATATATATATATATGTATATATATACACATATGCACATGTATAGTGTAAAGAATATATGTAAATGCACATGTTTATATGTGCCTGTGAGCTTCATCTGTCACTTTTGAAGTAGAGAAAGCATTTAGGTATGTCTCTGTGGTGGTTATGATCTGGGAAACGAATTATAAGTCGGACTATGAATAAAAGTCTTTTAGATAGCCAACAAAATAACCATCTAGAGTACCCTTATTTGTAAAAGGTAAAACAAATTTGATTTGTTCATTCAGCTGATCAAAACAAAGTGGAATCTAATTGAATCCAATTAAGCAGAATTTCTGTGGCAAATATAATTCTAAAAGCTCATTGGCTAATTGAAAAATCTTATCTCTATAATTTATCCCAGAAATTGGAGTATCGTGCGCTGACAGAGCTGTGAGAGGAGGTTAGTGTTGGGGCACTAGCACGGCATGCCTCCAGCTCGCCCGCAGCGGGCCCACCTGGAGGGCACAGGTCACCTGGAGGGCGCAGGTCACCTGGAGGGCGCGGACCCACCTGGAGGGCACAGGTCACCTGGAGGGCACAGGTCACCTGGAGGGCGGGGGCCCACCTGGAGGGCACAGGTCATCTGGAGGGCACAGGTCACCTGGAGGGCACGGGCCCACCTGGAGGGCACAGGTCACCTGGAGGGCACAGGTCACCTGGAGGGCGCGGGTCACCGCGGCCGGCCAGCGTGCGCAGGAAGCTGACCTGCCCGCGCCGTCCAGTTTGAGTACATGTCTTCAAATAAGTGTTGTTCTAAGATATATTAAAATGTGTAGAATGGTGACGTCAAAAACACATTTCTTGAACTATCTTAATTATATTTATTATATAAATCCCATTTTCTTGGGAGACTTTAAAGTACTCTTCTAGTACAGTTGCTCACATTCTTTAGTTTTCCTTATGTTTACAAAACCTATGTATTATCTGTTGCACATAAAACACTAAGATATCCTTACAGCATAAAAACAAAATAATTTGATCACCTTTGAATCTGAGTGAATCTATCAAAATAATGTATTACTGTCAATATGAAATATTTTAAGAATATCACAAATCAGTTAAAGTACTGTGAATTTGAGATTATCTTTTTAATTTCGTTGGTGATATTACTTGGACTGAATATCGGCTCCATAATGAAAAGAATCCTGAATTTAAATATCACTGTTTGCCACAGTTAATAAAAGCAAATCAGTTATTTTTCTCAAGCCTTCATATTCCAAATCTGTGAAATAAAACTAACCTTATTTTCATGTGAAAAACACAAAAATAATTTAAAATATTTCAAAATATTTAACAAAATGAATGGAAAATACTTACTTTATTCCAAAGCAGTCTCTACAATTTTTGTAATTGGTCTTCTAAATTTCTTTAAATTATTTAAATCAAAATAAAAGTTTTTGGATTAGTTTTTGGTTAAATTAGCATTCTATTTAATTACAAAAGAAGTTAAAATTTTTTTCCTAGACTTAACGACAGAAGCTTCAAGGGGGTATGGGATAGAAGTGGCAGAGGTTGTAGCTAAAGGAAGTAGCTTCCTGGAACCTGCTGGATCCCAGTTTACACTCCTCCACCACGTAGTAGCCCGACCTCCAACTTCCTCAGTGCATCCTCTGGACACGTTATTCTGATTTTAGAGTATTCTATTTCCTATTTTTTTTTTAATTTCGGCATATTACGGGGGTACAGATTTTAAGGTTTCAATAAACACCCATTCCCCCCCTACCCCCACAAGTCTGAGTCTCCAGCATGACCATCCCCCAGATGGTGCACATCTCACTCATTACGTATGTATATACCCGCCCCCCTCCCCCTCCCACCTGCCCAATACCCTATTACTGTAGTACCTATGTGTCCACTTAGGTGCTGCTCAGTTAATACTAATTTGGTGGTGAGTATATGTGGTGCTTGTTTTTCCATTCTTGGGATACTTCACTTAGTAGTATGGGTTCCAGCTCTAACCATGAAAATATAAGATGTGCTATATCACCGTTGTTTCTTAGAGCTGATTAGTACTCCATGGTATACATATACCACATTTTATTAATCCATTCTTGGATTGATGGGCACTTGGGCTGTTTCCACAGCCTTGCAATTATGAATTGTGCTGCTATAAACATTCGAGTGCAGGTGTCTTTTTTGTAGAGTGTCATTGGATCTTTTGGGTAGATGCCCAGCAATGGAATTGCTGGATCAAATGGTAGATCTACTCGTATCACTTTAAGATATCTCCATATTGCTTTCCACAGAGGTTGAACTAGTTTGCAGTCCCACCAGCAGTGTAGGAGTGTTCCTCTCTCTCCGCATCCATGCCAGCATTTATTGTTTGGAGATTTTTTTGATAAAGGCCATTCTCACTGGAGTTAAGGGATATGCCATTGTGGTTTTGATTTGCATTTCCCTGATGATTAGAGATGTTGAGCATTTTTTCATATGTTTGTTGGCCTTTCTTGTGTTATTTAGAAAAGTTTCTGTTCAAGTCCTTTGCCCACTTTTTAATGGGGTTATTTGATTTTTTCTTGCTGATTTTCATGAGTTCTAAGTATATTCTAGTTATCAGTCCCTTATCGGATGCATAGGATGCAAAAATTTTCTCCCATTCTGTAGGTTATCTGTTTACTTTCATGACTATTTCTTTGGCTGTGCAGAAGCTTTGTAGTTTGATCATGTCCCATTTATTTATTTTTGTTGCTGCTGTGATTGCCTTTGGGGACTTCTTCATAAACTCTTTGCCTAGGCCGATGTCTAGGAGAGTGTTTCCAACTTTTCCCTCTACAATTCTAATAGTTTCATACCTTAGATTTAAGTCTGTTATCCAGCGTGAGTTGATTTTTGTGACAGGTGAAAGGTGTGGGTCCTGTTTTAGCCTTCGACAGTTGGCAATCCAGTTTTCCCAGAACCATTTATTCAAAAGGGATTCTTTTCCCCAGCGTATGTTCTTGTCTGCTTTGTAAAAGATTAGATAGCTATATGAAGATGGTTTTATTACAGGATTCTCTGATCTGTTCCACTGGTCAATATTCCTATTTTTTGTGCCAATACCATATTGATTTAATTTACAGGTCTGTAGTATAGTTTGATATCTGGCATATTAATGCCTCCCACTTTGTTTTTCTTGCCTAGAATTGCTTTTGATATTCAGGGTCTTCTTTGGTTCCATATGAAGCATAAAATTATGTTTTCTATGTCTATGAAGAATGCTGATGGGATTTTAATAGGTATTTCATTGAATCTGTAGATCAGTTTGGGTAGTATAGACATTTTAATGATGTTGAGTCTGCCAACCCACGAGCATGGTATGGATTTCCATCTGTTTACATCCTCTGCTATTTCCTTCCTCAGTGTTTCATAGTTCTCCCTGTAGAGGTCTTTTACCTCCTTGGTTAAGTATATTCCTAGGTCCTTTAATTTCTTTGTTGCTATTGTGAAGGGAATTGAGTCTTTGATTTGGTTCTCAATTAGATTGTTGTTGGCATATATGAATGCCTCTGATTTCTGTGTATTGATTTTGTATCCTGAGACTTTACTAAATTCATTGATCAGTTCCAGGAGTTTCTTGGTTGAATCTTGGGGTTTTCTAGATATAATATCATATCATCAGCAAACAGTGAAATTTTGATCTCTTCTGGCCCTATTTGGATACCTTTAATTCCATTTTCCTGTCTGATTGCTGTAGCCAGTACTTCCAGCACTATGTTGAACAGAAGTGGAGATAGTGGGCAGCCTTGTCTGGTTCCATTTCTAAGTGGGAATGCTTTCAATTTTTCCCAATTCAGTATGATGTTGGCTATGGGTCTGTCATATATGGCTTGTATCATATTTAGGTATGTCCCTTCTATGCCTATTTTCTTAAGTGTTCATATCATGAAAGGGTGTTGAATTTTGTCAAAAGCTTTTTCTGCATGTTTTGAAAGAATCATGTGGTCTTTGTTTTTGCTTCTGTTTATGTGGTGAATTGCATTTATAGATTTTCATATGTTGAACCATCCCTGCATCCCTGGGATGAAGCCCACTTGGTCGTGATGGATTATTTTTTTGATAAGCGTCTGGATTCGGTTACCTAGGATTTTGTTGAAAATTTTTGCATCTATATTCATTAGGGATATTGTTCTGTAGTTTTCTTTTTTTGTTGCATCCTTTCCTGGTTTTGGTATCAGAGTAATATTCGCTTCATAAAAGGTGTCGGGGAGGTTTCAATTCTTCTTGATGTTGTGGAATAGTTTCTGCAAGATAGGTACTAGTTCTTCTTTGTAAGTGTGCTAAAATTCAGTTGTGAAACCATCTGGACCGGGACTTTTCTTTTTAGGGAGATTTTTAATTGCTGTTTCTATTTCAGCTGTTGAGATTGGTCTGTTCAGGGAATCTATTTTTTCCTGGTTGAGCCTAGGGAGGCTGTGTGTTTCTAGAAATTTGTCCATTTCCTCCACATTTTCCAGTTTGTGTGCATAAAGATTTTTGTAGTATTCATAAATTATATCCCGTATCTCTTTGGGATCAGTTTTGATATCTCCTTTATTGTTCCTGATGGAGCTTATTAGAGATTTCTCTTTTCTGCTTTTCATTAGCTTAGCCAATGGTGTGTCAATTTTGTTTATTTTTTCAGGGAACCAACTTTTTGTTTTATTAATCTCCTGAATAGCTTCCCTGTTTTCAATTTCATTTAGTTCTGATTTGATCTGGTAGATTTCACCTCTTCTGCTGGGTTTGGGGTTGGTCTGTTCTTCTTTTTCCAGCTCTTTGAGTCATTTCATTAGATTGTCTATTTGTGATCATTTTGTCTTTTGGTTATAGGCATTTATGGAGATAAACTTTCCTCTCAGAACTGTTTTAGCTGTGTCCCAGTCGAGTTGATAACTTGTCTCTCCATTGTCATTTTCTTCATAGAATTTTTTTATTTCTGTCTTGATTTCTTCATTTATGAACTAATCATTTAGTAGGAGGTTGTTTAATTTCCACGTTTTAGTGTAGAAATGTGAGTTTCTGTTAGGGTTGATTTCTACTTTTATTCTACTGTGATCTGAGAAGGTACATGGTATGATTTCTATTTTTTTAAATTTCTTGAGATTTTCTTTGTGTCCTAGGATATGGTCAATCTTAGAGAACGTCCCGTGAGCAGATGAGAAGAACGTATATTGAGTGGATTTTGGGTAGAATGTTCTGTAGATATCTGTCAGACCCAATTGTTCTAGAGTTTTGTTTAAGTCCATTATTTCTTTATTAATTTTCTGTTTGGAAGATCTGTCTCGTGCCGTCAGTGGGGTGTTGAAATCTCCAGCGATTATGGAGTTGCTATTAATCCAATTGCTTAGCTCCAGTAAGGTTTGCTTTATGAATCTGGGTGCACCTAAGTTGGGTGCATATATATTTAAAATTGTTATCTCTTCTTGTTGGACTGTGCCCTTCACCATTATATAATGACCCTCTTTGTCTTTTACTACTTTTGTTGGTTTAAAAACTAAATCGTCTGAAATTAGAACTGCCACACCAGCCTTCTTAAGGCTTCCACTTGCCTAGAATACTGATCTGCACCCTTTTACTTTCAGTCTATATGCATCCTTGTAGGTTAGATGTGTTTTCTGAAGACAGCATATACTTGTACTGTATTTTCTTATCCATTCAGCCAGCTTATGTCTCTTGAGTGGAGAGTTTAAGCCATTCACATTTATTGAGAGAACTGATCGGTAAGGTAGATTATTGTTCATTCTGTTGGGTTGGATGCTGTTGCTCTGATTTCTCTCTCTAGCCATTGTATTATCTGGCCTTTAATCTTTGGGTTTTTGTTGTTTTATATTTGTGAGTTTTTATTATGGTGTTCCGTGCGTAAAACTGTTTTGAGTACTTGTAGGGCCGGTCTGGTCTTGGTGAACTCTCTGAGACTTTGCTTGTCTGAGAATGTCTTTATTTCTCCTTCATATATGAAGCTTAGTTTTGCAGGGAATAAGATTCTGGACTGGGCATTGTTTTGTTTCAGAAGAGTGAGAATGTGGGGCCACAGTCTCTCCTTGCTTGTAAAATCTTATTTGAGAAGCCTGGTGTTATTCGAATTGGCTTTCCCTTGTATGTTACTTGCTTCTTTCATCTTACAGCTCTTAGAAGGGCCTCTTTAGTTGATATTTTGGTCAGTCTGATGACTGCATGATGTGACGTCTTCCTGTTTGCATTGAATCTCCCAGGGGTCCTCTGAGCTTCTTGAACTTGTATATTGATATTTTGAGCAAGGCCTGGGAAATTTTCCTCTATTATATCTTCAAATAGCTTGTCCAACCCTTGAGTGTTGTCTTCGTCTCCTTCTGGTAACCCTATGACCCTCACATTAGGTTTCTTCACATAATCCCACATCTCTTGTAGGCTTTGCTCTTTTCTTTTTTTTCTCTGCTCTATCTCTGTGACGGTTTTATTTAGTTGGAGGGTGTTATCTTCAAGCTCTGAGATTCTTTCTTCTGTTTGATCTACCCTGGTCTTGAGACTTTCCACTGTATTTTTTAGTTCCCGGAATTGATTTTTCATTTCCAGGAGTTCAGTTAAACTTTTCTTCATTGTGTCTATTTCTTTAGTGAACTTTTGTTCTAGGTCCTGTAGGCCTTTTGTGGTTTCTTTGTGTTGGTTATTGAGTTGTTCTTGCAGGTCGGTAAGTTTTCTTATGATCCACATATGAAATTCCTCTTCTGTCATTTTGGTTGCCTGATTTGGGTTGGTGTCCATTTCTAGGGGGCTGGTGCTCCTCCTTGGGGGTGTGTTTTCCGTTTGGTTCTTCATATTTCCTGAGTTCCTTCGCTGATTTCTTCCCATATCGATCAGTTGTTGTTTCTTTCCTTTAGGTTTTTGTTTGGGTATTCACCCGCCTTGTTTAGTTTCTGAGCCGTTAGGTGGTTTCTGTGGGTGAGATTTGACCACTCCCTGTACAATGAGTCAGTAGGTGCTGTGAAAAGGGTGTGCAGGATGCCCTCCCTGTCAGTAGGTGGCGCTTGCTTGGAGGGACATGCTACGCTGTTGTTCTTGTGTCTTATCAGCTCTTGTTCCTGTAGAAAGGCACTCTAGTGGCTCAGGTGGTCGGTGGGGCCCTGGGATTTCCAGGTTTTTCCTTTTCACCCCCTCAGTGAGGGCTGGTCTAGGAGAGAGACTGGGCAGAGCTGTGTTGGGTAAGCCTGCCCTCAGGCACCACCAATGCCGTTAGCAGTGGCCGAAGTTCTGTTCTCTGCTTCCAGGAAAAGCTGTCAGGGCGGGGCTGGAATGGCCCCACTCAGTCAGAGAGTCTGTGTGTGGGGGTGGGGCTGTCTGAGACCCGCAGTCTGGAGTGGGCCTCGCTTCTTTCCACCCTCCCCAACTCCGCAGCTACTCTTGGGCCTCTGCCAGCAGGCCAGACCACACGCCACCAGGCCTCTTCTGGTTGTGATGCCGACGGGGAGGTTCCCTGCACAGGAATGCCACCTGGGCTGGGCATACGGCCTCCTTTTGGGAGGAGGGTTGCCCTCTAGGATGCCGATCCGCCCCCACTGAAAGCACACACACACCTCAGTAGGCTGTTCATGTATATCTCTTCTGTGCCCCAGGTAATGCTAGACCCTGGTGCACGGGATCTCATCTGCAGTTCTGACCTCTGGGCCCCAGAGTTCAAACTGTATCCCCACCAGGGAGAGCAGTGCCAGTCCCAATTCACCCACAGGGAGCCCAAGCTGAGTCTATGTCTCTCAGCCTTATGGTCTGCCCCACTCCTGGAATCACCATGCCAGCACCTGGGAGGGCTGGTGGGGAGGGAGCTCACAGTTTGAGTTCCCCTTAGTCAGCTGTAAGGCCCCCAAAAGGGAAGGTGCCATTCTCTGGAGGTGCCTCCGGCTAATGGCTATATCGTCTCTTTGGGCAGCCTCGGGTAGGGTCGGTGGAGGGGAGAAGGAGGCAATATGGCGCCTGCCGCGCGGCTCGGGTCTGTGCACACGGAGGTGCCCGGAGGGAGTGGGAGCCTGGTGCCGGGTTCGCTATAGACTCACCGCTAGCTGGTGGCGGCCATCTCTGGGCTGGTGTCTGCAGGTCTCTCCACCTGCTGGGGAGCCCACCAGATGCAGGGGAGGGGAAAGAGCATATCCACCTACCCTTCCCGCTGGTCTCCATGCCGTTCCAGCGGTCTCAGCTTCCAGTTCTCCTCCACAACCTGCTCCCGTGGAGTCTCCCGGGGTCTCAGGTACCCCTCCTTCCGGCCCTTGTCTGCTGTATGCTCGTCTTCTTGCTTCTTTTTCCTAATTTCTGCTAGAATCTGTCTTTTTGCATAGACACTTTGTCTGGTGGTGTTTCTTGTCCGCCATCTTGATCCTCCCCCTCTGTTTCCTACTGTTACGATAATTGACACAGTAATCTTCTGATATATAATTTTCTCTCAACATTGTAGGTCTTATGTACATATGTATGGTTTCTTCTTTTTCCTGGATTATAATATTCCACTGGTTGACTTTATTATATGCCCTCTGGTAAACAGTTATTTGGTCATTTCTAATTTTTTTATTCTTATAACCAATTCTACTATGGGTTTTCTTTTTGATATATTCTGTTATACATAAGTAAGAGTTTCTCTTGGATATGAAATTTACAGTGAAATATATTCAGAGTATGAAAGTTTAAATTATTGTGACCCATTTTTGGATGGAGAGGTTCTTTAATAGCAACAAGCAATTAGAATCTGGAATTATATTTTTTTAACTTCTAAAATGATCATAATTACACATTATTTAGTTGAAGAAATCTTCAATATTTAAAATATTTTATGGTTTAATAAGTAATGGAGCATAATTCCACTAACTTCACATATGTATTAAGCAACTACCATGCAGCAGGTATTCAACAACATGATGCAAAAATTGGTATATGTTAAAATTTATAATGAATATTACATGTCAGGAAAAATAGCTACAAAAATAATCTTTAACTCATATGTGTTAAGAATCCCATGCCTCAAGGCTCAGTTCTTGATTCCTTTTCTGATATTGTGCATATAAATCTGTCTCTGGGTTGCAAATTTTCATAATTTTAATGGTTATTTTCTAGATTTTGCCTCTAACTCTTCTATATTTTGCTTCAAATTATTAGAAAAAAACCCTCAAAAGATATTAACACTTGGAAGTATTACAATCCATTTCTAGGAACATTGGACAGGAGAAAATAAAGTATAACATAATATTATCGGAGGCTTACTTTTATCGATGAAAAAATAAGCTTTGGAGTGTGAGAAAACCTGAATTTCAGTCCAATTCAGAATTGTTCAAATATTGGAAAGTCTGCTTGTTTCACATCTCTAAAAAAATCTGAAGATGGTATTGAGAGGGAACCGGTAGGCCCTGCTCAATAAGACACAAAACAAGGTCTCCAATAAAGTGAGATGTGGTGGAAAAACCGGATAGAACCAAGATGTGGATAAAATTGACCTCAGGTTATCTGTGCTACTACTCATTGTACGCTAATTATAATGCATTTACCTGTGAAAGGAAACTCCCACCAGTGCCCTGACAGTTTACGAATGCCATGGCAACTTCCAGAAGTCGCCCTTTATGCTTCAGAAAGGGGAGGGACCCTCAGTTCTGGGAACTCCCCTCCATTCCCAGAATACTTATAAATAATCCTCCCTCTGTTTAACTTTAACATTAAATTAAACAGAAAGTATAAAACAAGACCCTGGAAGCTCACAAAGGGATGCTGTGTTGCTCTGAGAGAGCCCACTGCTCTGCCTGCGGAGCCCATCTCTTCTGCTTCTTCCTTACTTTAATAAAGCTGTTTAGCTTCGCTCTGCTTGTTCCCTCTTGAATTTTTCCTCTTCCACTTGGCCTTCAGGCCTGACCCCAGTTTTGGGGTCTGCTTTCCTTGTAATACTGAGCATATTGTAAATGCTGAATTAAGAAGAAAATCCATACTTACTCTCGGAAATCAACAGAAAACCTTCCCCCCTCAATTCTGTGAACTCTAACATCAACTATAAGGCACTCAATATAGAATGTCTCCTTTTTGCTGAGCAGACCAAGACTGGTATATTATCTAGGAATGAAAATATTTCTAGGAAAGTGCTGCCTGAAAGACATGAATTTGGGATAGTTTATCTTATCTCACTCAATGTGAAGACAGTAATTAAATTGTCAGCAATGAAAAATGGGATTCTCAAAAAACATAGCATGCAGTAACAAATAGTGTAGACACATACACACATACACACAAATATCTTTTTAAAATAAATTTCTACCTAAAGGTGAATGAAATAAAGCTGCTATTGAAAGCCATGTAGTGAGAGACAAGTGAATGGTGCAATAAAATGTTATGCATAAATAATGACTGAAATAATTTGTTTTGAGTTAGCCCCTTTTGAATGCATTGGAAAGATTACAGAAAAGAATTGTCAACAAAAAAAAAATCCAAACTCTGCAAAATAATTTTAAACAGATTTATTCTGAGCCAAATTTGAGGACCATGACCCAGAGCCACTGCCTAGAGGCCTTGGGCAAGTGGACTCATTGTGGCTGGGTTACAGTTTGGTTTTTATACATTTTAGAGACAAAGGTTATGGGTAAATCCATCAATCAATACGTGGGAGGCATACATTGGTGTGGCCCAAAAAGGAGGGCCATCTCAAAGCAGGGGGGGGTGGTTACAGGCTATAGGTGGGTTTAAAGATTCTTCAGATTGTAATTGGCTAAAGACATGAAGCTTTGTCTAAAGACTTGGAATGTTTTGACATAAACTGTTTACCAGAGATAAGCCACCATTTGTTGCATAAATTGAGGACCTGCAGGTTTGTCTTGCATACCCTTAGGCCTGTTAATGGGTTACAAAGGAAGTCTCCAAGAAGGGAGGGGGCATGATAAGGCCTGTCTGACCTCCCTCCTCCTGGCAGGCAACTTTGCCCTAGAATATTCTTTTGGCCAGAGGGGGTCCATTCAGTCAGCCGGTGGGGTGTGTGTGTGTGTGAGAATTTTAGTTCACAAAATGATCCTGTGAATTTAAATTCACATTGCAAGTCATGATCAGAGAATAAGAGAGTTTCCATGACTTCCCTGAAAAGCCGCTTAGCTCTTTTTAGACAGAATACAAATATTTCAGAAAATTAAACAAAATGTATGAGTTTACAAATTGCTGAATTACAATTCAGCGCTTTCCCAGTCCTATAATTATAATTAACATGTTAGAGTTAATTATAAAAGTAGGGCCACATGGGAGATTCTGATGAATTTATGTACCTTGAATTGTTGTTTTCTCAGAATCTTCTTACCTGGGGAAGCAATCCCCCCCCCCTTTCCTTTCTCATGTTAACTCCCCCTGTATGAATCTCTGCAAAGATCTCACTTGGGCAGTTGTCTTGTAAATACATTTCCTCAAAACTTATCTCTATCATCTGTCATTGCTACGACCTCATAATTAGATTTAAATCCAAGTGTATCTAACTGGGAGTGGGGAGGAGTTACAAGGGTGAAGTCTTTATTAAAGCATAGCATACATACCAAAATCTGTCTGATTTTACAAAGTTCTGTTGTCAAAATCATGGCAATATATGCAAGAATATATTATAAGGATGTTAGATGAGGAAACAGGAAGTGTGAAATCGAATTAGGCTGAATTAGCCCAAATGAGTTTACTTCCAGATTCTGGACTCTGGATTCACTCTGTTAGCTTGGTAGCTGGAAGTAATTTTTAACAATTAGTTTGGTTTGTTAACTAAAGAATAGATTCAAAGATGGCCTTTATTAAATGATTTGAAATGGCACGATTCCATGCAATATACGGGCACAGGACGGCACCATAAAGCTTGTGTGAATAGCGCTGTTGATGTGCCTGCAGACTGCTTAACATCTCAACAAGCATTTCACTTGGGTTACCTAGAAACGCTCTCTTCAAAAGGCATTGAGAAATGCACTGAGCATAGGATGAGCGGTGGAAATGGTATCTTTGAGAGTTTTGCAGTGTCGCTCCCCTTCTAGCAGGGAAAGATTGTGAGAGATGCCATCATTACAGTGGGTGCCCCGATGCCAATGAGATAAGGAGTTCCTGAAGTGACAGGAGGCAAGCTACTGATTTTTGGCACTGGAGACAAGGTAGAAATGCATACCTTAATGGAAAACAGGGCTGGTTTAGTAAGCAGAGCCTATTTACCTGCAAACGTTTTTGTCAATGGATCATTGATCATGGTATTCTGAAGACTGAAACAGAGGAAGTACCTAAAAATCTCCTACTGGGAAATTACAGGTAAAATCCCAAGGACTGATGATTAGTGACTGACTTGAATAATTTCAGTGAAGGATGATTTCCTGACTTGAACCAGTCACAGACAAGTTGAATAAACAGGAAACCATGTATCATTGAGAAAGGACTCTGTAAACCACAACAGCAATATATTTCCTCCTTGTCATCTCAAAAGAGATCAGAGGATCAGAGGTTACTTAAGAGAAATGAAATATTGAGACTTAGGTTAATTGGGTCCCAGTTGAAATATGTATATGTACAATGTATATATGCATATACTAGGGTATGTACTTATATAGTGTCTATATGTTTATCTAAGTCTGTATATGTATATGTTAACATCTCCTTAGGGACTAAAACTCCACTGTGCTACATGACCAGAGAGAGGTACTAATTAAGAGTAATTAATAATTCAGAACAATTATACATGTGGTTCTGGCATAGATTTATTTAATAAATGGCATTGGTATTTTCAGGATTCCACTATGAATGGATTTCTCCAGATCTTGAATGTACAGTGGAAATCAACACAAAAGACAATTGGCTGAATCTTCATATTCGTTCCCGGACAAAGGAAAATTATATTTGAAATTTCCCCAAGATTGTACTCTCATGATGTATAGTTGTAGGAAATTTGTACATGTTCTATTTCCCTTTGGTATAATATTAACTCTTAATATATTCTGAGTAATGTGTGCTGGACAATAATGAAAGGACAAACAGTTGAAAGGACATACACTTGAGGGATATAAGTTATCTCAAACATTATTTGATTTTTTAAATTTATCCATACAGTCTAAAACTTCTCCAGAAAATTTCAATTCTTTAATATGCTTTATATTCTTTAATATAGTTGCAGTCACATTTGTATGCCGTTTCTCTTTCAGTTACAATATGATTATAAATTAATTTTATATCTCCATTTATAGGAATCATAGCTACAATTCACCAAACAATATTTTTCAAAAATATCATGATCTAGTTTTAGTGAAGAGCAATTTTAAGACAACATGCATCATGGCTGATGCCGAATGAAATATATGTGCATAAGAAAGTATAGATTTACTTAAAAATAACAATAGGCCAGATTCCTTCCAAGTTCCAAGTATATGCAGTATTATAAATAAGTATTTTGAGCTGAATTATTTAAGAAAAAAGATTTAAGAAAATTTCTGTTTACTTATTCTGCTATATTTATTTCAAAGTTATCACTATTTGCATAAATATAAAACTTCATTACTTAGAAATAGACATTTTGGGAATCAGTACAATTCAAAGTGTCTGCTTTATTTTGACACAACATACAATGTAGTTCCATTCTTTAAAAATATATAATAAAAAAGAAGTCATTGCAGCAATTAGTGAGTTTACTTACCTATTCCATAAAGTTCAAAATTTTAAGCATGAATCCTTTTATTCCTTTTTCAACAATCACATTGTCAATGGCAATAGGAAATTAATTGTATTAGTAATAAATACAATTTATAAATAAATACAATACAAATCCTTTGTAATAGTCAGACAATATTTGTTTTACATATATTATTGACAGTTATAACCATAGAGTGAGATATATTTTCAGAAAAAGATTAAAATTTCAGTGGATTTATGACAAAATACCAAATGTTGATATTTGTAAAGTGGAAGATAATCTTAGTTCTGATTTCTAGTCACACAGCAGGTAACAGCTTCCACAGCATAGTAAAAACAATTACATATGAACATTCAGAAAGGTAGTGCCTTTTCAAGACAAGATTTAGAAAGTAATCCCTAAACCCTAATTCCTATACATATATTCTAAAATAGCTGGTAACTTCCTAACTACACATAGATTAGACTTTCAATTATTCAAGCATCTAAAATTACACCAAACATTAAAATAGTAATGAAAAATAAATAAGATACTTTATTGAAGAAAATTGCTAAGCCATTGTAACCCAACCAATATGTGAAATGACCTACACCAATTTTTCTTTCTTTTAATTTCCTACAGATTTTTTTGACAAATGATGTCTCAAAGTAGACCAGCTGATGATTTTATAGAATAAAGCAATTGAAATCAAATTTATTTTAGTATATTACATTTATATCTATATTTTATAAATTTACAATTGATCAGAGAGATAGCCTCTCCTAGAAAACAGCTCCAATTAAACTGATAAGAACAGACACACTTGATCTTAGCCAAAAGGCTGAGTAGCAATCATAATTCCAATTAAATGTGATGAGCTCTTTAGAACACAGACATTTACCACAGTGTCAAAGGGGTGTTGACATGTAGAGAGTCTGTGCATTGTTGATGGGAATATAAAATGGTGCCACTGTCATAGATAACAGAGCAGAAGGATCCCTAGAAATTAAAGTCATAGAACACTATATCATCCAGCAATTTTCCTTCTGGCTACTATTCCAAAATAATAGGAATCAGAACCTCAAATGTCTGTGCTCCCATGTTCATTACAACACTGCTCACCATAGCCAAGATGTGGAAACAACTTGTCCACTTACAAATGAGTGAATAAAGAAAACATGCTAAACACATGCAATGAAATAGTATTCAGCCTTTAAAAAGAGGGAAATTCTGCAATATTCAACTACAATGATGAAACTTGATGACATTATGAAAAATGAAATAAGCCAGTCACAGGACAAATACTGCATTATTTCACTTATATGGCACATCTAAAATAGTCAAACTCATAGAGGAATAGTATAGAATGGTGGTTGCCAGCCACTTGGGAGACAGGGAAATAGGAAATTGTTAGTCATCAAGTATAAAGTTGCAGTCATGCAAGAAGAATAAATTCTAAAGATCTGCTGTACAACTTTGTGCTTATAGCTAACAACACTGTATTGTTTAAAATTTGTTGAGAGTGGAGATGTCATGTTAAGTGTCCTTACCATAATTTAAAAAAAAGAAAAAGAAAAATGTTCTCCCGTCATCTCTGTCTTCTGACCATTTCACCTAGTGTCAGACTGAGAAGTAATAAAAGTTATGTATTTTTAAAACATGAATAGTAATACTGAGAGGTAGATAGCGATTTCTTCTGAAGGAAATGAACAGGCAAGAATTTCTTATTGATGATTAATAATGCTGATCTTGTAATGGGAAAAGTGTGAAATTGATTTAGAAAATTGAAAATGTTCATTGGAATAGTTATACCTTATTTTTATTATTGAAAAGAAATGTGATTATATAATTTATTTTCTACCCAAGTTACAAGTTTCAAAAATCTTACTTATTATCCTACCTTAAAATTATTTTATCAAACATTTAAAATCCAGATACATGTCTCATATTTATTAATTGGACACTGCTTAGGTGAACTTCTACTAGGGTATAATATTCCTTCTTGAAAAACTAAAAGACATTAACCTTAAGATGAATGTAAATTAATTTTTATATTATATATTAATCTATGGAACAGTCATTTAGATTAAAATATAGACTATTACAATATACAAAAGATGCCCCTTTCTGCCCATTTCCAGTAAAAATTAATAACCCATGTATAATTCCTTTTGACTATAAACAGGAATGAATTGTGTATGTTTCTAAATTAACAAATGAGTAAAATTGTATAGCATGTATCATTTTATGCCTGACTTACATCAATATCTCTGCCTGTGATGTGTATTTATGTTGTTACATGCAACAGGATCTTTTTAAAAAATAATTGTATAGCCATGTATTACTTTGCTTTATGAAAACACAGCAATTTAGTTCTCCATTTTTTACCATTGGCAATTTATAGAATTGTTTCTAATTATTGACTTTATGCCATAAACATTTTAGTACAGCGTTTGGCACGTATCTGCACTCAATTGTTTCTGAGTATATGTCTAGATGTTAATTTGCCATGGCATAGGGTAGGAATATGTTTTGCTTTAGTGCATAACATTGAACATTTTTCAAAGTGGTTATGCCAATTTATAATTTCTCAAAAAACTTATGAAATCTCAGTTGCCCTATATCCTGATTAGCAATTGTATTTATGTTTTATTAACTTTAGCCATTTCAGTGCATTTGCAGTGTTTTACCATAGTTTTAATTCTAATTTTTCTACGAATAGTATTGAATACTTTTTCTGCTTTTTCATCATTTTAACATTCTAGAAGTGACTGCTCTATACATTTGCCCACTTACACAGGGTCCTCTATATTTTTCTTACTGATTTGTGAAGTTTATGTGTATTCGCAGTGCAAGTTACATTGGAAATGTACTCATCCAATGTGTGACTTATATATTCCCTTCTAATTTCTAATTTTTGATGAGTACACTATTATTTTTGAAGGAGTAAAATAAATTTGTAGTTGGTATTTTGTGTGATACTTAAGATCATGAAATATTCCATGTTCACTTTTTCGACAGTTATATCCCAGTGTTCAGTATCATTTAACATAAAAACCATGCTTTTATTTATTTATTTGAGACAGAGTCTCACTCTGTTGTGGGGGCTAGAGTGCTGTGGTGTCAGCCTAGCTCACAGCAACCTCAAACTCCTGGGCTCTAGCGATCCTCCTGCCTCAGCCTCCAGAGTAGCTGGGACTACAGGTGCTTGCCACCAGGCCCGGCTAATTTTTGTTTCTATTTTTAGTTGATTGGCTAATTTTTTTATTTTCTATTTTTTGTAGAGACAGGGTCTTGCTCTTGCTCAGGCTGGTCTCGAAATCCTGAACTCAAACAATCCACTCGCCTCAGCCTTACAAAGTGCCAGGATTACAGGCATGTGCCACCATGCCAGGCCAAAATGTTTGTATATCTTTTAAATGTAATTTTTATATAACATATAATTGTTCTTAGAATTTATTTAAACAAATTTCTCAACTATAATATTTTTAGATTGTATCATGTTGTAAAAACCTTTTTTCCATAAACATAAATAAAATTATTTATATTCATAGAAATTTATTAAATTATTTTTGTCTGTAAAATATTTCTTTTTATTCAAGAATATATTCCCATGTGAAAATACTGATTAATTAAGAAATAATATGACTACAGATAATCTGTATTAAAGCATTGACATGCACTCAATTTTAAATAAATCGACACAAAAAATAAACTGTAAAAGTGTTATTGTTTGAATGCATATTTCATTATTCACAATGTGATTTGCTATGCATTATTTCTGAATACTAAGAGATAATCTGAGGAAGAGTTATACTGTAATTACAAAATTTTAAATGATTAAAATGGAGTGACATCATGCTAGATGCAGTTATGCAACATTAGAATATGATATTACCAAATATTAATGATATTCCTAACAATGTTGGGAATAATAAACATTCCCTCATTCTTCGCAATTTATTTGAGATTTGAATATTTGAAGTAATTCATATTTAAGATTTGAAACAATTAACTGAGTAGAATCATAGTAAGTTCCTTTCTGGTGTTAAAAATGGCATTTTTAACATTACACCTACTTATTTGAATAATTACTCCTTTTTAAATATGTATTATATAAAAATTAGAAGTGAAAATTAGAAATTAAAGGATACTTTTTTTCCCTAAAATGCTTTATTTACTACTATAGTTTATTATACTAAACTATAACCATTAAAAGTACCATAATTGTTTTTGTTTCTTAGTATGTATGTGTATATATAAAGTATGTTATGTTAGAAATCAATTATAACATGCATAGATTTGTAACTTAAGTTCTGCTGTTAACATTGAAATGCAAATTTATCTCACTATGTTAATGTTGGTCTTTACAGAATAAAATTATTTGAAATGACTAACAACAAAGTTATATAATTATAAAAAATATCTCCTCAGGTTGATAAATAAAGTTTTCCCTCGAATCACAAACTACATATTTATCTCTAAAACACAAAATCTAAGGTTGTTCTTAGACCAATAAAACTATCTGGGAATAAAGGGACAGAAAGAATTTTATATGTTCTTTTTAAAAATAGATGAAAATTTTAATAGTGTGTTATATTAATCATAGAAGAATTATATTAGAATGATGTGATAATATTAGCAAATTGACAGGGATTAGTCTTTAAAATTTGTATCTATAGGCTTAATTACAAAATTTAAAATGCTCTGTCATTTTTAATATGATGTATCACTTAAATATATTTACAAATCATGAATGATTAAATACCTCATGCCTTATAATTTTAAATGAAGTACAAATATATGACTGTGTTCTTAATCACAGTTCCTTGACACTTAAATTTTCATCCAATTTCAACATTAATCTTCATTTCTTATGAATTACTATAACCTGCTTAGATTGTATCCTTAATCAGAAATCTACCACCTAAATAAGAGTATAATTTCAGTGTGCCAAGCAACTGTATCTTTAACATATTGTACTATTATCTAGAGTATAGTATTATGGATTCTGCAGTTCTTACAGTCCCATTCCTAACACACATGCACACAATGAAGGGCAAGCAGAGGGAGGTCTAAAACTATGTCTATTGCAGGGGGACAAGGAAGAGGCAGCAATGCCTGAGGCCCTACTGACACCATTCCATAATAACTGAGGTTTTCTGAAGACAACTGCCACGAATCCCTTTAAACTGTTAAGCTAAATTAACATATGCCAAAAATTAACTGTAATTATAAGTCAAATTGAGAATATTTTCTATTGAAAATACTGCAGTGAGTTTTTCTATTTTATACTCCTTGATGGTCCAAAATATTAATGATAACTTTTAGCAAACACAAGCTCATAAATTACAAGTTCACACACATACAAACAAGATACACACACTGCAGTGAATAATAAAGCCAGTTACTTTAAATTATTACCATATAAAAATTACACTTTTCACTAAGGATATGAACATTATTTGATAAGAAAATCTCATACCTCTTCATTTTATTTCCCCGCCTTCTGTGAGTAGCGAAGTGTTATCTTGCTTTCAGACAGGGCCTACAGCGCAATTGTTTCCTGCTGTATGTCTCTGGAAATACAGCTCTCCAAGAAGCAAGCTCTTTCAAAGCTATCAAGGAATTTCAGCCTTTTAAGCTTTATTTTCCTCAGGGTTTTAGTCACTGATGACAATCTACAGAGAACATGATGTTTTAAAAGAAAACTTTAGTTTTAAATGGAAGATAAGGAAAATCAAAGGATACAAGAATCTGGGTGACCTTATATGACCCCATGCCTTTCTGTCTCATGATCTGATTTATATGGAAATTGAGACCCAAGATTCCAAATATGTTACCTAACATAAAACACATAGCCATTGGCAAGGTCAGGCAATGTCACCAGGACTCTGAATTCTGCCCTCTGCAGTCCTCTGAAATATTTCTTCAACATATCTTCAGTTTTGAGAAAGGATATCATATACATATATATTTAATATATATGTATATATGTTAAGTGTATATATATTTTTTGGCCTTATTAAGGATTTTCTTCACTTTCTGCTTCTACTATGACTCATGCAGATGATAAAAGACATGTTTAATTTCTGTAATGATATAGAACATCAACCTTTGTGAATTCTCCAAAAATGTTTAGAATCTAAATTACTCCTTGCTTCATTAAACTGCACTAATCACATAGAAAGAAACCAGTATTTCATGCTTCTCTCTTCTAAATGTCAATTTCCCTACTTGTCCTCTGACAGAAATACCGAGGAGAATACCCCACTTTCCCTTAAGGGACGTTCTGGGGCTCCCTTACAAGACTTCTCTTTATCTCAAAGATTTCATAACTTAGGTCCAGTTCTGCTTAAGTCACATACTCTTAATTTTGACTGACCAGTCTTATAATTTCCTCATTCTGAAATTAGAAATGGAATAAGTTATTTTCCATACATCTAATAATATATACTTTTTTCTAATGTATTCAATCCTGTATTTGGAACCTGCCTACTAATATTGAATGGACATTCCCACAAATGTTTCCCTCATGTAGATCAAAGGCAAAGAAAAATAAATAGCTGTCATTTCTGTTGTGTTTTAAGTGAATAACAAGCGATCAAATATTCAATTTCAAAACTATATCTTTGTTGTGGGTGTGTTGTGTGTCACCATGTGTGTGCATTAGATAAGTCCAATTTCTAGGACTGTCTATCAGCATTCTAAGCAGGAGCTTGTACTTCAGATGTGGCTACGTCATGAGCTTTAGTCATGTTTTTATTAAATTGATATTAGAGGCTTTGCTAACTAACATAATTAATGAATTATCCATTTATGAAATTAGTAGCTTGCTAAATAACAATGAGCTATAACAATGAGATCTCTTTGTTGAGATTAGTACTACAGGTGAATTGGTTGAAATATTTAGAAACCCTTTTGACCTCTGAATGAGCAGACCTTGACCATTTTATAAACCCTGTAACATATAACATATATTTTAAGGGTGAAACCTGGTTACATAGTTCTGTGTCCACCATTGTATCTACGTATTCTTGTGGACTGATATTGATCCTAAGGATAAGAGGATTCTGCCTCTAATATACTTTTCCTCTTCTTAGAATGGATCATTTAAGTAAATTTTGATCAGAATATGTAAAATAAAACAGTGTAGATTTGCAGTGGCGGGAGATTTGTTATACGTTGCTGTTTTTTTAATTTTTAAATCAAGCCTCCAAAATAGAATTTATACCAACATATAAATATATGTCGTATTTATACCAACTTGTTAAAAAATAAATGGGTTCAATAGCAGAGTGGGGAAAAATTTTCGTTTTCAACCTCTAGTATCTAGAAGAGATTATGGAGAATTAAAACTCTAAACACAGGCTACTGCTATTATCTGCTAATAGTGTGTGAAAAAATTGACTCAGGTGAGTTCACAACAGAGTAACTTTGAAATCATATGAAGAAAGTTTGCTTTTCCCAAGCTTCTTGACATATGCCTAGAATAATATATTTTAGGAACATGTGGAAAAAGAAGATGCTGTGGATTATTTTCGTTTGACCCTGATTCGATTATGGCCTTAAGATATCTGCTTCCTTTGTTTAACAGGAATAACTAAGCTAACACAATTTTCTAAGGATGATCCAATTGTATAAAGGGAATAGTTTAAAAACTAGAGTTATCAAGGAGCCAAAAATCATATGTGATGATTAACTTGGACCCTCTTTCTAAATTGGAATCCTGTCACCAGGATGACCCTGGTGAAGCAGATGGAAAAACTTTAACAGTTTTTCTTTCCTTCTCTTTTTTTTCTTTTAACGATTTTTCTTTGGTCTTGTTAACTAGAAGGCCACCTGCTCAAGAGCACCAGAGAGCCTGAATGCTACAAATGCCACAAACTCCCCACCAAATGCCAAAGGCTCAGAACTGCACAAGCCAGTGGAGACTAGAGCAGGCCACCTCCTGTCACCTTTACCTCATTAACATACCATTATAATGTTAAAAATAACTCCTCCAAGTGGGAATCACCACCATTTTCTGTACATGCAATGCATGATGAAATGTACAGGAACTGCATCTGCATGTCTGAATCTCCAACCTCCATTTCCAAGAAAACATGGAAGAATAGACCATCTATGGGTACTCTGACTTAAACATTGTTAAGTAGAGTAATGAAAAAAAAAGGTGTGATAGTTCATGACACAGAACTCATTCACCTTTTCCAAAAGCAGCTGCTCTGATAGAATGATGCAACAACCTGCTGAAGACTCAGAAAAGTCATCAGCTTTGGAATGTCACTATACAGGGTTGGGGTGCTGCTGTCTAGAATGCAGCATACACATTGATCTACTGACAACCAATATATGGTGCTATGTGTTCAAAGGTATCCAGGATAGAATATTAAAGAAGAGGCCCTTGTTATCCATAGACTCACTTTGCAGTTAGCGTTCGTATCCCCCCAACTTTAGGTTATGCTGAATCAAGAATCTTTTTTTCTAATTTTGTTCTTCTGCTTGTGGAAATCCAGTTTTTTTTCAGCACCATTCATTGAAGAGACTTTCCATTCCCCATTTCAATTGATCATAAATGTGTGGGTTTATTTCTGGACTTTCTAACCTGTTTCATTAGTCAACATGTCTGTTTTCATGCCAATACAATGCTGTTTTGATTACTGTAGTTATAGAATAAATTTTGAAGTCAGATAGTGTGAAGCTTTCAGGTTTGTTCTTTTTGCTCAAGATTGCTTTAGCTACTCCAGGTCTTTTGTGGTTCCATACAAATTTTAGCTTATATCTATTACTATGAAGAATGTTACTGGAAATTTGATAGGAATTGCACTGAATCTATGGATTCCTTAAGGTAATGTGGACATTTTAACAACATTTATTTTTGTATAATCCATAAAAACAAAATATCTTTCCATTTATTTTTTTCTTCTAGAATTTCTTTCATAAATACTTACAGTTTTCAGTATACAAACTTTTGTTAAGTTTTATTTTTGATAATATGGTGAATGGGACTTATTTCTTAATTTCTTTTTAAGATGGTTTGCAGTTAGTGTAAAAAACATGTTACTGGTTTTTGCGTGTTAATTTTTTACCTGGCAACTTTCCTGAATTTGTTAAAAAATCAATCCAAAATGGATTAAAGATTTAAACTTAAGACCTAAAACTGTATAAATACAATATGCTACACAATATTTTTCTGGGCAAATATATCTTTAATATGACCCCCAAAATACAGGCAGTAAAGGCAAAAGTAAACAAATGAGATTTCATCAAACTAAACAGCTTTTCCTTTGCATAGCAAAGGAAAGAGTTGATAGAGAAAGTGATGACACACAAATTGGGAACAAGTATTTACAAACCACTCATCTGATAATATGTTTGAATACATACAAATGAACAACAAGTAAATGAAAAAATGCTCAGTATCATTAATCTTCAGAGAAAGAAAAATTAAAACTACAATGAGATACAATCTCACATCTATTAGAATGCCTATTATCAAAAAGCCAAAATATAAGCATTGGACAACAGTGGTGAAAAGGGTAATGTTGGTGGGAATGTAAGTTAATGCAGCTATTATGAAAAACAGTATGGAGTTTCTTTAGACAATTCAAAATAGAACTACTATATAGTTCAGCAATCCCACTTCTGGATATGTATCCAAAGGCATTGAAATCAGTATGCCAAAGAGATACCTGTACTCCTGTGTTCATTGCATCATTTTTCACAACAGTCAAGATATGAAGCAACCTGGGTGCACATGAGTAGATAATTGAATTACAAAAACCACAGTGTGTATATAAGGCTGAATACTATCCAGCCTTAAAACGGGGGCATCATGTCATTTGTTACGACATAGATGATCCTGGAGGACATTATGCTAAGTGCCTCCAGGAACAAAAAGACAAATACTGCATGATCTCACTTACATGTGGAATCTAAAAACGTTTAGCTTGTAGAGGTAGAGAGCAGAATGATGGTTACCAGAAACTGTGGGAAGAGGGCAGCTAAGGAAAGGGGAGATATTGATAACACTGTACAAAGTTTCAGCTAAACAAGAGGAATACGCTTTACTGATCTAATGCATAGAATAGTGACTATAATGAATACTGCACTGTATATTTCAAAACTGACATGAGTAGATTTTAAATGTTTTGACCTCAAAAATGATAACTATGCAAGGTGATGGTTTTGTTAATTTGCCCAAATTAATAATTTCACATTGTAAAAATATATCAAAATATCAATTTATCCCATAAATATATGTAATTATTATATCAATAAAAAATTAAATAAAAATGAATCCTGTTACCTAGAAGTTAACATCTCTGACAAGTAATACAGTACAGTCAGAGGATGTTGCCTGGAATTTGCAGCTACTACTTGACCACTTCAGGTTCCAATTATCAATAAACAGGAAGATCCATTTTCTCTATTAACTGAAAGGACTTATGTATTGTCTTGCGTATTCATCCTGGATTGCCATATGGATTTAGGGTTTTAAATATAAAATGTGGCAAAGGTAATGATGTCTGGAGCCCAGGGGCTTCTCTGGTGCTGTCACTTAGCACGTCACGCCCAGTAAAACTGTCAAAGGGCAATTGCAGCGGCCACACTCCAATAAAGGCCAGACCACACAGGGTTGAAGTCTGGCTCAACACATCATCAAGCAACTCATACCAAAGACAATGAAATATTAGAATACATGGCAGAGAAAGGAGATGATGACTATCAACTTCAGTTTCAGCACCAGCTTGTCTCAACAATTAACAGCTCAAAAACCCATCGCTTCGTACTGGCTTCCCTGTTGTCTTTGGCTTCACTTCCTTTTTCTCCTACTCTTATCCTGGGATTATCTCTTACAATAAATAAAGCATCAACACTGTTTTGCCTTAATTTCTATATTCTAAAGAACCCAGGCAAAGACATTCCTTAAGAACAAAGCAGGATTATTAGAGTATGGGTATTTTCATGATTGACTACAAAAATTAAAACCCATCTAGTTTAAATCCAATAGATGGCAGCCTGAGAAACAAAGGCTTACATTTAACTATACTAATCAGATACTTGATGAAAATTAAGATAGCTATAATATGTATTCATTAACATTCTTTACACAATTTCTTTATGAAACTGTTATTTCAATTATAATATATTTGAAGCTCAGATTAAAAAATGTTCAATTTCAAGCATAGAAATAGCATATCTTTTATGCAGCAAGCAAATCAAAGGATAATTAAAATAGAACAGACATTGGAATCCTCTTTATAAAAGAAGCCACTTGGAATCATAAGTGCCCTTTTAACTATTGTTCATTTTATAATAGACTTCATTACACAACCTCCAAAGATTTTTGTTAAGGTCAAGAGAACTGACTGGGTATGTGCATATTTGTGCATGCTTTTTTCCCTCAGCTTTTAAAAAGCTATTTAAACTCTTTACCGCATGATCTCTAGAGATTACATATCCTGATTTAAAAGCTTACAAGAAATTTCAAGTCAAATCACCTGTTGTATCACTCTGCAAGCATCCATTTGTGCACATGAAATGTACAAGATTTTAGACAATTCTTAAATATTTAGTGTTAGTATTTTCTCATGAATTGGAAAGAGGAGGCAGGAAAGAAGTAAAAATAAAAACAGTTCATTAATTTTATGGATAAAATAAAAAAGAATTTAAAATAAAGTATAAAGTCCTATGTGGATAAATCTGACTACTCTCTGTACCTCCTACTACCTACTATGTTTCATTAATTTAACAATATTTCCTGTAACCCCACATGCATCATTTTTATTTTATTTCTATCATGGTGTAAATATTACTGTGTTGTTATTTCACTTCCAAATCATCCTTTCAGTGAGTGTATGTCACTTTAAAGCCTAGTGTGATACACTTCCTACCGAGTGTTGGATTTCACTGTTCTTGCTTCAAGTAATTCACAACTTGGTAAGAAAATAAGTATTATTCATCTTCTTCCCTTAAAAAAAATCCAACATATTAGTTTAAGAATTACAATTGATGGGGTATTAAATTTTAATAAAACTTGACATTTTTGCCACAGAAAAAATGAAATACCTTCACAAAGGAAATACAGGTTAAGCTGAGAACTGAGAGTGAGTTGTATTTGTTAACATAAATTTAATACTTAACTATGAAAATAAAAAAACTATGATCACATGAGATGATTACCACACTAGGATATAAATAACTTTAATATCTGTAAATTTTATTATAACTTGAAATTCATTCTTATATTTTGATAAAATTATCAGTGAGATCCCATTAATTATATATGCTAGAAAACAAAGTACATTTATTTGTGTGTGTGCATAGTGCAACATCATTCCCCAAAGAGATCAAGTATATTTTTCAAAGCCTGAGAATAACTTTCATTTTTGTCATGGGCATCTTTCTTAACAAGCTGCTCCTGAACAATGTAACACATTTTATGCTTCTTATAACTAAGTCATAATGTCTCCTATTAACCTTTACTTACATAATTAGGGATTGTTTTGGGTTCCACACTTTTTATTCTCTCTCCATATTGGTACAATACATTTTGGGATTTTATCTAGACTGGATAGTTTAGGTTCCTTGTTTTCCGAAGCCATCTAACTACTTCTGTTTTACTTAAACATCACTAAAGTAAAAAAAAAATGTAATAAATTATATATAAAGTTTATTCTAGTTCTAAAATTCAATGATTCACTTCAATTTAACTTTTAGATCATTCTAGGTCTTCTATATTCAGGTTTCATTTTAACAATGAAAGGTTTCAACAAGGTTTCATTTTAATAATTCATATCCTAAAAACACATAATTAAGTTACCATCTGTAAGAGCATACTGGAATAGCATTATTTAAAGAAATGATTTATTAACCTTTTGAAATCAGGATAAGAGAACACGGAATATTATACATGTTTCACTAGATAATTTTAAGTAGTAACAAATTGCTGGATATTTATAAATGCCTAAATATTAATTTAAAAATGTATATAATTTTCAAGAGTCGCAAAAGAAAAAATTCTCAAAAGCAGTTTAACTAATAAAAGTAGTACTAATAAATTATTTAAATTGTAAAATGTGTCTTAGTATAAAAATAAACAAATATTTTATTGGCTTTATATTTTGGCAATTTATATACTTACAGACAAATTATTGTGCTTAATATTTTTCTATCATTTTTTCAGAGAAATTGAAACTATACATATTTATTCCTCTGTATTTTTTGGATGCTTCAAACAATACTATTAGGTTATTAATTATGGAATGTCTGGCTGTCAAGTACTAAGTTTGACAGTTGATACCTCTGACATTTCACTTTGAAGCTTACTATTTTTTTTTTCTTTTTATTGTGAAGGTACATCCTTGTTCTTTCAAAAGCACATTTTGGTCTGTGATTATCTTTCAAAAATTTTTAGAGAAATTTCTGTGAAACCATGGATAAGTAAAAAATGTTTGTTATTTTTGAATATGAGTTCCGTCCTGGAATCAGTACAGCACGGACAACTCAAAACATCAACCAAGTTTTGGGAAGAATGTGGCTAATGAGTGCACGGTACGCCAATGGTTTGAGAAGTTCCATTCCAGTGATTTTAATCTTGAAAATGAGCCACCTGGGCGACCTGAAACCAAGGAGGATAACGATGAGCTGAAAGCTGTAGTGGAAGCAAATCCATCTCAACCTACGCATGAATCAGCAGCAAGGTCTGACATTGCTATTTCAACAATATGGGTCATTTGACACAAATGGGCAAGGTAAAGAAGCTGGTTCCGCATGAATAAAATGAGTTTCAAAAGAGAAATCAAATGGCATCGAACACTGATACCAACAGGTAAGACAATGCTAGTGGAATACGTTAAACAAAAAACCACACAGAAAATCAGGCATTTCTAAACAATCATATGAGCTATCTATTCTCAACAAAATTTTAGTGTGCAATACAAATATTGCTAATTGTAGGCACCATATTGTACAGCAGATTTTTAGAATTCATTCAAAGTATATAACTGAAATTTTATACTTGTTGAATAACAACTCCCATTTCCTCCTACACTCAGTCCCTAGTAATTATTCTAATTTCTGCTTAGTGTTCTTTTTCACTTTTTCGTTCCTTTTTTTCCTTTTCTATTCTTTTTGAAAAATTCTTTTTTTCCCCACAGGATCTTGCTCTGTCTCCAAGACTAGAGTGCAGTGGTGTGATCATAGCTCCCTGCAGTCTTGACCTCTCGGGTTCAAACGATTCTCCTGCCTCAGCCTTCCTAGTAGCTGGGACTACAGGTGCATGCCACCATGCCCAGCTATTTTTTTTTTTTTTTTTTTTTTTACTTTTTGTAGCGTTGGTTGCCCAGACTGGTTTTGACCTCCTGTTCTCAAGTGATCCTCCTGCCTCAGCCTCCAAATGTGCTGGGTATTACAGATATGAGACACCCCACAGGCCGCTGCTCAGGGTTCTTACTACAAAAAGAGGTAAAGAAAGAAACCTTCGGAGGTAATGAATATGTTTATTTTCTTTATTGTAGTGATGATTTCATGGGTGTATTCATATGGTCAAACCTATCAAATTAGGCCGGGCGTGATGGCTCACGCCTGTAATCCTAGCACTCTGGGAAGTCAAGGGGGGCAGATTGCTCAAGGTCAAGAGTTCAAAACTAGCCTGAGCAAGAGCGAGAGACCTCATCTTTCCTAAAAATAAAAAGAAATTAATTGGCCAACTAAAAATTAGCCGGGCATGGTGGCACATGCCTGTAGTCCCAGCTACTTGGGAGGCTGAGGCAGGAGGATTGCCTGAGCCCAGGAGTTTGAGGTTGCTGTGAGCTAGGCTGACGCCACAGCACTCTAGTCTGGGCAACACAGTGAGACTCTGTCTCAAAAAAAAAAAAAAAAAAAAAAAAAACTATCAAATTGTTTATATTACATATGTGCAGTTTTTTACATATCAGTTAACCTCAATAAAGCTGTTAAAAAATTTGTGTGAGAGAAGAGAGAGAAAAATGTGTGTAAAATACACATTTATAAATCCCCAAACAGTGAAAGAAAGACACTACTTTCTTACATAGACTCTTTTGTAAAATTTATTCTGTATTAGGCCTAAAAGAAATTTTCCATAATATTGAAAAATTACTACTCAGCTACATCTTAATTAACTTTCAACTCTCCATCTAATCCAGTTAGATTAGATGACTTTTCCCTTGGGTATGGTCAAGTGACCATTGAGTTTTGATCATGTAAGCTTTATATGCCTTTTGCCTTTTCTGTTTTTATGTCATTTGATTCTCTGTGTCAGCTGCACATAGAGGTATATAATGGTTCTTTGTGAAGTACACAACTTATATTCATAAAAGGTCCAGTTTGTAGACCAATTAAACAGGGTGTTCAACAGATGAATGGATAAATATGGTATATATATATATATATATATATATACACAAAATGTAATAATATGCAACCATAAGAGAATGAAATCTTGTCATTTTGAGCAACATGGATGAAGGATGTTATGTTTACTGAAATAAGCCAGCACATAAACAATAAATGCTGCATGTTTGCAGTCATATGTGGAAGCTAAAAAACTTGATATCATGGAAGTAGGGATTAGAATAGTGGTTACTACAGGCTGGTGAAGGCAGGGGTGGGGTAGGTAGGAAGAGATTGTTAATAGGTGCAAACTTATGGCTTGATAAGAGGAGTAGGACTGTGTTTTATAGGACTGCAGGGTGACTATAGTTAACAACAATTTATTGTGTATTTTCAAATAGCTAGAAAAGAGGATTTTGAATGTTCCCAACACAAAGAAATGATCAATGTTTGAGGTGATGAATATGTTTGTCATGGCCTGATTGCAGGATGGGGGATGAACACAGAAAGACACAGACAAAAAAAGCACACAGACACAAAAGACGGTACAAGACTGCAGCGCTGAAAGCACCAGTCATTTTATTTTTATACTGTTCAATTTGGCAAGCGTCCTGCAGCTATTTTCTCACACCAGCTACTTTCCCAGATACTTTTTAGTACATGACTTCCCACGGGTCAGCAGCACCTGTTCCTCCAGACATAGCACCAGAGATGCCCTTCAATGGCTGATACTGTTTGCGGATAACAAGACGCCTGGCTCGCTTGCATAGCACAAGAGAGGAAGATGTTTGCATCCTGTCCTTCAATGTCTGGCACCGTGTGCAGATAACAGACAACCTTGGCTGGCGTGCGAAACCACAGGTCCTTGGCCATTTGCCCGGAGGAACAGTTCTCTTTGCTGGTCAGCAAGTCACGTGCTGCTAATTGTGGGAACAAGCAATGTGCTCTCGTTCTGCTGACCTTGGGTCTCGGCCATTCTGATCCAGGGACAGCTCCTTCATATGTTACGTACCTTGATTTGATCGTTACACATTGTATACATGTCTTGAAATAGCACACTTTATCCCATAAATTTGTATACTTATTGCATGTCAATTAATAATAATTAAAATTTTAAAGATATTCTTGGACTTTTTAAAAAATACCAAAATTCAGTGATTTATGTGTTAAAAATATAAGCTGAAGAAATAAACGAGAAAATTTTCTAAAAGTACAGAGAAAAATAGATAATAAAATGGTATTCAGAAGATCAATATAGAGAGTCTAATAACCATCTTTAAAGGAGAGTGGAGAAAACAGGGAATTAGTGAAATTGTGAAAAGCAGAAGAAAATTTCACAAATCTGAGTCTTTAGTTTGAAAAATTCTGCTGAGAGCCCAACACAAGTAATTAAAAGCAATAGCACAACCACCTAAACATATTATTACGAAAATTCACTACACTAAAGATAAGCATTACACAGTGCAAATATACATGTATACACACTCACATATTTCAAAATGGCCATTGCAAAAGAATAATAATTATATTGCAATATGGCCTTTCATGAAAACATAGGATGCTAGCAAATAATGTAATATTGCCTGCAATGTAATGAGAGAAAATTATCTTTCAACTAAGAATTATATTCCATGCCAAAATATTAGAAAATATATGAAAACTGAATAGGGATTTTCAGGCATTGAAAGACTCATAAAGTTATTTGTCATATACAATTTCTTAAAGTTTACTTGAAAGTGTAGTCTAGTAATAGCTGAAGATATAACAACAGAGAGAATAAAATTGTGTTCAATATACTACATGAAGCACAGAAGAAAGGTAAATGGAAGAAACCAAAAAATATCTCCATGGGCAGCCTGGTGATCAGTGAACCTGGATTTGACCAGCGGAGTGGGAAGCTACGGAGGTGAGTGGAGGGGGGTGATTTGTAGACTAGCAACTGTGCTGATAAATAGATCAGAAAATATACACCCATCCCCTCCTCCCCCCTCCACCCACCCAATAACCGATAAATGTTTTGGGTTCTTTTGACATTTTGGTTACATTTTATATATTTGCCGTTCCCTAGGAAGGGTTAGAGGTATGCCCTTCCCCTCTACAATGCTCACCACATCCCTCAGATGTGGGTCTAACCCCCATCCTGCCCCACGAATCCCTGGTGAGGACCACCACCATTTGAGCACCATAGTTTTAATCAGTCAATACCAATTTGATGGCAAGTACATGTGGAGCCCATTTTCCTGATTTTGTGTTGCCTCACTTTGGATAATGGGCTTAGGCTTAATCCAGGATAGTATAAACGGTGCTAGCTCTCTGTCATTTCTTAGAATTGAGTAATATTCCGTTGTGAACATATACCAAATTTTAATTATCCACTCATGAATTGACAGGCACTTGGGTTGTTTCCATGTCCTTGCAATAGTGAATTGTGCTGCCATAAACATTCGGGGGCAGATGTCTTTATAATAGAATGTCTTATGCTCTTTTGGCTAGATACCTAATAATGCTATTGCTAGATTGAATGGTATTTCTATTTTTAGCTGTTGGAGGTATCTCCAAATTCTTTCCCACAGAAGTTGCACTAATTTGCAGTCCCGCCAGGAGTGTAAGAGTGTTCCTGTCTCTCCACATCCTCACCAGCATTTGTTGTTTTAGGATTTCTTGATACAGGCCATCCTCACTGGGGTTAGGTGGTGTCTCATTGTGGTTTTGATTTGCATTTCTCTAATGCTTAGAGATGTTGAGCATTTTTTTATATGTTTGCTGGCCATTATTCTGTCTTCTTTGGAGAAGTTTCTGTTCATTTCCATTGCCCATTTCTTGATGGAGTTGTTTGATTTTTTCTTGTTTATTCTTTTAAGTTCTAGATAGATTCTTGTTATACCTTTATCTGAAGTGTAGAGAGTGAATATTTTCTGCCACTCTGTGGGTTGTCTATTTGCTCTAATGATAGTTTCCTTGGCAGTGCAGAAACATTTTAATTTGATCAGATCCCATTTGTTTATTTTTGATGTGGCAGTGATTGCCTTGGGGGTCTTCCTCATGAATTCTTTGCCTAGACCAATATCTGATAGGGTTTTCCCAACATCTTCTTCTAGGATTCTTAAAGTTTCATGCCTTAGGTTTAGATCTGTTATCGATCTTGAGTGAATTTTTGTGAGGGGTGAGAGGTTGGGGTCTTCTGCATGTTGCTAATCAGTTTTCCCAGCACCATTTATTGAAGAGAGACTCTTTTCCCCATAGTATATTTTTGCCTGCTTTATCAAAGATTAGGTTACCGTATACAGATGGTTTGATCTCAGGAATCTCAGATCTATTCCAGATATCAATGTTTCTGTTCTTGTGCCAGTACCAGGCAGATTTTACTATTATTGCCTCATAGTACAGCTTGAAGTCAGGAAGACTGATCCTACCCAGTTTGTTCTTTTTACTTAAGATTGCTTTGGCTATACATGGTTTTCTCTGGTTCCATACAAAGTGAAGAATTATTTTTTTCTAGATCTGTAAAGAATGCTGGTGGTATTTTGATGATGATTGCATTGATTCTGTAGATCACCTTAGGTAATATTGACATTTTAACAATATTGATTCTACCAAGCCATGAGCATGGTAGATTTTTCCATCTGTTTAAATCATCTGCAATTTCTTTTTTTAGTGTTTCATAGCTCTCCTTATATAAATCTTTCATATCTCTCATTAGATATACTTCTAGGTATTTAGTTTTCTTTGGAGCTATAGTAAAGGGTATTGTGTTTTTGATTTGAGTTTCTGCCTGATGGTTTTTGGCATATATGAATGCTTCTGATTTGTGTATATTGATTTTATACCTTGAAACTTTACTGAATTCATTTATCAGATCTAGGAGTCCCTTGGGGTTTTCTAGATATAATATAATATCATTGGCGAGGAGTAAGAGTTTGATTTCATCTGACCTGACTTAGATATCATTAATGCCCCTCTCATGCCTGATTGCTATAGCTAAGACTTTAAGCACTATGTTGAATAGGAGGGTAGAAAGTGGGCATCCTCGTCTAGTTCTGGTTTGAAGGGGGAATGATTTCAATTTCAAATTTTCCCCATTTAGAATGATGTTAGCCATTGGTTTTTCCTAAATGGATTTTATAAATTTAAGGTATGGGCAGTCTATGCCTATTTTGTTAAGGGTTTTTATCATAAAGGTATGTTGGACTTTATCAAATGCTTTTTCTGCATCAATTGACAGAATCATATGGTCTTTGTTTTTAACTTTATAAAGTAGATTGCATTTATAGACGTGCATATGTTCAACCAGCCTTGCATGCCAGGAATAAACCCCACTTGGTCATGGCGAATTATTTTTTTGATGTGCTGCTAATTCTATTTGCTAACATTTTGTTTAGGATTTTTGCATCTATGTTCATGAGGGATATTGGTCTGTAATTTTCTTTTTTTGTTGCATCCTTTCCTGGCTTTGGTATCAAGGTGATATTGGCTTCGTAGAATGAGTTAGGAAGAATACCATCCTTCTCAATGGTGTGGAATAGTTTCTGTAGTATAGGTATGAGTTCATCTCTGAATGTTTGGTAGAACTCTGGGGTGTAGCCATCTGGCCTGGGACTTTTCCGTTTGGGGTGGTTTTTAATTACTGCTTTAATTTCTGAGCTTGTGATTGGTCTGTTCAAGAACTCATTTTCCTCCTGGGTGAACTTAGGGAGGTTGTGTGATTCCAGGAATCTGTCCATTCCATCTTCATTCTGTAGTTTCTGGGAATATAGATTTCTATATTAGTCAAACATAATGTTTTGTATTTCTGTGGAGTCTGTTGTGATCTCTCCTTTTTCATTTCTTATTGAGGTTATTAGAGTCCTTTCCATTTGAGTTCTTGTCAGCCTAGCCAGAGGGCTGTCAATTTTGTTGATCTTTTCAAAAAACCAGCTTCTGGTTTTGTTGATCTTCCATATAATTCTCTTATTCTGCATTTCATTTAGTTGAGCTTTGATCTTAGATATTTCTTTTCTTCTGCTAGGATCAGAATTGGTTTGCTCTTCTTTTTCCAGTTCCTTGAGTCTATTCATTAGGTTGTTGGTATCTAATCTTTCTGTTTTTTGGATGTGAGCACTTATTGCTATTAGTTTTCCTCTCAGATATGCTTTTGCTGTATCCCAAAGGTTTTGGTAAGATGTGGCTCTGTTGTTGTTTTGTTTGAAGAAATGCTTGATTTCCTTCTGAATTTCTTCCTTGACCCAATAGTTATTCAACAGTAGGTTGTTTAGTTTCCATGACTTAGTGATGTGGTATGTATTTCTGTTAGAGTTGAACTCTAATTTTATACGATTATGTTCAAGAAGACACAAGGTATTATTTTTATTTTCTTGAATTTTTTGAGATCTGCTTTGTGGCCTAGTATGTGATCAATTTTTGAGAAGGATCCATGGGCTGCTGAGAAGAATGTAAATTCAACTTTGTTTGGGTGAAATGTTCTGTATAGATCTATCAGACCTTTTTGGTCAATAGCTTTGTTTAGGTCTCTTATTTCTTTACTTAATTTCTGTTTGGAGGTTCTATCCCGTTCATTTAGTGGTGTATTGAAGTCCCCTGCTACTATGGCAGTATTGTTTAAAGTGAAATTTAGCTCAGACAAGGTTTGCTTTATGTAATTGGGTGCTCCTGCATCAGGAGCATAAATATTAAGAATTGTTAAATCTTCTTATTGGATCTTCCCTTTCACCATTATGAAGTGGCCTTCTTTATCCTTTATTACTTTTGTTAATTTAAATCTAATGTTGTCTGTGAATTATATAGCAACCCCTGCTTTCTTTTGACTTCCATTTGCCTGGATGATAGTTTTCCATCCCTTGATCTTCAGCCAGGAGGCATCTTTATGGTTTACCTGTGTTTCCTGTAGATAGCAAATACTAGGCTTATGGAATTTTATCCACTCTGCCAGCCTATGTCTTTTCAGAGGACAGTTTAAACCATTTACATTTATTGAGAGGATTTAAATTGGAGGAAGATTTCCATTCATATTGATGGGTGAAGTCCTGTTGCTTTGACTTAGAGCTTGAGTCATCATGAAGTTCAAGATCTAGACTTTAATTCGTTGAGGATTTCATTTTGAGGAGTGTCTATTGCCCTGTTCACTGTGGAAGGCAGGTCTGAGAATTTCCTGTAGTGCTGGTCTGGTCTTTGCATATTCCTTCAGCGATTGTTTGTCTGAGAAGGATTTTATTTCACCCTCATAAATGAAACTTAATTTTGCCAGATAAAGAATTCTAGGTTGGGCTTTGTTCTGTTTTAGAAGATTAAGGATAGGCACCCACTTTCTCCTGGCTTATAAGGTTTCAGAAGAGAAGTCTGCAGTTAGTCTGATAGGCTTTTCTTTATAGGTCATTTGTTATTTATGCCTTGGTGTACAGAGGATTGCTTCTTTCGCATTTATTTTGGTCAGCTTAATAAACACATGATGAGGCGATTGCCTATTCGCATGGTGTCTCCCAGGAGTTCTGTGTACTGCTTGAATTTGGATATCCAGATTTCTAGCTAGGTCCAGCGTATTTTCCTCCAATATGCCCTAGAATAAGTTTTCCAACCCTTGTGAATATTCTTCTTCCCCTTCTGGAATGGCAACCATTCTGAGATTCGACTTTTTAACATAATCCCATACTTCCTATAAGCTTTGATCTTGTCTCTTGTTTCTGTGCATCCTTTCTTCCTCTGACTTGTTTAGCATGTAGGTATAATCTTCAAGCTCTGAGATTCTTTCTTCAGCATGATCTATCCTGTTTTTGAGGCTTTCCGCTGTTTTATGGAGTTCCTTGAATGTTTTCTTCATTGCTGAAATTTCTGCTTGGTTTCTCTGAATTACTTCTATATCTTTGGATAATTTTTCATTCATTTCCTGGATTGTTCTTGTGGTTTCTCTATGTTGGGAATCTGTTTTCTCTTCGATTCCATTGAGCTTTCTAACAATCCACATTTGGAATTCTTCCTTTGTTAGTTTAATCATATCATTTAAGTTGGTGTCAGTTGGTGGAGAATGAGTATTTTCTTTTCGAGGTGACTTTTCTCTCTGATCTTTCATGGTTCATGATGTTTTTCACTGATTCTTCCTCATCTGGATACTTTGTTGAGGACCAGAGGTGCTGCAAGTCGATTATAAGCTGTGTTCTTGGGTTCCAAAGGAATGATCCTTGGAAGAGCTGGGGAGGATTTGTTCTGGTCCTGTATCGTCTCTCCCAAGGGTTCCTGGAGTCCTCAGGAACAGCAGCCTCCTTCCCTTCTCTGCCTTGCTAAGACAGGCTCTACTTTCTGAGCACAGAATGCCGACTGCTGAGTGCAGCGAGATACCACTCAGGTTCAAACTTGTGAGATAGCTGCCGAACAAAGCACCACTCTCAACTTTCCACCCTTATAAATTCAGCTTCCAAGGCCACCTGCCCAGTTAGGGCAGATGGGGAGACTGAGTTTACTACCAGCGAAGCCCTCCCCAGCGTTTTCACGCTAAGGAGCGGCTTGGTGGAGCTGAGAAGCAGCTGGTGGGTTTGGACCCTCTCCCACTTGCTACTGCTTCAGCGGAGCGCTGGGAGCTCAACAAGTTGCCTTCTCCAGAGCCCTGAACAGATCATCCACTTTAGGGTAGAAGAGGTGCCAGAGAAATGCTTCCAGTGCAGTCCCCCGTAGCGTCTCCAAGCTTCGGGCAGTGTGGTGGTGCTAGGAAGTGATGCAGGGTTTGAACCCTTTCCCCTCCCGCTACTGGTTCAGTGGAGATCTGGCAGTTTAGAAAGGTGCCTTCTCCATCAGCTTGAAGAGTTTGTCTGGTTTAGGGTAGTAGTGATGCCTGTCAAACTCCTCCAGTGTGGCCCTCCGAAGTTTCTCCAAACGGCGGGGGCAGTGCTGTGGGGCTGGGGAGCGGGCACAGAGCTCGGCCTTTCTCCCTACCCACTACCGCTTCAGCGGCGCTGTGAGCTTGATAAGCTGCCCTCTTCAGAATCAGGAACAGTTCAGCTGGTTTTGTGCAGTGGGGAAGCCCGGAGAACGCCTCCCGCGCGGTTCTGCACAGGGTCTCCAAGCCGCAGGGCAGATCGGCCAGGCTGAGTGCGGGTGCTGGGTTCAGACCCTTCCTGCACTCCTCACTGCTTCATCGGGGCGCTGTGTAGAATTCAAAATGCTGCATGCTCCAGGCTCCCCTCCAAACTGCTCGTCTGCCCATGTTGCCACCTCCCACTAACTTCAGGAAATTCCCTGCCTATGTGGGTGTTGGGATTGGTGGGGAAGGGATCGTCTCCCCGTGTGGGGAGAAGGATGCCTCCTCTGGCCAGTACGTGGGGCGGCAGACGCGCGGGTGTGCTCCCTCCCCACTGTACTTCCGACTCCCTGGATTTTGTGGAAGAATTTCGGTTCACCTTTGATTTTTGTCCATGATTTCCGTATCCCGGTGTCTCTCTGCAGTCCTGCGAAGCTGCTCCAAGTAGGTGCAGATGGCTCCGTGTGGTCGTCTGTCCTCTTCACCTCTCACCCCGAGAGCCGAGAGCCGAGAGCCAAGAGGTCAGCCCTATTCTGCCATTTTTTCTCACTTTCATAGTCTGATGCAAATATTTAATGTATGTTTGAAAAGTATGTATTTTATATTCTCTATGTATATATTTTGTGGTTGTAGGGAGCAATTATCTCTCTTAGGTCAATTTTGTTAATTGCTTTCAACTATTTTATCTTTTTATTGAATTTCATATTTTTGATCTATCAATTTTTAAGAGTGATGTGTTCAATTTTTTTACAATACAAAAGAAATAAAAGTTTATGATCATTGTTGTCATTTGCAAAGATGATTCTTGAGGATTTATAATATTACAAAATTATTGAAGAATGGGCTTGGGAATCCTCTCTCATATCCAGAAAACCCAAAGCATTGCCTAATATTTTCAAGTGAATAAAAAAGGATACTATTTAGATATAGAATAATTCATCAGGAGAACACCAGAAAAACACATTAATAGTAAAACTTAAATGGGTCTATCAGATACATTCATCTTTAGCACCGCATTCCTTAAAAAGAAAAAGATAGATTAAAATATATGTGTATATATGTGTTCTGGCATGTGAGCATATGATGTGGGCATGGGAGACACCGGTCTATTACTTCTAATTATAAGTCCTTTGTATCACCTGATTTTTGGATCTTGTGCATGCATTATTTTGATGCAAATTTTAAAAAAAGAAACTAAAGAATATATTAAGTCAAGCTCTTTTAAAGTTTTAAACTTCTAGTTGTGCTGGAAATATGTTCTTGCTGAATTCTGTCCACTGAACCTGAATAATGTCATTAATTAACTAATATGTGGTAAAAATAAATTAACTCCACATAGAACTTAAATGGGTCTATCAGATGCATTCATCCTCAGCAACATGTTGTTTAACTAAAATGAAAAAAATATCATTCAAAATATATATGTATGTATATATTCATCATCTAAATATATACACACACTGTAACAGAATACAGATAATCTTTTTCAAGTTTATTGTAAAAATAAACAGCATATATAGATTTATCATCTCCTTTGCTTTTTCCTTCAGAGAGCTCCAGAGGTCAAATGTGCATTTTAATATCACTTATTCCAAATCTAGAAGTTAAGCTAAAGATTTAGAACTGAGATCTTGTTCTCTGAAATACAGGCCAATGTATAATAGCATTAATTACATGCTTTTTTGTTGTTGCTTATTACTAATACCGTCCATAACAAATTTCATTAGAAATTATTTATTTTTCTTCATTATTATTAACAATGAGATGGTACTAAGAATACCATATTTCATTTATTTAATAATATGACATTTAAATTTTATTTATTTAGCTATAATAATCTAATGAGAAACTGACTCTGTTTTCTTGATGATATATTATTAATAGTTATTATTATATTCTTCTTATTATAAAAGGCATAGCTATATACCATTTATAATTCATCACACACTAAATTATTCAAATTAGTAAAATGGTTTTTTAAGCATTTTCCCCTGGCACAATGTGTGCAAAGAAAGATGTAAATTTCATGGTTAGTTTTTGTTAATTCATTTCAATAAAGTGAGCTGCTTGTTTTTCTCTTATATAATGAACATTTTAAGTACATGTTGTTCAATTGTGATATTTTAAATAAATAGCCAATATAATTTTTATAATTTCTATACCTCCTTATAGCTATAAAATGTAAAGTGTGTTATTTGGAATGAGGACAAAATTTAAGCCAACTTTAAAAAAATATAACATATGTCACTGATTAAATGTAAAATGAATGAGGCATAAAAATAACCAACATTTAAGAATTCCATATGTTAAAATACATTTTACATTTAATTGGTGATATTTCTTGTGTACATTTTCTAATATATTTGTGTTTTACTATTTTTTAAAATGTGTCTTTCCCATTATGATGACATAAAATAATAAGATGATGACAAAAGCAAAACAGGGAGACTGTCAGCAAAGACCAACCAAATGAAGGTCACCTCACAAAGTACTGTACTTGACTCTAGCAGGAGTAGAATGTCTTACTTCATTTTTTAAAATAAATACTACTTCAAATATTATTTTGTTTTAATATACTTTTTTTTTTCTTTTGAGACAGAGTCTCTCTCTTTGCCCCGGCTAGAGTGCTGTGGTGTCAGCCTAGCTCACAGCAACCTCAAACTCCTGGGCTCAAGCGATCCTCCTGCCTCAGCCTCCCAAGTAGCTGGGACTACAGTGAACCACTATGCCTGGCTAATTTTTTGTTTCTTATTTTAGTTGATTGGCTATTTTTTTTTTCTATTTTTAGTAGAGATGGGGTCTTGCTCTTGCTTAGGCTGGTCTTGAACTCCTGAGCTCAAACGATCCTCCCACCTTAGCCTCCTAGAACTTCTGGACTACTTTATAGCAATGGCTGTAACTACATAAAAGTGATAGTGAAGGTCCATCTCTAAGGTCATTCCAGACTGGGTGAGACTCAGAGACATCAGCGACTGTTACATATTTGCTTGCCTTTGATTAGTTTCATATAGATAAGACATTCATTTTGAGGATAAATCATCTATAGAAGAGACCAAAGGGTTAGAAAGTCATTAGTTTGTAAATGATCATACACACTGTGTATAGGAGATTGGATTAAGGAAATAAGAATTTCATGAAGAAATATGACAAGAGTTATTGAGAACTTTTCAGTTTTATAAAGAACACTTGAGCAACAGCATGACAAACAGACCTTGATGCTCAGACATTGATAGGAATAAATTATTTCCTGAAAAGAAGCAAAGGGAGTATTTTGTAGGATACCAAAGGGATTTTTAAAACAGTAAAGCAAGAGAATGGAAAAAAGTCTTGGATTCATTTGAATATTAAATACAAAGGAGATAAGAAGCCAAAGAGAAACTCATGGTCGCGGTTTGCCTGACAGAGAAAGTAAAACTGGAGAATATTTAGTCAGTAAAGAAGACAAGTAATTCACTTTTGACTATTTTGAACTGTTAATACCTAGATGTGTCAGAGAGGAAGCAGTTTTCACATGTTGAGAACTCAAGAAAGAATTCTGGACTAGAGAAAGAGAATGTAAAATAGTCAGCATTTGGGTGATACTTAGAGATGGGCATGTGGCAGCAAAGGTTGCTGACAGGAAATTCTGGAGGATACAGCACTCAAGAGCAAATTAAGGAAAAGAAGTTTACAGAGGAGCTGGAGAAGCAACAACAAAGAAATTAGTCGTTAAAATAGTGTCACAAAAGTGAAGGCAGCAATTTTTTAAAAAGATGGGAATAGTCGATGGTGCCAAAGTTAAGAAAGATCATGTTATATTATGTGTAGGGATTGTTCACAGGGTTTGGCCGCCAGGAGATTACTGATTACCCCAGATTATTATGTAACAAATTAATGGTTATAAATGACTAGTTATGGTAGGTTGAGCATTGAATGGAAAGTAGATAAGTTCAGCTTAGAAGGGAAGTTGAGAGGTGAAGTACCAAGGCAGTGTTTCCCAACTTTTCCACATTGTACAGACCACAAAAGTGATGGTATTTGTATGACACACTGGAGAAAACTCTGCAGGGTTTAGGGACATACATATGGAGATTGTCAGACAAATATCAATCATATTTTATTTTTGTTGTAAAAGTGTATTTAAAAAATAAGATATAGCTTATTAGGAAAAGCATTACAATTATATTTGTGTCAAACATACCCACAGAATCCTTTCAAATATTTAATTCCAGGAAGAGACAAACATGAGATTGTTTCTAAACCACATTGGATTTTGTTTTTAAATGAGTATATTCAATTCTTAATCAAGAAACTTTAATCATGAACATGAAATTACTCATCCTGCCCTCCCACTTAGGGTTGCTGTTTATGGACCACAGAGCATTCTTCTTGGCACCTGGGACACACATTTCTCTAGCAGCTCCATGGGCCAGCCTCTTGTCTATTACCAATAAAACTGCTCTGTGCAGCTGGCTGCTAAAGTAAGTTTCCAACTTTTATAGTCTTTCTGTGATCACTTTGATGTTCTGGATGTCATCATGCCTATTATAAGGCATGTTTATAAAACGTGATGAATTTCATAAAACTCAAATAAACTATAAGTTGTTAGCAGCAGCTAGCCCAGAAGATCTAAACTACTCTAAATCCCACTGGGCTGCTCCCGTAGACTGCTGGGTCACTGTTCACAGTTGTGTGCATATTTATTTGCAGCAAACCAATCAGGATGTCCTTACTAAAGAGCGAAATGAGGCCGGTGATTTTTGTTTTATGTTAAAGAAATTTAAGAATCTATGCAAAGAGACATGTAACTTAGAGAAGAGATGAGGTTATTAACCAATAATGAAATGGGGGAAGATGGCAAGGATCAGAGAGGATAGAAATGTGCTTGTTTGGTAAAAGAAAATAACTCAAATGAAGCTCCAATTATTCGACTTGGTAATTGTTTGATAATTGGTTTTTTTTTTTTGTTTTTTTTTTTCTGATGAAGTGGTGAAGTGTTTGAGAATGATAAAGTTGATGGTAGGACAGAGGAATTGAGGAGAGGGTGTTGAATTCCTGGAATGGCTCTTTTAGCATGTGGGATATATAACTAACTGGCGCCACGTGTAAGAGTGCTATGTGACACCACGGTTTTATGTAAGACTAGAGAAAATGAATTACATGTTTCACAACATTGGAGTGTGTGGTTGTGGGGAGGGTGGATGGGTGTGAGCCTGGGTAGGCATAGGTAGGGGTATGTGAGTCTGTTTATGTATTTCTTCATAAGGATTTAACATGGAAGTAAAATAATGGAATGTCCTGTGGCAGATGTTTTTCTAGGCTTGGACTTTGTTTGGAAAAATACGTATACTGAATAGACAATAAGAGAGCTAAGGGTGATAGAGAAATTGGAAAGTGCGATTTAGGTTACTTTGGGAAAGAAAAAAAGATTAAGGAGAGACTAATTCGGAAAGTAAGGAGTTGATAGAAGTTAGAGATATCAATGATGTTATATATGTTATTCTTATACTGAAAAAAACTTAGGAAATCTGAAGGATAAGTCATTGTATTCAGAAATTGGAATATTTTAAATTTTTGGAAGAAACATGATAAAAATTAGAGTCTTTAAAGGAGTAGAACAAAAAACAATTGAAGTTTAAAAACAAGATAGCAGGACAAAGGTTTTTGATATATCATTAATATAGATATTGAAGTTCTCGGGATGATGTGAGGATTTAGAAAGGACAAAATTATTTTATAATTCCAGGCTCTCATTTGTAATAACATTCTGTCTTAACACTGATGGCTACATCAGAAACGGCGCTAAGAAAAAAAAAAGGCAGCTTTTAGATTGACGTGGAAGATGCTCTGCCTGAGGTTCACAGTGTTTTATTTTTGTTTTCCTTCTATACCTGTAGAGCCACTGTGGTTTGGGCACATTCAATGAGTAGCAGGCTGGATCACACCTGTGTGATGCCTGGGTGCACAAGTAACTAAACAGAACTGGGACTAGATTGATATTTGGATGCCCAGAAGACAAGAGCTCATTCATAGGGATCATGCTATGGATTGGATATTTGACTCCTCCAAACCTCATGTTGAAACTTGATCCCCAATGTTGGAGGTGGAGCCTAATAGGAGGTGTTTGGATCGTGGTGGTGGATCCCTTGTGAATAAATTAATCCCCTCCTGTTGTGGGGTGGAGTGAATGAGTTCACGTTTTATTAGTTCCTATGAGAGCTTGTTGTTAAAAATACTGATATCTCTGTCTCCCCCATTGGTTGTTCTTTCACCATGTGACCTCCACACACACTGGCCCCCTTTACCTTCCACCACTAGTGGAAGCAGTACGAGGCCCTCACCAGAAGCAGGTGCTGATGACTTGCTTCCTATACAGTCTGCACAACTGGGAGCAATACAACCCTCTTTTCTTTATAAATTACTCAGCCACAGGTATTCCTTTATAGCAACACAACCCAAGATGGTAAAGCTGTGTGTGTGTGAAGCACAGATTTCTAATTTCAACTTTTTGTGACTTAGATCATTTCTACCAAAGAATACTGACAGAGACAAATTAGAGCCAAGAGATAGAGGGAGAGACATAACCTTAATAATTTATTTTGTTTTCTTTAATTCAGTGTTTCCCCAGCTTGTGATGTCACTGGGCATTGCAGGTATCAGTTGCAGGGTACACTCTTTATGGACTGAAGTTGGGGTTCAGTTTTCCACTTTCAACTGAAAATACCTTGTATAATATGGAAATATTTAGGTACATGGGTACAGAATGTGGCAAGTGACAGACACGTTACTGGCTTGATTTGGGATATAGGGTTGACTGAAAATTGAAGGTTAGTACACTGTGAAAAAATTTGTGAAAAGGTTGTAGCTTGTTGAATACTTATAGCCAAATGTTGCAATGTAAGATGGTCTTTATAAAAGCAAATGAGAAATGGCCTTTTTTATGGCCAGTAATCTGGGATGGACACAGGCCAAATAATTATGTGACTTGTAGAATTGCAGAAAGACTGATCTTTCTGCTCCAAAATAATGTTAAGATCCAAATTGAGCGGGAATCTTGAATAAGAGCAGGGGATAAAAAGAAGACCCAGAGAAATGGGGGAAAATTAATTTCTCTGCACTGTTTAGTATCATGCTGATGTGGCTATTGAGTGCATGAAGTGTTCTTTAAGTGTACAAAACAGAGTATAAGTCAAAAACTTTGTGCAAATAAGCAGTTAAACTCTGTGTTGGTTATGCATTAAAATGATAAAATTTGGGTTATATTGGGTTAAATAAAAGATATCACTAAAAATAATTTCATGATTAATTTTTGCTTTTTTTAATGTGACTACTAGAATACATGAAATTAGATATATGGCTCATATTTGTGACTTACAGTGTCTTTCTCTTTTACATTAGTACCTTAGATATTTCTAATATTAAGAACATTGTAAAATTGCCTATCTTCTGCTGCAAATCTAACATAGTTAAAATTTTCACCACTTTAAATTACTATCAGTAGGGTTATGTAGGTACCCTATTGATAGTATGAACCTACATATGTATGTACCTACATAACCCTACAATAGGGTTATGTAGGTACATGGTCATTAGAGACATAGAATGCATGCAAACTTGGTTTAGTCCTGGACCCAAATATAAGCCAATAAACCAAGGACTAAATAGCCAGAAAGAGCTACGAAGTCTGATAATTAGAGATAAAAACCCACAAAGTCCAAGATAAAAATCCACAAACTCCAACACCCAGATATCGGGTGATGCTTACTAGAAAACAGTTCCCTGAACTTGAAAGAAATTCAGCTTACCAGGGCTCCAGAGGAGGTGCATTGCTAGAAAAATCCCAAACCTCTCAAGTATCTGACCCTAATTTCTAACTCCCATGAAAAGTAAATAGCAAATAAATATAATTGCCAAATTCACTGACCCAAGCACTTGCTCTTCCATTGGGCAGGAGGTTGTTTTGTTTTGTTGTTTTCCCCATATATTTTGATAAAGAAAATGCTATAAACTGGTGTATTTTTTCCACTTTGCTCTTTTACCAAGGAGATTTGTTGGAGACTAAGACCCTCCACATTCCAACTACTTGTCCTGACTTGTCCTACAGGTCTCACCCGGAAAATAGCCTAAGACGAAAATAGCACCCAGCCCCCCAGCTATAGTTCCAAGAAGAATGCATTCCATGCCCTGCTTGCTCCAGGGCATGCTATCTGCAATTGTTCCCAACCCCCTGCCAGGTTGGGATTGAGTGATCCATCACAAAGAGCTTCCGGTGCCATTGAGATGCTGATTGGGGCTGATTAGCCCACACCCAAGCCTCATCATCCCCCCACTCTATTTTTCTGTTTCTGCTTCCTTGTTTTCTGTGTATAAAACCTACTAAAAATCCAAGTAAAGTAGACCTTGACAACCATTCGCTTGGTCTCGTTTCTTTCTCTCGCCCATCTCTTTCAGGCACGGTCCCCCTCGCCCCCGCGAGTAACAGAAGGTCCCGCGGGCCGGGACAGAGATTTGCTGTTGCAGATATTTTATTTTCACTCTGACCTTATGCTTGAGTGCATTGGGTAGAATGAATACATCGTTTGGTCTCAGAATGACAGGCTAGCAAAAGTCATGCATTGCATCAAAACAGAATGACTGTTAAAATACTTATAAAAAGAATAAATGCCATTCTTTGGGAAAGGATAAGCATAATTTTCCTTATTAGTAGAAATGGTGTATTGTATTATGAGTAAATATTATTGAGATTAAATATAACTTTTATATGAAATGGAATTAATACATATTGGGTACTATGAAGGTAAAAATAATCAATACATAGTTTTAGTTGTTCAAGCAAACATTTGATTTTGTCTATTGTAGTAAAATATATCTTCCATTTTTGGGGGCAATTTTTATCATAATTTAAGTGGTTATGGGAATCTACAAATTATGGTACTTTCTCTTTTTTTCCCACAGACATGGCTACACCCAACTTTATTTTCTTCTTATATTCATCACTTTGTATAACATAGAGATTTTTTTAATAGCATATGTTTATACAAATACATTTAGTGCAGTATTTGTCCTTTGCTTTGCCTTATCATAAATTCTATATATTCTTGTGTTAAAAAGGTAGGGAAAATAAGGAAAAGAAAAGAAGCATAAGAAAAAGACACTGAGTGAAGATAGCTCTATGAAAGAAAATTTCTGAATTAGTTTTTGTGGTTGCATAAATAATCCTCCCATTATATACAATCTAACCAATTCACAAATAAAACAATGCTGATGACAGTGCTCCAAGAGATCTATCATTTAGCACTTTACTGAAGAAAAGGCGAATCCCTCCTAATTTTTCCATTTCATTACTAGGTTTATTTACCTATTAATATATAGCTTTAAGATTTTGTATATAAAATTCTGATAATATTTTTAAAAACTATACTATAACTAATTTAAAGTCTGTTATGATATATTCCTTAGGCATATCAAGACTTACTTTCTAACAAATATTTCATTTTACTTTTGTTTAGTACAGTCATCATATTGTTCTCCCATTATTTGGAATGAATACCTTTATTTATAATGATGACTATCTAATGTATATAAATTATCTCACTAAGTATCTGCTCATCCTAGTCATAAATCTAAACTGTTTTGGTGATTGAAATTTGTGAACTTAATTTTCCAATTCAAATGACAGCTGTGTTTCAAAATACTAACATATTCCTTTGATACAGAGTAATGACAGTTATTTTCAAGTGCATTGTACAACCATATTGGCTGTGAAATTTGATTGTCGATAAGTTGATTTATTTCTCTTGCACTGCTGGATGGAAATTAGAATGTCTAGCAAACTCATATACACCAAAATTGAAGTGACTGAGAAATATATGAGAAAGAATCCTAATACGGTTGTTTTAAATACATGGAAAAATATGAAAAATTAAGCTATCTGGAGATACAATACAATTGTTGACTTTATAATAAAGAAAATTTCTTTCCAGTTCTCATTTTCTTCACAAGTATATTTTTATGTCATGTGAAATAAATAAAAATATACATAATTATTTAAATAAATATAAATTTTATAATGGATACTCAATCAGATATAAATTATTATAGTTACCATAATTATAAAATAGTTATCAAAATATATGTATACTTTATAATTGGTAAATGATTTTTAATAAAAAGTTAGAATATAAGACAGGTAGTTCAACTAAATATATTTGCAAGCTTGTTAATCATTGTTTTTAGTACATTTCTGAAAATTTAACATTCTGGCAAATATAAGTGCATGTATGTGTGTGTATTACAGCAAGGCAAGTGAAATCAAAGTGGTGTTTGGTGATATTAAAGAACATTTAGGTGATATTAAAGAACATTAGCTGCCCATTTATTCATTTTTTTAAGGTCTCTTGTAATCAAAGTTGCTATGGCACTTTTGGTGACTGCCCTTGCATATGGAATACAAATGCAAGAATCTGCCGTCCTCTTTTGATACGCCAGGCCTTTAGATGGTTTCACTTGTCAATGGAAAAAAGCCAATCTCTGCAAAATAATTTTAAAGAGATTTATTCTGAGCCAAATTTGAGGACCATGACCCAGAGCCACTGCCAAGAGGCCTTGGGCAAGTGGACCCGATGTGACTGGGTTACAGTTTGGTTTTATACATTTCAGGGAGAAAGGGGTTACAGGTAAAGTCATTAATCAATAAGTGGGAGGCACTCATTGGTTTGGCCCCAAAAGGTGGGGCATCTCTAGGAGGGGGGGCCTACAGGTTATAGGTGGGTTTAAAGATTCTTTGGCTTGTAATTAGGTAAAGACATGAAGCTTTGTCTAAAGGCTTGGAATACTTTGACATAAGGAGCTGTTCTCAGAGATAAGCCACCTGACATCGATTTGTTGTGTAAAGTGAGGCCCTGCAGGTTTGTTTTGCACACCCTTAGGCCTGTTGACAGGTTACAAAGGAAGTCCCCAAGAAGGGAAGGGGTATGATGAGGCCTGTCTGACTTCCCTCTTCCTGGCAGGCAATTTGCTTTTAGGATATTCCTTTGGCCACCAGGGGGTCCATTCAGTCAGCCGGTGGGGGGAGGGGTGAGCCTTAAAATTTTATTTTACTTCGCACACTGAAAAACATTTTTGCATTATTTTTATACCTCAAAATAATTTTATATTTCAGTAATTCTTAAAAATTAAATGAATTTCAGGTAAAATGTAACAATATCTAGTACACAGTTATTACAGACAGTATCTTAATTATTAGTAATCATAAAACTCACCTGCTTTGTTTAAAGCTTAAATCTCGATCCAAAAATTTTACATCAGTGATTAATTATTAAGGTTTTTTGAAAGGAAATATGTTAAATTACATTCAGTCCTATCTGGAGCAGCCTCAGCTTCCAGGTAAGCTGAGAATTTATCTGCTTGCTGGTAAGACAAAGAAGATCAATCGAAGCCTAAGCATGGCCAAGACAAGGCTGACACAAAGGCTGTTTGGCAGCGTGCCAAATCACAGTGTGGAAGAAAAGACAAAAACAAATTTAAAAAAGAATATGAGCTCGGGCAGAAGGAGCTTTCCAAGGAAGGAACTGAACTGGTGGATGATGCATTAGTTAACATAACACTAGCTGCTGTAACAGATTCAATCTTGAAATCTCAGCAGTGTAAACTTACAGGAGTCTAAATATTTCTCACTTAAAGCCTGATCAGGTGCAGATCACCAGGTATGCTGTCATTTAGCTGGTAGATGTGAAGGAGAGGTGAATGCTGCAGAGGATTTTTTTCTGTACCTGGCCTGGACAGAATGTACATCATGTATGCGTAAGTCCATTGACTACAGCTGTATTACCTGACAAATCTACCTATGAAGGAGGATGGGCGATATCAACTAGCTATGGGTTCATAAGGAAAGGGAAATAAACTTTTGCCTGGTATAGAGCTTGCTAATCTTGACAGAAGAAATTCAGGAAGTACTTATATTCATACTTAATCTAGATGCATTATCACCAGAGTTTGGGCACATTTAGAAAGCAAAATGCAGAATGTGCAGACTGTAGATGGAATAATTATGACCAAACAAAAGGTGATTTAGTACTGATCCCTTCACTAAAGTATGTTGCCTTAAGAAAAATTCAAAATCATCAAGTAAGAAAAGCAGAAATATTCTGCTGTGGACTAGGAAAATAATGCAGAAGTATGTAGAACAATTTGGCTTAGTGGCAAGAGGTTTTCAGTGCTTGTCGCAAATGTATCAGATATTGGGCTTCAACCGTTAATCACGATTTCACAGCTAACGAGTGGGTGCTCTGATGAGGACAGAATCAGAGACTGAGCAGGACGCCTCTGAGTGTGCAAGTGTCTCGTCGCCTATGTCCGAGCAGGGTCGGACATTATTCCACAACAAAACAGTCACCAACATGCTGCTGACTTAAAATGCATTAGCTCAAGTTAGGACAGTGCACCAAGAATGCTGCCCACTTTTATTTGTTAGTACTTCAATAATTAAATTAAGATTGTATTTTTTTCTAAATGTAGTACTTGTCTATGAGGACAGATTACATTTTAATTTTTACTTTAATATGTAGCATCTTAGTATATTTTTAAAAATCATATTGTAAATTCATAAAACATATTTCACTTAAAAACTTTATTAGAGAATTAAGTGATACTTTTTAAGCTCTGTCATTTTCACATGTAAATGAGAAAAATGAAAATCATACATTTGTTCTGGATTTGCTATGTAATGAATTAAAAATAACAACTTAAAGTTTAAGGAATTAATAATGCTATAAGAATGTAGAAGATTATTCTTTCTATAAGAAAATAGATCATTTAAATGATTCTATAGATTAGCACTAAATTAATTTGTACTACCTACATTTAAAAACATATTTTTAGGTATATCCATGTAAAGGTGATCTAATCAAATAGAAAAAAAAATATTTGGTCAATGTGCCTTATAGAAGCTTGCCAATATGGCCGTTCCATGTTGTGAGGTCAGACAAGCTGTCTCAGAGACACACGTGTCACCACGACATCATAGGTGAATAAAAGAACACCAGATTTTGCTGTCACATAAAATTAGATGCATATGTTGCGTAGAATGTATTTCAACAATATTTCAGTTTCTTAAAATGAGTATTTACATAACGGGCATTAAAAAGTACAGAGGCAGAGGAAGTATAATTTAGCAAATCAGTAGAGATATATTAATATAATCTTGATTATAGAATTACTTTTTTAAAAATCCCTTTAGTACCCAGTATGTTCAGGTTAACCTAAGTACAGAAAGATCAATGTGAAGTTTTCTACTTTAAATAATTTACTTTAAGCAAGAAATTTACATTAAATAATAAATAGTTGAAGTGGGTGGGAGAAATGGTTTTCCTCATGAAAAGAAAATAATTGGAAAATTATTACAAGCAAGAGGATATACTTGGCTTCATACAGGATACTAAATCAGACCACCATTCACTACAACCCTAATTTAAGGGGAAAAGAAAATTCAAGTAGTATAGGTATACATTAGACTAGACACACACACACACACACACACACACACACACACACACACACACAAAGAAAAACAAGAGAAAATAGCAAGAAAACAAGCAAAAACACAATTAGATACCACTGCAAGATATGCACCATTCAACAATATTTTATTGTAACAGGTGGTGGAGATACAAAAGTAAATAAGACAAGTACATTCTGGCCCAGTATGTTATTCACCATCTGGAAGAAAAAATATCTTAAGCATGACTAACATAATAAAAAGTGCAGAGAACTGGGGAGCAAGTAAATGAAAGAATGAGCCCAGTATAGAGTAGCAGCATTTCACATGAGCCAGAAAAGACAAATAAGAATTAGTTAGTGTAGTATAATGGAGGAAAATGGAAAGAGAGCAAAAGTAGCATTGTAAAGGTACTAAAGCCAGATGGAATATGATCTTTAAAAAACAAATGTAGTTTCATATTCCTAGAGTTAAAATTGCTTAAGAAATAGTGGCTACAGTTGAGACTCAATATAAACAAATGGGCAAAATTATTCAGGGCTTTATGGATCATAGTAAAGATTCTGTATTTCTCTATCCTAATGGAAATACAAAGCAAAACAAATTTGGGTGAGTTCAGAGATACATTAATTTTAAGATGATATCCTTCTAGTTTCAGTTATACAATTGTTAGATTGGTTAATAACTGCATTGAGAGACCAGGCAAACTTATTTAAGTAATCCAGACCAAGGTAGGGGAGAAAGGGATGATCCTGATGTGGACTGCAGTATGAGAGAAACAAAAAACATACATGTGGTATAGAATTAATATATTTGAAGTGTACTTGATCAGATTTACAGATTAATTGACTACTTATGTTTATAAAGGGATTAGATTTTGAAAAACATGGCTGCCATTTTTTTTTCATTTTAGCAGAAGTGTGGTTAAATGCACTGTTCACTGAGATAAGATAAAATTTGGGAAATACATATTATTATTGTATTTATTGAATATGAGATACCTAACAACCATCTAAATTGAGATGTCTCATGGCAAATCAGATATGTAAGTCTAAGGGTGAGAAGAATGATCAAGCCCACAGGTAACCAGAGCCATAGGGGTCAATATGGTCACCTAAAGATGATATGCAAATTGAGAAAACAGCATGGGAGATTGTTGGAGAACCCCAACAGATAATAGGCAGGTAGAGAGGGAAAGCCAGCAGAAGTGTTAAAGGTCATCAGCCAAAGATTAATAAGATGATTTTATAGTAATCTTACTAATAGCATTCACTTAAGAAATAATTAAAAAATCAACACTCTTATCTGTAGCTTGTTTACTTTGTGGTAAAAGGTGAAAAATGTTCTGTTCCAGTGTTCCAATGTTCTGTTCCACCTGACTTTCTAGGTGAAGAGAGCATCCGTTGAGATTAGAGAGAGAGTAAGAAGGTCAGATGCTTCATAAGAGTAAAAAAGTTAATAGAGGAAACCAGGCATATTGTATATTGATCTGGGGTTGGGGTTTTGCCTTGTAGGGATATTAAAAGTATAAAGTATAAAGGGCTAAGGAACTGGATCAGTGTGATGCCTTCACACTGACCCTAGATGCTAAGCTGAATAAGATCAGAGGAGTCGAAGGGTCAAGGAAAATGAACATTTGGCCAAGGGGAGTTATCGTACCAGCAGTTAAACATGGAACCAGGATGAATAGAAGGTTATCCTCAGACAATGAGACATCTAACTTAGAGGTTTCAGAGCTTGAACAGTGTGAATCAATGATAAATTCTTGGGTGTGACCATAGAAATGATAGTTGATAAACAGTCATGAAGAGGAACATTGAATCACGGATTCTTTGATTAGAATCTATTAATGAAGGACACATTTTTATATGGTTGGTGAGTGTGGAAGTTGACCTCACCCAGGATGAAGGCAAAAATTGCATCAAAGAGAGAGAGGATCAAGACCCAGATGTCAATGAGTGAGAAGTTGTGCTTGGTAAACTTACATTAATAGAATATAGCAACGGTGAGTGGTAGAGAGTGCAGTAGGTAGATGGGGAGGGGGCAGGTATATTCATACATAATGAGTGAGATGTGCACCATCTGGAGGATGGTCATGCTGGAGACTCAGACTTGTGGGGGGACGGGGGGAAAGGGCATTTATTGAAACCTTAAAATCTGTACCCCCATAATAAGCCAAAATAAAAATAAATTAAAAATTAATTAATTAATTAGTGAGATAATTATTGGCTGTGGTTAAAATGGTGAGTAAAAAATACCAATCTTCTTTTCAAATAGAGGGTCAGTAAGAATAAGCATTCCATGCCTAAGAGAAGTACAGTGGATGCTGTCAGCTCGTAAGTGGGCTAAGTATTTATAAAAGCACGAATATGTAAGGGAAGTTCAGAGAATTGGTTCAGCTGTAGGACACTTTTTGTTCGTGAAGTGGGATATCTGAAGCCCACTGTAACGCAAGGAATAAAGAGTGATACCAGAATTTGGAGGTTGGTACAAGAGAAATAAAGGGAAGTATCTCCTGAAGAGGTTTCCTATGTTGGATGTGCATTCACAAAAAGCCAAGATTTAATTCTGGCATTTTTTTGGTGGTAGGTAGGCACATAGCTACTCTTGAAAGAATGAACATGACATATTTTATGCACAAAAATACACACATTTTTTTAAAAATGTTTAAAATGTTTCCAATTTTTATTCAATATACTGTCCCAACTAAAATCCCAGACATCCTTATACAGGAGGCAAATACAAAGTATTACATAAATAAAGTCATAAGATGAAAGGACAATAGAAGTAAAAAATATTTATTCTACAGAAAGACTTAAATTTATGAAGCTCATCATTTATTTGTATTTGATGAAAAGATTCTATTTTCATTTTTTTCAAATCTCAAATTATAAAAACATTATTTTCTTTATTTTATAGATATAGAATGCATGTGAGGTATAGCACCATATTCTTAATTACTCATTATGTAATTTATAGGATTTCATTTGATTTTGTTAAATTAATAATTATTGTTTATAACCACTCTCACAATTTTCATATTAAATTATATTGTTATTTTAGTAAGTTACTCTTTTTTTTTATTTCAGCATATTATGGAGGTACAAATCTTTAGGTTACATATGTTGCACTTGCCCCCCACCCACGAGTCAGAGCTTCAAATGTATCCATCCCCCAGGTATTGCACATTGCACTCATTATGTGTGTATATACCCATCCCCTCCTCCCTCTTCCATCTGCCTGATGCCTGATGAATATTATTCCTATATGTCCACTTAGATGTTGATCAGTGAAACCAATTTGCTGGTGAATACATGTGGTGCCTATTTTTCCATTCTTGGGATACTTCACTTAGTAGAATGGGTTCCAGCTCTATCCAGGAAAATATAGGAGGTGCTATATCACCGTTGTTTCTTATAGCTGAATAGTACTCCATGGTATACATATACCACATTTTATTAATCCACTCATGTATTGATAGGCACTTGGGTTTTATAAGTGTCCTATCTCTCCACATCCAAGCCAACATTTATTGTTTTGGGACTTTTTGATAAAGGTCATTCTCACTAGAGATAAGTGATATCTCATTGTGGTTTTGATTTACATTTCCCTGATGATTAGAGATGTTGAGCATTTTTTCATATGTTTGTTGCCATTATTCTGCCTTCTTTTAAAAAGTTTCTGTTTAAGTCCTATTTATGTTCACGCTGGGTAACAGACTTAAACCTAAGGTGTGAAACTATTAGAATTCTAGAGGAAAACATTGGAAATATTCTTCTAGACATTGGCCTAGACAGAGAATTCATGAAGAAGACCCCAAAAGCAATCACACCAACAATAAAGGTAAATAAATGGGACCTGATCAAATTAAAAAGCTTCTGCACAGCCAAAAAAAACTGTCAGGAGAGCAAACAGACAACCTACAGAATGGGAGAAAATGTTCCCATGCTACACATCCAATAAAGGGCTGATAACTGGAATCTATTTAGAACTCAGGAAAATCAGCAAGAAAAAATTAAACAACCCTATCAAAAAGTAGGCAAAGGACATGAACAGAAACTTTTCAAAAGAAGTAAGTAAATCTTTTATGTACTTCAGATTAGACTTAATAATATATTTTGCCTGTTATAGCAATGAATATTTTGTTAAAAAAAGGTTGCTCTTTAAAAACACCATATTCCTCCTATTTTCTGATAAAATGATACTCAAATTTATACATTATATACTCATCTGTAATAAATAATGGCTCAAACCAAATGGATACTTTCCCTTCAGCATTCAAATTTTTCAAAATTTATGCTTCTGAAGCATAAATATAAGATATATAATTTATTTTGGAATAAAATATAAAGCACAGAGACAGAAAAGGAACTTAAAAAAGGGAACAATAAAATATCAGCCAAAAAGGCCAAAGGAGAAAAAGACAGTGTGGTGTTATGTGAATGTTGTATTTAATAACATCATTTGTCACCAACAGGTCAAAGAACTAAAATATTTATGGAATTTAGCAAGAAAGAAATACTGGCAATGTTGGCACCAGCAGTTTACAAATGTTGGAAGGGACTGAATTTGAACTTCAGCTATAGTTAAGGAGTGAATAAAAGAAAAGGAAATAGAGGAAACAAATAGAAAGTAGAAATATGTCTAAAGAGGTTTTAGCTCCTGCATTAATTTTTAGCCAGTCACACATGTAACATATTTTTGAAAGTGTGTTGTATACACATTCTCATATGGAATGAAATGCAATATTTTTTTAAGATAGTTAGAGAAAAGACTATTTTTATAGTTAATTTGTTCAACTGATGCATATCAAATGCTTGTTTATTACAGGCAGTGTTCAAAAGTTCTAGAAACCCACAAGAGATAAACAAAATCCATGTGAACAAACATCTCATCCTAATAGAGCTTAGATTCTGGTGTTTGAGAGACAAACTATATATGTGTGGCATAAATATGTGTACATATATATGTATATAAGTGATTATATGTACTATAAAAAACTAACAAATTAATATAAGGAAGCAGAAAGGGAGGAGTGTTGTTACTTTACCTGGAGTCTTACGAAAAAAATGATCTGGAAAGCTCATGTTGGAACAGGACCTGAAAAGAGTTAGACCGTGAGTTATGAAGATTTTTAGACAAAGAGAATTCTAGGAATAGCGAAGAATGAGTTCTAAGGTCCTCAGATCAAAGTATATTTGCTATCAGAAGAAAGGAGGATTCCCTGGAATTAGCAGGAAGCCAGGTTTTTAAGGCATTTTAGGAAATCACAAAAAGTTGTGGTTTACTTTTAGTGAAATGCAAATCCATTCTAGTGACTCAAACTACTGTACTATATTGAGCAAGAGTGACATTCGTGTGTACTTGAGAATGGGACACATTCTCACTTCTCTATTAAAGAGAAAGTGGTGGAGCAAAGATGGAAGCAGAGAGACCTGACATGAAACTCTTGCAGTAACTATTCCAGGGTAGACATTGCAAAGTGTAAATCAGTCAGATGAGATATTTTGAAGGATATGTGGATTGAAATACATTAGCGATCACTGGGATATTATATGTGAGACAGGAAACAAGAACAAGTCTAAGGAATGTTGTTGCAGTGGTGGTATTTGTTTGCTTTGTTTTGTGTAAGCAAAAGATATAGATTGCTGTTTACTGAGATTACTATGATTATGAAATAAACCTGTTTGAGGTGGAAAATTAAAAATGTGACTCAGCTTACATATGTGTATATTTAAGAAAATATTAGGCTTAGTTATTCATGCATTAGTGTCCTTTGAATGGAATTCTGAGTGCTGAACCTACAAAATATATAAGTGTATCCAAGAAATCTGAATTTCAAAAGGAAAAATCTTCCTAGAAATACATTTTAATAAAGGCAATAGCTCTAAACTCTCTTTTTAAGGGATAGAAGGATTTCACTCATCAATTACAAAAGCATTGAGGCAGGAATTGATTTCAAAGCTTCTGTTGGTGAGGAGTGAGTTAAGGAATAGTATTTGTTATGTTTTATTAAAACTAGCATATATCTCTCAGGATGAACATATTGAGTAAATGTGTATTATCCTGGATGTTTAATATCTTTTTTAAAATTTCAGAATAATACTGGGGTACAAATGCTTTGGTTACATGAATTGCTTTGGTACAGTTTGAGTCAAAGTTGTGTCATCACCCAGATAGTGTGCATTTTACCCATTAGGTGTGAATTTACCCAATCCCTCCTGCCTCCTCCCACCTGCTTGATTTCAGTTGAGTTTTACTTCCATATGTGCACATAAGTATAGATGGATTAGTTCTAATTTAATATTGAGTACATATGGTGTTCGTTTTTCCATTCTTATAATACTTCACTTAGAAGAATGGTCACCAATTCTATCCAGGTCATTACAAAAGGTATTAGTTAACATTTTTTTTTTGGCTGAATAGTACTCTATGGTATACATATACTACATTTTAGTAATCCACTCCTGTATTGGGAACTTGATTTGATTCCACATCTTGGTGGAATCTTTGCGATTCTGAATTGTGCTGCAATAAACATTCGAGTACAAGTGTCTTTTTGATAAAATGACTTTTTTCCTTTGGGTAAATAACCAATAGTGAGATTGTTGGATCAAATGATAAGTCTACTTTAGTTCTTTGAGGAATTTACATACTACTTTCTATAGAGGTTGTACCCGTTTGCAGCCCCACCACCAATGTATACGTGTTCCTTTCTGTGGGGCGCGGTGTCAACGCCATTACAAGTTGGCGCCTGTTTCCGGCTTTGCCTAGAGCAGCTAACAAGTTCAGCGCACGCATAATTGTCGGTTGCCCTGTGGCGCGAGAATGCAAACAAAGGGTCCTGATATGGGCTAATGCTTTGGTGGCTCGACAGTTGAGCGGCCTATCGCAGCTTAGGGGTTGTACTTCTGGGGTATATAGCGGCCTGCACGCTGCCGGGCTGGGTCTTCCGCATCATGTAAGTTTAAAGGGAACCCCATTAAAGCACTGTCAGAAGAACTCCTGTTGTCGCGTCTTCCTTGCTGGCGAGGCGGGCGCGACACCTTTCGCTGCACGTCCACATCAGCCTCTGTTGTTTTAGGACTTTTTGGTAAAAGCCATTCTCAGTGGAGGTAGGTGATACTTTATTGTGGTTTTGATTTGCATTTCCGTGATGGTTGGAGATTTTCAGCATTTTTCATATGTTTGTTGGTTGTTAGTCTATATTCTTTTGAAAAGTTTCTATTCATGTCTTTTGACCATTTTCCAATGGGGCAGTTTGGTTTTTTCTTTGAGTTCTTTGTAGATTCTGGTTATCAGCCCTTTATCTAATGTATAGCATGTATGTGTTTTCTTCCATTCTGTAGTTTGTCAATTTGCTCTATTGATTGTGTCTTTGGCTGTACAGAAGCTTTTAATTTTATCAGGTCTCATTTATTTATTTTTGGCATTGCTGTGATTGCTTTTGGGGTTCTCTTCATAAGTTCTTTGAGTATGCCAATATCTGCAAGAGCTTTTCCAACATCTCCTTCTAGAATTCTTATAGTTTTATGCCTTAAGTTTAAGTTTGTTATTCATTTTGAATTAATTTTTGTGAGTAGTGAGAGGTGTAGATCCTGTTTCAGTCTTCTACATGTGGCTATCCAATTTTCCCAGCACCATATTGTGAATAAGGATTAATTTCCCCAGTATATGTTTTAGTCTGCTTTGTCAAAGATCAGATGGTGGTATGAGGATGGTTTTATATCTGGGTTCTCTGTTCTGGTGCTCTATGTTTCTGTTATTGTTTCAGTACCATTCTCTTTTGTCAATATAGGCTTAAAGTCTGATAAATTGATGCTTCTTAATTTGTTCTTTTTTCTTAAGGTTACTTTGGCTATATGGGACTTTTCTAGTTCCATGTGAAGGGTGGAATTATTTTTTCTAGATCTATGAAAAATGGTGTTGGTATTTTAATGAGAATTGCATTGAATCTGTAAATCACTTTGAGCAGTGTAGACACTTTAACAATGTTAATTCTACCAATCCATAAGCATGATATGTTTCCCATTTGTTTATATCCTCTGTGATTTCCTTCCTCAGTGTTTTATATTTCTGCTTGGAGAGCTCTTTCACCTCATTGGTTAAATATATTCCTAGGTGTTTTATTTCCTTTATTGCTATATTGGAAGGTATTGAGTCTTTGTTTTGATTCTTAGCTTGACTATTGTTGGCAGATAGAAATACTACTGATTTGTGTACATTGATTTTTTAACCTGAGACTTTGCTGAATTCATTTATCAATTCCAGGAGTCTCTTGGTAGAATCTTTGGAGTCTTATAGATATAAGATCATATTGTCAGCAAAAAGTGATAGCCTGACATCTTCTTTACTCATTTGCATATCCTTGATTTCCTTCTCTTGCCTGATTACTCTGGCTAGGACTTCCAACACTATGTTGAATACAAATGATAATAATCATTATCACCTTGATGTCAGAGCCAGGAAAGGACACAACAAAAAAGAAAACTACAGATCAATATTCCTTATGAATATAGTTGCAAAAATTCTCAATAAAATCCTACAAACCCAATTCAGCTGTAAATCAAAAAAATAATCCATCACAACAAGGTAGGCTTATCCCAGAGATTCAAGGATGGTTCAATATAAGCAAACCTATAAAGGTGATTCACCACATAAATAGAAGCAAAAGCAAAAACCATATGATCCTCTCAATAGACACAGAAAAAGCATTTGACAAAATTGAGCACCTTTTAATGATAACAACTCTTAAAATAGGTATAGATGGAACATGCCTCAAACTTATAAAAGCCATATATGAAAGACCCACAGCCAACATCATAATGAATGGGAAAATTTGAGATCATTCCCACTTAGAACTGGAACCAAAGAAGGTTGCCCACTAATATCTTAATTATTAACTTGGTGCATCTGGAATGTAACACATAGGAATTAGGAGGACAATGTAAGCATTTGATTTAACACATTGATTGCCACACTAGAAAAATAATATTTTCCTTGGGGCCATACTGTTTATTATTTAAAAAAGAAGAAAACAATCCTTTATAATTTAATGAAACATTAATGAAAAACAAAATTTATTGGCTTCTATTAATTTACTGCATATTTTTAGAATTAATTTGCCAATATAAATTGAACAATAAGAACATCAACATGTAAGATTTTCGAGAATAAACTGTAGGATTTTTTTTTTTTTTGATATTGGTACACCAATGTTTATAGCAGTATTATTTGCAATATCAAAAAGGTGGAAACAACCCATATCTCCATCAACAGCTGAACAGGTAATCAGAATGTGAGACAATTGGTTCTTATTATTCATGGTACTTATGGTCTATAAGGTTGCCAAGAACATCAAAGTAGCAAACACTGAACCACTGCTCCTAGGACAAACTCAGGTTAGGTATCTGTAAGCATCTGGTCACAAAAATTCTATCATCCAGTAAGTATATATCCTTGTTTCACATGTTTCTTTCTTTTTTTTTTTTGGCTCTTTTTTTTTTATTTTGGCATATTATGGGGGTACAGATTTTAAGGTTTCAATAAATGCCCATTCCCCCCCTCCCCCCAAAAGTCTGAGTCTCCAGCATGACCATCCCCCAGATGGTGCACATCTCACTCATTATATAGGTATATACCCACCCCCTCCCCCCTCCCACCTGCCCAATACCCTAATACTATAGTACCTATGTGTCCACTGAGGTGCTGCTAGGTTAATACCAATTTGCTGGTGAATATATGTGGTGCTTGTTTTTCCATTCTTGGGATACTTCACTTAATAGTATGGGTTCCAGCTCTAATCAGGAAAATATAAGATGTGCTATATCACCGTTGTTTCTTAGAGCTGATTAGTACTCCATGGTATACATATACCACATTTTATTAATCCATTCTTGGATTGATGGGCACTTGGGATGTTTCCACAGCCTTGCAATTATGAATTGTGCTGCTATAAACATTCGAGTGCAGGTATCTTTTTTGTAGAGTGTCATTGGATCATTTGGGTAGATGCCCAGCAATGGGATTGCTGGATCAAATGGTAGATCAACTTGTATCGCTTTAAGATATCTCCATATTGCTTTCCACAGAGGTTGAACTAGTTTGCAGTCCCACCAGCAGTGTAGGAGTGTTCCTCTCTCTCCGCATCCACGCCAGCATTTATTGTTTGGAGACTTTTTGATAAAGGCCATTCTCACTGGAGTTCAGTGATATCTCATTATGGTTTTTATTTGCATTTCCCTGATAATTAGAGATGTTGAGCATTTTTTCATATGTTTGTTGGCCTTTCTTGTGTTATTTAGAAAAGTTTCTGTTCAAGTCCTTTGCCCACATTTTAATAGGGTTATTTGATTTTTTCTTGCTGATTTTCGTGAGTTCTAAGTAGATTCTAGTTGTAAGTCCATGATCGGATGCGTAGGATGCAAAAACTTTCTCCCATTCTGTAGGTCGTCTGTTTACTTTCATGACTATTTCTTTGGCTGTGCAGAAGCTTTGTAGTTTGATCATGTCCCATTTATTTATTTTTGTTGCTGCTGTGATTGCCTTTGGGGACTTCTTCATAAACTCTTTGGTAGGCCGATGTCTAGGAGAGTGTTTCCAACTTTTCCCTCTACAATTCTAATAGTTTCATACCTTAGATTTAAGTCTGTTATCCAGCGTGAGTTGATTTTTGTGAGAGGTGAAAGGTGTGGGTCCTGTTTTCGCCTTCTAAAGGTGGCTATCCAGTTTTCCCAACACCATTTATTGAAAAGGGATTCTTTTCCTCAGTGTATGTTCTTGTCTGCTTTGTCAAAGATTAGATGGCTATATGAGGATGGTTTTTTATCAGGATTCTCAGATCTGTTCCACTGGTCAATATTCCTATTTTTGTGCCAATATCATATTGATTTAATTTACAGGTCTGTAGTATAGTTCGATATCTGGCATATTAATGCCTCCCATTTTGTTTTTCTTGCCTAGAATTGCTTTTGATATTCGGGGTCTTGTTTGGTTCAATACGAAGCATAAAATTATGTTTTTTATGTCTATGAAGAATGCTGATGGGATTTTAATAGGTATTGCATTGAATCTGTAGATCAGTTTGGGTAGTATAGACATTTTAATGATGTTGAGTCTGCCGACACATGAGCATGGTATGGATTTCCATCTGTTTACATCCTCTGCTATTTCCTTCCTCAGTGTTTCATAGTTCTCCCTGTAGAGGTCTTTTACCTCCTTGGTTAAGTATATTCCTAGGTCCTTTAATTTCTTTGTTGCTATTGTGAAGGGAATTGAGTCTTTGATTTGGTTCTCAATTAGATTGTTGTTGGCATATATGAATGCCTCTGATTTCTGTGTATTGATTTTGTATCCTGAGACTTTACTAAATTCATTGATCAGTTCCAGGAGTTTCTTGGTTGAATCTTTGGTGTTTTCTAGATATAATATCATATCATCAGCAAACAGTGAAAGTTTGGTCTCTTCTGCCCCTATTTGGATAACTTTAATTCCATTTTCCTGTCTGATTGCTGTAGCCAGTACTTCCAGCACTATGTTGAACAGAAGTGGAGATAGTGGGCAGGCTTGTCTGGTTCCATTTCTAAGTGGGAATGTTTTCAATTTTTCCCCATTCAGTATGATGTTGGCTATGGGTCTGTCATATATGGCTTGTATCATTTTTAGGTATGTCCCTTCTATGCCTATTTTGTTAAGTGTTTGTATCATGAAAGGCTGTTGAATTTTGTCAAAAGCTTTTTCTGCATCTATTTAAAGAATCATGTGGTCTTTGTTTTTGCTTCTGTTTATGTGGTGAATTGCATTTTTTGATTTACATATGTTGAACCATCCCTGCATCCCTGGGATGAAGCCCACTTGGTCGTGATGGATTTTTTTTTTTGGTAAGCGTCTGGATTCGGTTAGTTAGGATTTTGTTGAAAATTTTTGCATCTATATTCATTAGGGATATTGGTCTGTAGTTTTCTTTTTTTGTTGCATGCTTTCCTGGTTTTGGTATCAGAGTAATATTCGCTTCATAAAAGGTGTCGGGGAGGTTTCAATTCTTCTCGATGCTGTGGAATAGTTTCTGCAAGATAGGTACTAGTTCTTCTTTGTAAGTGTGCTAAAATTCGGTTGTGAAAACATCTGGACTGCGACTTTTCTTTTTAGGGAGATTTTTAATTGCTGTTTCTATTTCAGCGGTTGAGATTGGTCTGTTCAGGGAATCTATTTCTTCCTGGTTGAGCCTAGGGAGGCTGTGTGTTTCTAGAAATTTGTCCATTTCCTCCACATTTTCCAGTTTGTGTGCATAAAGATTTTTGTAGTATTCATAAATTATATCCTGTATCTCTTTGGGATCAGTTTTGATATCTCCTTTTTTGTTCCTGATGGAGCTTATTAGAGATTTCTCTTTTCTGCTTTTCATTAGCTTAGCCAATGGCGTGTCAATTTTGTTTATTTTTTCAAAGAACCAACTTTTTGTTTTATTAATCTCCTGAATAGCTTCCCTGTTTTCAATTTCATTTAGTTCTGATTTGATCTGGTAGATTTCACCTCTTCTGCAGGGTTTGTGGTTGGTCTGTTCTTTTTCCAGCTCTTTGAGTCATTTCATTAGATTGTCTATTTGTGATCATTTTGTCTTTTGGTTATTGGCATTTATGGAGATAAACTTTCCTCTCAGAACTGTTTTAGCTGTGTCCCAGTGGAGTTGATAACTTGTCTCTCCATTGTCATTTTCTTCATAGAATTTTTTAATTTCCATCTTGATTTCTTCATTTATGAAGTAATCATTTAGTAGAAGGTTGTTTAATTTCCACCTTTTTGTGTAGAAATGTGAGTTTCTGTTAGGTTGATTTCTACTTTTATTCCACTGTGATCTGAGAAGGTACATGGTATGATTTCTATTTTTTTTAATTTCTTGAGATTTACTTTCTGTCCTAGGATATGGTCAATCTTAGAGAATGTCCCGTGAGCTGATGAGAAGAACATATATTCAGTGGATTTGGGGTAGAATGTCCTGTAAATTTCATTCATACCCATTGTTCCCTAGTTTTGTTTAAGTCCATTATTTCTTTATTAATTTTCTGTTTGGAGGATCTGTCTTGTGCCGTCAGTGGGGTGTTGAAATCTCCAGTGATTATGGAGTTGCTATTAATCCATTTGCTTAGATCCAGTAAGGTTGCTTTATGAAACTGGGTCACCTAAGTTGGGTGCATATATATTTAAAATTGTTATCTCTTCTTGTTGGACTGTGCCCTTCACCATTATATAATGACCCTCTTTGTCTTTTACTACTTTTGTTGGTTTAAAAACTAAATCGTCTGAAATTAGAACTGCCACACCAGCCTTCTTTAGGCTCCACTTGCCTAGAATACTGATCTCCACCCTTTTACTTTTAGTTTATATGCATCCTTGCAGGTTAGATGTGTTTCCTGAAGACAGCATATACTTGGCCTGTATTTTCTTATCCATTCAGCCAGCCTATGTCTCTTGAGTGGAGAGTTTAAGCCATTCACATTTATTGAGAGAACTGATAGGTAAGGTAGATTACTGATCATTCTGTTGGGTTGGATGTTGTTGCTATGATTTCTGTCTTGAGCCATTGTAATATCTGGCCTTTAATATATTTGGGTTTTGGTTGTTTTTATATTCGTGGGTTATTATTATGATGTTCCGTGCATAACGCTGTTTTAAGTACTTCTTGTAGGGCTGGTCTTGTCTTGGTGAATTCTCTGAGTCTTTGCTTGTCTGAGAATGTTTTTATTTCTCCTTCATATACAAAGCTTAGTTTTGCAGGGAATAATATTCTAGGCTGGGCATTGTTTTGTTTCAGAAGAGTGAGAATGTGGCCCCAGTCTCTCCTTGCTTGTAAAGTCTCATTAGAGAAGTCTGATGTTATTCGAATTGGCTTTCCCTTGTATGTTACTTGCTTCTTTTGTCTTACAGCTCTTAGAAGGGCCTCTTTAGTTGATACTTTGGTCAGTCTGATGACTGCATGTCATGACATCTTCCTGTTTGCATTGAATCTCCCAGGGGTCCTCTGAACTTCTTGAACTTGTATATCGAGATTTTGAGCAAGGCCTGGGGAATTTTCCTCTATTATATCTTCAAATAGATATAAATATCGATTATATATGGGTATCAGAAAACAATTTTTATATACCCACTCTTAAGAGTACATCAAAAGTATTGCAACTTCCATACTTTATATGCTTTAGTGTTCTATTGACGATATCTATAGATAATATTTGTAACTGAATAAATCTGAAATGAAAAATGACTAGATCCTTTCTACTTACTTACTTAAACCAATCCAAACATACTCTTGGCATTTATACTTATTCTCTTATTATAAGCTGGTTTCCACATTGATTGTTACGTATGTGTTTGTGTGCTTTTATCCTCCATTAAGTATAAATCATTATAAGAAATCCAGACTTTATTAACCTCTAAAGAACAAGTAGTCTTTTATTATTCAAAAAGAGAAAATACAATAGGTGTGGGTTGATCAAACCAACATTAAATTAGTTGATCATCCTCTAGTGGGTATAGCTATTTTCAGAGTGCCTGCTATATGATCATGGGAAAAAAGGAAAAATTAAAAATAAGGGGATAATAAAATAATGCATTTATATTACATTTGAATATATGTCATATTACCATCTTATAATAAATAATTTTTCTAACTCACTAAATAATAGGAACAATATAATGGGACTACTAATAAATCTCAGCATCTTTCAGTTATATTAATATGACATATTATTATTATATAAGCAATATGTTTAAATTCAAAATATATTTCCTTTTGAACTTTAAGTTTTAAAAAAAACCTTCACATTGATAAATATATATAAGAAACAATGTATATGAATTTATATACCTATAATTTTATTTCTTGATAAAACAAGATATAAATCTATATTTATAATAAAATGTTTTATAAAAATTTTTAAATCATACAGGTCATAATTCTTAAAGTGTGGATTAAATTATAAATTTTATGATTACAAATGAAATAAATTCTTACACTTTGACTTATATAAAATAGCTCTCTAGGCAAACAAATTTAATTCATAATTCATTCCTACTTTGATTTATAATGTGGTCAGAAGTATAAAAACAACAAAAACAGAACAAACTACACCTGCTTCTTACTAAGAAAAAATATCTCAGAAGAGCAAGAGACATTTTTTTAGGGCATGAAGGCATTTAGGGGGTGATAAAATGTTTTATATCTAAATTTTAGTGTTGGTTATACCCATGTATACTTTTGCTAAAATGTGTTAAACTGTACTATTAAATATTATAATTTAAGGATTTGATGGTTATGCAAATTGTATTTACCATGTTTCCCCCAAAATAAGACAGGGTCTTATATTTATTTTTTCTGAAGAAGACACCCTAGGGCTTATTTTCAGGGGATGTGTTATTTTTTTTAAGTATGGTACAACGATCTACATTTATTCAAATATAGTTAAGTCATCTTCTTCTGGAACATCATCATCACTCTCCAAACCCCGAATTCCATCCTGAATTTCTTGCGACTCTATTTCCTTTAGAACCATTGGCCCCAATCTCTCATGTCGAGCAATAGCGCTCTCATGGGGCAGGTGAGAAGGGCTGCTGGTCTTCTTTACCACTCCTCGACGAAATGCATGGGTTGTGCAGATACACTCCTTGACTTTCGAAATGCATGGGTTGTGCAGATACACTGTATAGCCACGCCCGTCACTAGGTCTTATTTTCAGGGTAGGGCTTATATTGCGCAAATGCTTAGAAATCCTACTAGGGCTTATTTTATGGGTAGGTCTTATTTTCGGGGAAACATGGTATATTAAGTGGAAGAAGAAGAGAAGGAGGAGGAGGAGGAGGAGAAGAAGGGAGAGAAGGTAAAGGGAGAAGGGAGGAGGGGGGAGGAGGAGGAGAAGGAAAAGGAAGAAGAAGAAAGGGAAGAGGAAGTATAGAAGGAGGAGTATGTGGGTCAGTATAAAAGTGCCTGTAAGTAAGTTAAATGCTAAATATATTGATTTTCTATACTCCTGATACTAATTGCACAAGGCAGTCCATACTTGAATGACAAACAATTATTGCATTAATATTCCCCCCTCTCAGAAGAAAGGCTTTTATTGTAGTGAACAATGGAATGTGCCCAACACCCTAAATATAGAAAATCATTACATGCTTTATGCATTTTGTTATATATTTTTGTGTCTATACGCATCGAAATACAAAAGAAGGTTCCAATTGTATAAGAATTGGGCATACATAATCAATGTATAAAAATAATACTTTAAGATACTATGCATATTTTATAAAGGCCTAGAATAGAGAAAAACAATAGTTTAAATTGTAAGTTTAAAAGAAAATTATTCATTTCCTTCTACCTAAAATGTAATGCTATTAAATCTCTTTGGAGCATTTTTCATCCTTCCAGCATTACAATCCTTCAATTTTGTCATAGACAAGATTACATACATTTTCTCAAAAAATCATGACCATTTCCACCTGAAATTTTATTAGAAATATCATGGTTTGTGGAGTTCTTTATTACTAGAACATTTCTTAAAGGCATTTTCAATAGAAATTTCCCATTTTATTTTTGATATTTTGATTTTTTTCCTTTCACCGAATAGATATCTTCATTCAATAACATATTCATAAAAGATATTTGTTTATATATTAACTTCTCAGAATTCTATCTGTAAACATTGCACCAAATATAGATAAAATTAGTTCTAAGCAAGTAAACAATAAAGGTCTAAAAAAGAGTACAGGCTTTTCTTTAAAAGTGTTAAATTTATACAATTTTTACAGAGATGGATGATACTCAAACTAAGTTCTGAGATCATGCCCTAAGTTAGATATATTAAAATATGATTTTTTCTAAATATTCTTATAATATTAACAATGGCATTCTATTTAATATGTTATTTGAATAAATGAAAATATTCTAATTTATCAAACTTTATCTCTGGGCTAATTTTCTAATTTTCTTGTTATTAACAGATAAAACCTATATAATAGCTCAAAATGTACAGTACTTATCCCCAAAAAGTTGACCAATAACACCACAACTGTATGAAGTATGCCATATCATAATTTAACCAAAAAGAAGCATTTTGGTTCTTTGCATTTTGAAGTGCATTCCCATGGTTAGGTGAAACATTCAAAAATAAAAGATTTAAAGCAATATTTTAACGGTAAACCAACTACTCTTGCTATAGGAACTTGCATTATCTTTATACTCATTAATCTCTTTCAACTTTTCAGTTATTGGTTATACTCATTTGAAATAAATTAAATAGCAAACTACTTTTTTTGATTTAAGATAGAGACCATAAACTTGTGTTACAAAGACCTAGCTGTTTCAAGACGAAGTATTATTAGAAAACAAGAGAATAAATCTGTACCTCTATATATCCATCTATTAACCATTTATTTGCTTACCTAGATCCATGCCACTTTAAAACAAATGGAATGCTTTCCATTAAAAACCTGCTATTATTATATTATCAGAAATCATTACCCTAATGTTCTAAACATTGTTGTCTAAATTAAGATTTATTGAACTGTATATTTTTGTGAATAAAAATAAATTTTATTAAATTAGCCTTAATTCATAATATAATTTTAAAAGGATTTCATTACATAATATATGTCTATTCTACTTAAGTAACGCCTATTATAAACCAGTATATGTACACCTAAATTAGAATGCATTTTCTCTTTGCAGCAGATGAATGTTAATTTCTTGTTAAATGCCCCACTATATCAATGATCAATTTTATTTGTCACTTTAGCAGAGATATATGGTTCTCCATGTCTACATTGTCTCATCTATAAGATGTTTCTTAATATATATCAGTAATGACTTTTGTGCTAACTGAATATCTGCAATGACTCACAAAGTTAACAAGCAAATATTAGGATACGTTAGTGGATAAGCCAAACTCTTAAAAACAATTACTGACTGTACTGTAAATATTTTTAAATTTTCTCCGTATTATGATGTTTTGACATCTTAAATGTTTCTGTCTGGGGAGAAACTGCCCCATCCAGAGCTAGTCAATTCTTAAAAAATAAAAGAGGGCTCAGCCTGAAGCTTGCTTTTGATAGCATCCCAACTGCTCCAGAGTCTAACCCGGTGCGTGTGGCCCCTACATCCCTGGAGACAATACTTCTTGGCCTTAGTTATCTCAGGGTCAGGTGCCAGGAGCCCTAGGACCATCTCTATAGACCACAGCCCAGCAAAATCATTCAAATCAGCCCATCCTAGATCGTTTGGCCTGCCTTGCCTTTCCCTTGGAAACTCCAATAAGGCAGTGGCTTGAACCTCCCCCCTCCTGCCTCGTGGCCCCTGCGGCGTCTTTCCGGAGCGGCCCTGCAGGGCACGCCACGCTGCCTCTGGGGCCCGCGACCAGACTGTGCCTTCTCCGAGAGCCTGTCCTGTGTCGCTCGTTACGAGAGCGGCCGGCTGACTGTCTGGTGGAGGAATACAGAGCAGCGACCGTCCATCCCAACGCTCAGAATTGCTCAGTGCATCGTGTCGTCTTAACTCTATTTTGGGGGAACTTTCACACCAGTGTTGTAAGCCTAAATTTGGTGATTGATACAGAGCTGGCTTTGAATGTAGCTATTTATAAAAGAAAGCAATAAAATACAAAAAATTAAAACTATCTTTTTTATTAATTTATTTTTGAAATCTTTTTCAGCAAGCACTTTGGCTATTTACTCATGTCAGCTTTGCTGCCGCATCGTTGGAGTTGTCAGCAAAGTGCTGTTCAACTCTTTCCTCAAGAAGCCCTCAGTTTCCAAAAGATGTGAAGATAAGCAATTAGAAGTCAACACTTGCTAAGAAGGAAGCTTATGAAATTTGTAATCAAAATGAATATTTAGTTTAGAAATATCAACCATAGATAATAAATGAGAAAAATGATGAATAAGAAAGACATAAGGAAGAACTGAATATACATGTTAACTTTAACCAGAAAACTAATGTTTTACATTCTTTTATATGAAATTCTGGAATCAAATATATTAACTTATGTTTCGTAAATGTTCTTTGTATAAAAAATCTTAATTAAAAAAATAATTAAGTCATCACTTCAGAAAAAATTAGCAATTATTGAGATAGTTTTATACAATAAGTATAGAAATTGAGTCTGTTTTGTGTGATAAGTATAATGCTGAACTATTTGCTTCATATCATTAATCATTAAAAATATCTATGAAATAGATAATATTATTTCCATTTCAAAAATAGAAAATTTATTTATTGAGCATAACAAATGGGCTCGTACTTACCTTGTGATACGTTGACCTTAGCTGGCCCATGGTGACATAGCCAGGGCATTGAAACTCAAGTTCATGTAATTCTAGATTTTAACCTTAAATATTAAATGAAACATATGTTGTATCTCTCATTGCTTTGATCTCCTGAAATATAAAAATAGAAATAATTGAAAACGCGGCTTCAAAACAAACTAGGATTGTTCTGATTGTCTCCTTTGACCTTGATTTTCACTGTATCCTTTTAAAGTCCACAATGGGTGCGTTGTCATAGTGAAGTGGAGAATACAGGATAGAAGAATCATTGCTTAAGACAGAGTTTGATATCATCTTAGCACTGTTAGATTATCTTTCAAGAATGCTATATTGCTAGCTTATATTCCGGTGGCTTATCTGTTCTTAACATATTTATTGAGTACTTAGTATATGCCAGGCACTGTGCTAAATACAAAAATAAATAAGGCAATTTTAGTTCTTCTTCTCATGGAGTTAGGCCCTTGCCAGAACAAGCTTGCCCATCTTATCTATGAATTGTAGACATTGAGTCTTTGAATGGGTTTAGGTTCATTTGTTTGCTGTAGATGTATTATCTACAACTTTCAAATTCAATCCTAATTTATTACAGATTCATGAAACTAAGGCCATTTGACTCACAGATCAATTTCCTTTCCTCTCTGATGTCGTACCTTGCTTCTTATCTGGAAAGGGGTTGGTGACTTGTATCTCTCCCTAAGACTATATCCCCTTACACTTGAACATGGAAAATCTTAACCTTTACCTTTTATTATTTAGTTTTTTTTTAAATTTGTCAGAATATTATTGAAATCAGAGATTGCAATGAAAACCTGATGTGTAATTTTTAAATTAGTAAAGATTTATAAAAGACTATAAAGGAACAGCAGAGGCACTGAACTATTTCTTTAGTTGACTTGCATGTGGGGGTAGAAAATGAGCACAACATAGTTACCCTTTGGAAATGTTAGTGTGAATATGTTTCCTTCAGCTGTAATCTTCATAGTGCACATTCTCTAATTTGGTAGTGTAAGGTTATGGTGCAGATAAAATTTATTAGGTTTAAATATGTTTACTGAGCTTTTACCATATTTAGGGTATTGACTTCTATGCTGTGAGTAAAGATGAGCTGCCTTGTGTTTGGCCTCCTATCTTGTAGCAGAATCCATCCGTACGTATATCCAACGTCCACCCTACAAAGCAGTGATTTCTGATGACCTTATCAGTTATACAAATCAAATATTTTTTTTTTTTTTTTTGAGACAGAGTCTCGATTTGTTGCTCAGGCTAGAGTGAGTGCCGTGGCGTCAGCCTAGCTCACAGCAACCTCAAACTCCTGGGCTCGAGCGATCCTTCTGTCTCAGCCTCCCGAGTAGCTGGGACTACAGGCATGCGCCACCATGCCCGGCTAATTTTTTTTATATATATATCAGTTGGCCAATTAGTTTCTTTCTATTTATAGTAGAGACGGGGTCTCACTCTTGCTCAGGCTGGTTTTGAACTCCTGACCTTGAGCAATCCGCCCGCCTCGGCCTCCCAGAGAGCTAGGATTACAGGCGTGAGCCACCGCGCCCGGCCACAAATCAAATATTTTAAGACAGGAAAGGTTGAATGATCATCTACATGCTAAGGGCAGGTAAAAGATCCTGGTGAATGCTTCACCTGAGCTAGATTTTAAAGGATGATACTGATAGTGTCTTATAATATGTTGATTTAAAAAATAAATCTTGGCCGGGCGCTGTGGCTCACGCCTGTAATCCTAGCTCTTGGGAGGCCGAGGCGGGCGGATTGCTCGAGGTCAGGAGTTCAAAACCAGCCTGAGCAAGAGCGAGACCCCGTCTCTACTATAAATAGAAAGAAATTAATTGGCCAACTGATATATATATAAAAAAAAAAATTAGCCGGGCATGGTGGCACATGCCTGTAGTCCCAGCTACTCGGGAGGCTGAGGCAGAAGGATCACTCAAGCCCAGGAGATTGAGGTTGCTGTGAGCTAGGCTGACGCCACGGCACTCACTCTAGCCTGGACAACAAAGTGAGACTCTGTCTCAAAAAAAAAAAAAAAAAAAAAAAAAAAAAAAAATAAAAAATAAATCTTAAATTTTAATTTATAAATTAGTCATTAGCAAATATATTTGGCAAATATAGTCCAGCTTATAGAAGCAGGAAACTGATGATGTTGTCTCCTACAACTGAAACTTCTAAATTCATTTTAAAATCTCGTTTAGTAAATGATAAAAATATGTTTGGAAATTCATGATTGTGCCATGTTGCCATGGGAACACTCTGCCTATTTCACTAAATTCTGATCTTGAATTTGACAAACATACTTGGCAATCATAAGCTTGCTTCATATTAAGGTCTCCCTCTTCGCCCTGGATTCTCTTCTCCATACTTAGCCCATCAGAGTTCACATAAACTTATTGGTTATAGCATAGTGATTATGTTGGATATTTTCTGCTGATTTCTCTGAAATCTCAATTTAGTTAATGTTTTTAACTTTATTAATAAAAATAACACAGGTACCTTTTAGTCATTTTCAATAATATAAAACTCTTGAAAATTAAAAATAATTGTCTTGATTTATTTTCATGCAATAAATTAATTTTGTTTTGATTTTAAGAGAAGACATGATATTTTATTTTTTTCTCACTGGTATTCAGGAGCTTATAAAGGTTAAGAAATAATGGTGTATACATTAAAAATAAAGGGTGTAGTGTTTACAGACAAGCTCCAAAACCTTTTGGGATATTAGAAATGAGGTCCTGTTGATAAAGGAAGAAAAATTAAAACATTCCTTATTAAGTGGGTTTCTTCCTATATTTTCTTCCTTTTGAAATACAAATAGAAACTCATTTATCCAGTATTTCTGCTAGAAAACAAGTGCTATGCCCTTTAAAATGTAACACCAGAGGTAATACAGTAAACTAAGATGTAAGCAAAAATAGAAAATAGATGGGAGAAGAAAACAAGTTACAAACAGAAATAAATGAACCAGTAACAGAGTCTGCTGAATATATACTATACCTAGCAAAGGGTGCTCCACATCAATTGCTAATAATAATAATATCATCATATTTGGTGGAGTAATGAAAGCAAGTATTGATTAGACAAGCCTTGGACACTGATTGCAGCTATAATGCTGACCATAATAATAAATCTGAAACTGCATTTTTTGTCATGCAAAGAAAAGAAAATTTGAAGCAGCTGAAAACCTTTTCTTCATAAGCATGTGATTGGGTCATGTAAAACCAAAATAAGGGACTAAATTTTGAAACTAGAATTGTGGTTATGTAAACAGAAATGAGATTATCTAAAAATGTATTATAATAAGATATGGACTTGAAGTTTTCAGTGTAATACAGAAGCATATATATATATATATATATGAATTTACTACCTGCTCAGCAAATACTAAATAACTGATTTATATTCATGAATCTATTGAATTGTTCAGCAGAGCCCAAATAAATGCTATTATATTTATAGCAGTGTGGTGGTCAAAGTGATCATATAAAGATCTAAGAGGAAATTCTTATTCATTTTTACTTCAAAATAGTTTTAGGATGAGTGTCATGAAAACCATAAAAACAGAGAAAATAAGTGCAACAATAACTGTTTCGGTCACAGGAAGAAAGCTGACAAGATGATGGTTGATGTTTCAAATTTTGAAAGTAAATAAAAGAAGCAAAAAAATTTTGTCCAACTATTTGCAATCTTTATCAAATACACATTAATAAAAATACTGTATTATGAATTATATAAAATTTATTAAAATCTTATATTTAAATTTTCCTGCTTGTTTATTATTCGTTAAAAATAAATATACATTTTCAAATATAAAAATAATTTTGGAGCATATAATACTCCATATATTTAATTTATTAATTTGACATAAAATATGATGTAGAATACCATATTATATGGAAATATAAGAGTCCCTTCCCACCAAAATATGAAATCTCTAAATGAAAAAATTCTAAGGATAAAACTCCATCATGGTTGATAGAAGTCTATGTTTCTTTGGTTTGTTTTTCTATTTCATTTGTTCTAATTTCAAACCTTCTAGCTAATTGGAATTGTAGGCTCTCAGAAAACCTGATTGATTTATTTATTTTGAATGACTAACTTATCCTACAGCATCCAAATATGATAATAATAGCTAATACTTACTGAATATATGTATATTATAGAAAAGCTCTTAAATATTATAAAATTCCATTTTGTTAGATACGAGTGATGCTCCTATTTTATAATGGGGCAACTGAGGCTCAAGATATCAAGCAATTTAGCCATGATAAGTCAGTGAGTAAGAAGTGGAACTGGAACTTGCAGCTCAACTTTATAGCTTATAAGTTTATCTATTATGCTATAGTGAATGCTTTAATTTTCCTACAACCTCATCAGCCCACTTCTCCATTTACAGATATGTTGATTACATTACTTGGATAAAATTTCTTCTTATTAAGAGTCAATAGCATAAGGACTCAAACTTGAATGTCAAAAAATTGCCAAATTTTTCATATTTTCCTTTTTTTCTTTCTATAACCTATGAGATTTTCATTGAAGAAGTAAAGGATGATAGTCATTGAAAACAGACTTTTTTTTTTTTTACAAAATTAGACCTATGCTTACTATATCATTCACATTTTTTTTACAGTTGGAGTTGGTCAGAAAAATTTTATTTAAATATGTATGAAAATACACCTAGGAAGATATGCATGTAAATGCTAAACTATCATTATAAGAGATATTTTTAAAATTATTTCAAGCATATATACATTTTCTAAATTTTGAAACAGACACTTGTGTTACTTTCAAAATCAGGAAAATTTTAGTAGCTTTTTTTTAAGTCCAACTATTTCAATAATAGTAAATTTGAATAAAAAAGTATATGCTAGATAGTTGAAATAAGATAAACTATGTGTCTCGATTGGGGATGTTATAATTGTTGGTGGCTGACTGAGTGATTTGATGGAAAATAGGAGATATTTCCAGAGAACATGATAATAATTATTCATCAAGTCTCCAATTTGATTTGTGGTCAATAGATGAATTTTATGCTATAGATTTATAAAATGGAAGTTAAGGACAAGAACTTAAGAATGAATTATCTTGATCTTGAAAACATGGCTACTTGTTGAAAAGCTTACTGATGCTGCTATTGGTTTTTGGGAAGGAAGGAAGGAAGGAAGGAAGGAAGGAAGGAAGGAAGGAAGGAAGGAAGGAAGGAAGGAAGGAAGGAAGGAAGGAAGGAAGGAAGGAAGGAAGGAAGGAAGGAAGGAAGGAAGGAAGGAAGGAAGGAAGGAAGGAAGGAAGGAAGGAAGGAAGGAAGGAAGGAAGGAAGGAAGGAAGGAAGGAAGGAAGGAAGGAAGGAAGGAAGGAAGGAAGGAAGGAAGGAAGGAAGGAAGGAAGGAAGGAAGGAAGGAAGGAAGGAAGGAAGGAATTAAAAGGCCGAGGAGTTCTTGAGGGGGTATCATTTTCTTCACAATGGCTGTTGATTCTTATCTAAAGACTGCAAATATGTGTTTGGTAGTCTCCACATTATAGACATCATTATTGACATAATAATGGATATAGCATATATTTTGATGCCTTATTTCAGATATTGAGATTTTTAAAACTTGTGTCATTTATACTCCAGACTAACCCTGTGAGATAAATACTATGCTTATCTGTGTGTGTATGTGTGTGTGTGTGTGTGTGTGTGTGGAGAGAGAGAGAGAGAGAGAGAGAGAGAGAGAGAGAGAGAGAGAGAGAAATATTTTATTGTTAAACTTTGTATTATACTGAATATTTTTCTATAAGCTTTGAACATTCAAGTACTTATATTCCCAACTGGCTGCTTTCCTTTTCCCATGTCTGTCTTTTATGTAAAACAACCACATTATATTTGCTTCATGCATGGCATAATGCCCCACAGAGTGAGAAAGAATTAATTTGTGCGTCAGTGGGGATGACTTGACTCAGCTTACACAGGGCGACTTGGAAACGGAGGTGCGGGGATCTCTGTGTCCTACATGCAGAAAGCAGAACGTCATTCCCTTTGGGTGAGCTGTGGAAAGCCCAAGAGGAAGAGAACACTGGAACAATGTGCCTGGTCATAGAAATGTCTATAAAAAGGACTGCAGAGAATAACAGCAGTAGCAAATAGTGGCTAGTAGCCCATGACATTTAGTAACAGTGAAGTTAATCAGCCATAGTGTTATCTGGTCCAGCACAAACAGGCCAGCCTAAGTTGAGGTCTTTCCATCCTTAAGGAGGTTTTCTGTTTGTTTTTCATTCAGCTTGCCACTGGTGCTTTGTCAGGAGTTGGATTAGTTTTATGTCTATAGATTGAGGATTGCATCTGGCTAGTGGCCAATAGCCAAGAGCCACAGGACTACCATTGATTATGTCATGTCTTTTTGGCTGCACTGAAGAACTTTATTGTTCCCCAAGACAAATGTTTTAGTCTTTCTGTTATTCAGAAAAGACACATACTTTTGTTCATCCAAAAGAATGATCCTTCTAGTCACCCTGCAAAGTTTGCTATTGGCCTGATTTTATGCTTTTGAACAAGAAATGGAGGTGAAAACATGGATAAATAAAGTTTATTTTCATATTTATTCATTGTCACAAAGACCATGGATTATAATCAAATGATCATAGACTTTACAGGCAGAGAAATATAATATTTTATATTTAGTCTGTCATTAGTAACATTATGGCTTTTTGAAAATTATTTTTTCAGCTTCAATTTCTTTATCTAAAAAATGAGGAAAATATTATGAAGCAGCTAAGAACATGCCACCCCAAAATTGTAAAACAGCAGGTGCAAGTAAGTTACTCTGAACTTCCTTGTGTTTTTTAAAAGCAGGAGATGAAAATTCCCATGTGAAAATTGTCCTCCCTGTATCCTAAGAAGAGTCCTATTCTTGTCAGCAGGGACGAGAAGCTGGGACCAAGAGAAATCTATGCCAACAAGCCTCGTCAAACCCCCATCTTCCTCGCTCCTTCTTCCCCTCGCTACTTAGCCCAAGCCTCTTTACCTCGTCACATTTTCACAGTTTACTATTCGATTTAATTCAGCGTATGTTCACCTCTAACTGCACCTTTGCATCTTTATTTCCTTGTAAAGGTTCATGTGCCCTGTAAAACTTGCATTAGGTAAATTTCTATGTTTTTCTCCTATTGATCTGTCTTTTGTCAATTCTCAGAACTCACCACCCAAACAATGTTGTGAGGAGGGCAGAGGTAAAATCTCGCCCACTCATCAACTTTTCTTATAGTTGTGAAAATCAAACATCTAGTATAGGCCCTAATGCCTAGCAAGTGCTAAACAAATTATAACTCTTAGTATTATTAGATACTAAAAATAATAAATAACTAGACACAAGTAAAAACTAAAATAAATATGTGTGTGTTAGAAAATGACAGTTTCATATTATGCTCCCCAAATTATTTTATCATGAAAATGTTGTCCCTCCTCTATAAGAAAAATAGAGTATATCAGGAAATTGTTTCTGAAATAAGATTTGCCAGGAAAAAAATTTAAAAGATCAGTTAATGGTTTGCAGTTTATCTCAAAAGAATTTGACATGTTGTTGAGCCGAAAAGCAGTGATATATGACAATGTTGCTTCATTTCACCCAGCATCAAACAGGGCAGCGGAACATTTTTTTTTCTGAATCATTAACCAGGCAGTCTTGCAAATGCAGAGTTACAAGAAAAGTAGAAGTTGACACATTGTTTGGTAGCTTAACTTCTTTTCATTGCAAAGGATTCTGTTTGTCATTTTATAAAGCACATGTACATTAATAGATTTTAAATAGAGAGGAAGGAATATTTTTCATTATAAAAAGACAAACAAAGGCTGTGAATAAATTTTTAGGAAAGTGAAGACTTTAGGAAATATTTACCTTTCTTGAAAGAAAAAATTATTGATGACATTTGTTAAAGATAGTACAACGGACTTTATTCAAGGAGGACTATGGTGTAGGTACAGACCACTGCAATAAGGTCTGGTGCAATGGGGATGAAGAGAGATTGGACTCAACTATAACTCTAACTAGGGAAGAGGGAGATTGATAGCCCAGGATCAGGGTGGGAGCAGTTGATGGAAAATTCCTACGAAGAAATATCAGGGTAAGGGGGATTTTTGCTAGATCAACTTAACAAAATCCTTGCTAAAGACAGGTAAGGAGGATGAGGTATCTTGGATGATCACATAGAAAGGGATGGAGATTTTTTACTAAACTCATGCAAGAGGATCCTTGCTCAAACTAGGCTTTACAAGGACAGGGAGGGAAGACAAAGACTGGGTCTAGTCAGAGGATTCAAAGGAATCTGAATAAAGTTTTGGTCAAAGGTGTCTTTGTGGCCACGCGTGGTGGCTCACGCCTGTGAGCCACTGGGAGGCCGAGGCAGGAGGATTGCTCGAGGTCAGGAGTTCTCAAAACCAGCCTGAGCGAGACCCCGTCTCTACTATAAATAGAAAAAAATTAATTGACCAACTAAAAATATATATAGAAAAAATTAGCCGGGCATGGTGGTGCATGCCTGTAGTCCCAGCTACTCAGGAGGCTGAGACAGTAGTATCGCTTGAGCCCAGGAGATTGAGGTTGCTGTGAGCGAGGCTGATGCCATGGTGTCTTTGTCATATTTTATAGTAAACCTGATTTTTCTTTCTTTTTTTGAGGAAAGGGTCATGTATAAGAATTTTAGCCTGAAAAAGTAGCATAGAAAATCAAATTATTTACTACAGTTTTATCTATAACTATAAATATATATATGCACACATATTCTTATTATATATATACATGTAAAACAAATTGGAAAGTATACATATACATACATATGTTCATATATATATGTTCAGTGTGATAGCTCTGCTGTTGTAAAATTCCCCAAGGAATCAAATCTCTTTTTAGTAAATTTTGTTTTGATGCATAATACAAGTAGGTAGGAATCTAGGCTGACATGAGAGAGGAAAAGCTATGAACTATGTTGGAAAAAAATTTGTTAGTAGAAAAGAGAAAGCAATTTCTGGAAAGAAAACATAGAAGCAAAAAGATCCTTTTAATATTTTTGCCCTAGTCCATATTTTAGGTATAAGTATACTTTCATATCTATAGTTCTTATAAAAATCCTGTAGTTTATTTTTAAATTAATTTTTCTTGATTTCCATTATTGACTCTTCAGGTGTGATAATCATAATGCATTTTTAGTCTTAATTAAAAATATAACAACCTATATCATTTTACAATATAACTTTATAAGATTGTAGAATCTAAAATACAAAACATTAATGTTCACATTGTGAACTAATTTTAAGGGCTAAAATATCTGTAGTATTATATATAAGAAAAATAGGCCAGGCACTGTGGCTCACGCCTGTAATCCTAGCACTCTGGGAGGCCGAGGTGGCCAGATTGCTCGAGGTCAGGAGTTCTAAACCAGCCTGAGCAAGATCAAGACCCCATCTTTACTATAAATAGAAAGAAATTAATTGGCCAACTAATATATATAGAAAAAATTAGCCGGGTATGGTGGCGCATGCCTGTAGTCCCAGCTACTCGGGAGGCTGAGGCAGGAGGATGGCTTGAACCCAGGAGTTTGAGGTTGCTGTGAGCTAGCCTGATGCCACGGCACTCACTCTAGCCTGGGCAACAAAGCAAGACTCTGTCTCAAAAAAAAAAAAAAAAAAGAAAAGAAAAATATTCTTTTTCAGTCATATAGTGACACAAAATTGTATGGGAATTTTTATAAAATCACTCACATTCCTGAGAAATGTAAACAGTGTGATAAAAAAGACATGTTTGACTTAAATAGGCATAGAAAAGTCACTAAAAATACATCTAACTGACAATGTCATGCTCTTGCCAACTGATTTTGACTATCTATATTGAAGTGCTGGCCAACTACTCTATCAATGATGGACAGGAGCAATGCTAAACAGTCCTAACATGAGTTGAATGCAGTTGGTGCTGAATATTTATCCTGACTTTAAAGTCTACTGCATAATAATATTTAGTGTGTTTCCAAAGACCAAAAAGATAGGTTATTTCTACAATATGTATCTCTTTTTGCTTTTAGGCAATATTTCTTTAAGCAACTAAAAGTAAGATATAGATAATTTCATTGTTTACTACAGTATAAAGATCTAGAAATGTTCACATTATTTAATCAAAATATATTGTTTTGTTTGAAATACAAAGTTCAACGGTTACTTCATATCTCATAGCAAGAAAAATTAGTTAATGATTTTATGACATTTTAAGAACCATAGATTAATATAGTATAGCCTTAAAAGTGTTGCTTCACAAGAAAAACATTAAAACAAACAGAAAATATAAAAACATATACATGAAGAAAGTTAATTAAGATTTTCTCTCCAAAACAATAATAGAGTCCATGAAATCTGTAAAAGACTATAACTTAATCATCCATACACCTGAATCAAGTGTTCCCAATTCATTTTTTAAATTTATCTTTATTTATCTTATTAATTTAATTAATAAGTAAAAATTTATATATATTTATGGTGTACAACATGATGTTTTCCATCAGTCTATGTCTCTATTTTGGTGCCAATACCATGCTATTTTGGCTACTACACCATTATGGTATAGTTTGAAGTCTGGTAATGTGGCTCTGATTTGTTCCCTTTGCTTGAGGTTGCTTTGGCTATTCGGGCTTTTTTCTGGTTCCACAGGAAGTTTAGAATTATTTTTTCTAGATCTGTGAAACATAGGTGTTTTGATGGGGGTTGCATTGAATCTGTAGATCATTCTGGGTAGTATGGACATTTTAACTATATTGATTTTGCCAATCCATTATCATGTGTTTTTACACTTGTTTATATCATCTGTGGTTTCTTTCCTCAGTGATTTGTAGTTCTCTTTGTAGAGATCTTTCATTTCCTTGGAATTAAGGGTATTCCCAGGAAGTTTATTTTCCTTGTAGAAATTGTGAATGGTACTGAGTCTTTGATTTGACTCTCAGCTTGACTGTTATTGGTGTACAAGAATGCTACTGATTTGTGTACATTGATTTTGTAAACTGAGACTTTGTTGATGGAACAGAACAGAATATCCAGATATAAAACCAGCCACATACATCCAACTGATCTTTGAAAAGGTAGACAAAAATATATGCTGAAGAACAGAAGCCCCATTCAATAAACGGTGCTGAGAAAACCAGATACCAACATGCGGAAAAATAAAACAGGATCCATATCTCTCGCTACTCACTAAAATTAATTCAAGATGGATAAAGTACTTAAATGTAAGGAATGAAACCATACGAATTCTAGATGAAAATGTTGAACAAAACTCTTCTAGCTATCAACCTAGGCAAATAATTTATGAAGAAGATCTCAATGGGAATCACAGCAATGACAAAAATTGATAAATGGCAGCTGATTAAATTTTTAAAAAGCTATTGAACAGATAAGGAAATAATTAACATAGCAAATAGACAACCTACAGAAAGGAAGAAAATATTTGCAACCTATCTATCTAATAAAGGGTTAATAACAAGAATCTACAAAGAACTCAAGCAAATCAGCAAGAAAACATCAAACAATCCCATTAAAAAGTGTGTAAAAGTTATAAACATAGGATTCTCAAAAGAGGACAGACAAATGTCCAATAAACATATGAAAAATGCTCAATGTCACTATTCATCATGGAAATGAAAATCAAAACCAAAATGAGATATCACTTTACCACAGTCAGAATGACCTTTATTAAAAAGTCCAAAAACAAGAGATGCTGGCATGGATGCAAAGAGAAAGGAATGCTTATGCACTGTTGGTGGGACTGCAAATTAGTACAACCTCAATGGAAAAGAGTATAGAGATTCCTCAAAGAACTAGATCTATCATCTGATCCAGAAATCCCACTACTATATATTTTCCCAAGGGAAAATAAGTCATTTTATCCAAAAGACACTTGCACTTGAATGTTTACTGCGGCACAATTCACAACTGCAAAAATGTGGAATCAACTAAATGCCCATCAATTCATGAGTGGATTAACAAAATGTGGTATAATATATATACCATGGCCTACTATTCAGCCATTAAGAAGGATGACTTAATGCCTTTTGCAACAATTTAGATGGAACTGGAGACCATTATCCTAAGTGAATTATCTAAAGAATGGAAAAACAAATACTGCATGTACTCACTATTAAGTTGGAACTAACTGATGAGCACACATGTGCATAGAGGGAAGTACATCTCAAAGGAAAACAATCAGGGATAAGGGGGACAGGGGGGATAGGCAAAAACCTACCTGACAGGTATAATGAATACTATCTGGTTGACGGGCACACTTTTGACCTTGACTCAAGCATTACAAAAGTAATCCATGTAACCAAAAACATGTGTACCCCCATATTACTTTGAAATTAAAAAAAATAAAAATAATGATGTTTTATGTGTATAGATTGTAAAATGGCTAAATTATGATATTTAACATATTTATTACTTCACATACAGATAATGTGAAAAATAAGCAAAAATGAAAAATATTTCTTGGAAATTATGAACATAGTGCAACACACACAAAAACATTTTTCACTAGAATAGAATAAAATAGAAAAGAAGAAATTTTAGAGATAGCTCCAGAAATTACAACATAGAGAACTGGCGAGCATGCATGAAAAAAATCATAATGGAAAATTGTTTGAAATTGAGCACTTTAAAAACTGAAAGGAAAGGCAAGAAAGAAGAAGAGAAGGAGGAAGGAATGGAGACTGAAAGTGAGAATGGGGTTGAGAAAATATTTTAGGAAATAAAGCAAGAATATTTTTTATAACAGTAGAGCAAGCATTGCCATATTTAAGGTATACCATGTCTCAAATAATAGCACGCACATCCCTCTTCACACAATCTCATAAGCAAGGCATAGTTAAAATATCTTAAAAAACAAGATATATAACATATAGGGGCTTTACAAGACAGTCTCTAAATAATTTTTCTCTGTCTTATCTTTGGAAGTATATATTATAATACATTTTATATATTACGGTACCAACTTTATGACTTCTCATTTCTTAATATACATCAGTCAGTATATTAAAATATTTCCAAATTATTTGATATTCTCAATATTTACACATTTCAGACAGTCTTTTTTCCTCCTCATGCTATGATAAAAGAGAATCTTCTATTTCTGGCATATTTAAACATTTTTAATATATTTTACTTTGCATATTTGTAGAAAATTTTAAAACCACATATTGCAGTAAACTGAAGAAAGTATACAAAGTTGAAAAGGCAAAAAGACTTATGTTGAAATTCGAACTTGGCTTCTAAATAAATACATGAACTTCAGACAATATGCTTGATTTCTTTGATTTATTTTTTGAAATCTAAAGTAAAGATTATACCTACCTTATAGGTTGTGAGAAGTTTTTGAAGGACTTTATTTAGAGCACGTGGCCTAATAGATGTAACAGAATAAGCAATAATTATAATAAATCCATTTTAATGATTATGGTTGGTAATTGTTTTTGGCTCTGTACCAAAATATACATGAATCTAAATATTTGATATGCCCAAATTTCTTTTACTGTAGTACAAAGGACACATGGCTGTACTTTGTACTATGACATTTTTGAATCTTTTTAACACTGATCACAGCTGATTATCTCTGGTTTAGGGATCCTCCCCAGACATGAGATAGGACATTGGCTACTTAGCGTGGGAACTTGGAACGGATTGTACTGAATTTCACACGAGGATTAAGGAAACATCTCTCTGTGTAGAAAAGTTTCAAACAGGAAAAAAATCAGCATAAAGAATTAATTTTTTTTTTTTTTAAAGAGTGAAACAGAGTAAGAGAAACTAAGACACTTGATTAGGAACCACTGAGGGGCCAAGAGACAGCTGGGCTAGGAGGAATACTTTTTTCCTCCCCTCTGGGCCACCTCTCCGTGCGAGCTGCACGCGTCACTGCGCCAGCCCCGCGCTCCTGCACGCTGCGTGTGCGTCCTGAGAGGGCGGCCGCGTGCCCCACCGCCCTAGGTACTTGCGGATGTTTCAGTCCTTTTTATGCTTAACCTACCACTTTAGACAATAATCTAAAAGATAACTGATTGTTAATAAATAAACGCAAATTTATCTCCACATTATATGCAAATAACTAGATTCATTTAAAACTATTTTGAAGGTTAAGTATAAGAAGATTTTGCTTAAAATATCAAGCATGCCATAGTTGCAAAATTCAGTGTGTGCCTCCTGGAGAACAAGTGTTAGAAATGGGCAATTGTTCTCCAGGGTAGAGGAAACTTAGGATAGGATTTACAAGATAAAAAAATATGTTTGGGTTGGTATGACATTCGATATGGTATATCATATTAGTGATATATATCTATGTATATATATTAATTGTATATTTTGAGGGAACATCACAAAAATACAGATTTCTTTATAGAAACTTTGAGAATACAGAAAGATTTTAGCTAAATAATTTATAAATATTTCTGTTAATATTATTCTCACTTAAATAGATTAGGATAGATTGGTTGACTTCCCCACATTCCTTTTGGGGACCCTGGGGGTACTGAAAGATAGAAAATTAGCTTTTTAATAGCTTAAATAGCAGCATTACAGATGTTTGAGGTTTGTTTGAATTCAAAATGAGAAAGCCATCTCCTAATCTAAGGAGGAAAAGAAAATAGTGATTTTAAATGTGTCAGATTGAATGTAGTCTATATATATTTTTGAACTGTTGGTTTTGATCTGCAATTGAGACATGACCAACTCATTATAACCAGCTCCAGAATGAAGTTAACATGTCAAAATAATATTGAGCACTATGAATACAGCTCATTATAATGATAGTAATGTTTTGAATGTTTAAGAGCACATTGTATCTGTATGTGTTAGGAGTTGACCTTTACATTATGGGTCAAAAGTAAGAATTAATTAGGTATTTTGTTATATACATTTGGATAATATGTCTATGACCATCTATGTTTTTAATTCTGAAAACTTAGTAGTAGAGTAGTAGGGACATACACATGTGCTTATGCCGACCTATTTATTTAGTAGAGATGATACAAGATAAATGATATAACCCATCATAAGAATAGAAAGTGAAATACTATAAGGGGGAACACAAACAAAGACTACAGTAGAGAAAATGAACAGAGAGGTGGCTAAACTATCAGAGTTCTTGTCAAGGCTTTTGTTAGTTTACAGTCAAAAGTTCACTCACCCAAAACATGCTGTTATTTTATTCACTCACAAATTGTTGATCTAAACAACTAAATTCCTCACAAGCTTTAGCTGAATAGATAGGGTTAAGGACATAAATAAAACAGTTCTAGTATTTATTCAAAATATCTAGACTACAGCTCTTTCTTTAAACAAATTGAGTTGAGATTTTTCATCAATTTATAATTGGACTATGAAGCACTAATAATTGTAAAATAAATAGTTTTGTAAATGGCTTTTACTGTCTATTTATGTCATTTTGAAATAAATATGATTAGGGTTTTCATAAATGTTTTAATTCTGCAAAGCTATAAATGATAAAGAGAAAATTCAATATTTACAGCAGTGAAAAAATTCATTTTATAGATTTAAAGATTCAAAAAATAGATTACTTATGCAAAAATCTAGTTAGATAGATAGAATGAACAATATTTGATAGCACAGGAAAGTGGCTGCAATCAACAATAAGTTAGGGTATACTTTAAAATAACTAGCACAAGGAAATGATTAGTGCCTGAGGCGGTGGATACCTCGGTTACCCTGATTTGATGAATTCACATTATATGTCTACAGGAAAGCATTGTGTATACCCTATAAAGATATACAATTATTATGTACCCATAATAATTAAAAATAAAAAATGAAAGAATAAAAATTGATATTTAATGTATAAGTTTTAGTTTCCAGGAGGGAAATTTTTACTGTCAATTCAAAACCTATTTTTAAAATACCTGAATTGTTTCCAAACTACATTAAACCACAAAGTTAAACATGTACATTTTCCCTTAAAGAAGTACACGCTGTTACAAGAGAAAAAAGTTATATAAATTAAATGCATATGTAACACATATAATTCCATTTGTTTAAAATAAAACATAGGTAGTATGTAATCATTTTTGGTTATAGCATCCATAGCATAATAATGACCCATCACACTCAATTGACAATATGAGAGGCACTGCCCTAGGCCTAAGGCCAATGAGATAAAGCATCAGTGCTCTTGTCATAAATAGTTCGTAATCTGGATTTGGGCTTTTGACAGTGCAGAGAAATGTTAAAATAAAAAAATAACTAATATACATGGTGTTTTGTATATAAATATCTGCAAAAATGAACTTAATCATCTTTACTAGAGACATCATTGGAACTTTAGAGATTATTTGGAGAAAATGACTTGATCTTTAAATAATTAATGCAAAAGAGTTAGTCATTTCGAAAAAAAGATAGGTATGAGTTCGGTGTTAATGGCAGAATAAGCCCTACATGAAAATGCAAATTCTCTGTGACACACAGAGCACACACCGCGACGCACAGGGCTGCAGGGGTGTGCACGGCTGAGCACGGGCCTGAAGACAAAAGGTCTTGTATACCATGCTGTCTAGAGCCTTCTGTGGTAGGTAGTGGGGGTCACTGAGCATTTTTCAACCAGGAAGTTGTCTAGACTGCAATAATCCTCATAGATTCTTCCTCTTCCATCAAGACTCAATATCTATTCTGTGCCCTTTATATCTGGGTTGGCCATCTGACTTATTTTGGCCAAAACAATGTTAGCAAAACTGACACAAGCAGAAACTTGAACACTGTTTGCACAGTAAGAATGGCTTTCTTAGTTGCTTTTGAATCCTATGACTAACACCATGAGATGAGGCCCAGGATGGCCTGCCCAGTGCTAGACATATGAGTGAGGCCATCCTAATCTTAGAGCTACAAGCTGACCTACGACCTTTCAAAAGATGAAAGATAAACTCCAAAATGCTCAGCTGAGTATATCCAGACCAGAAAAACTCTTCAACCAGTCCACAGAATGGTAACTAAGTAAATGCTTGTTTTAAGGCACTAGGTTTTAAGGGTGGTTTGATACACAGCTCATGCTAACTGATGCACAGTATATTTTTAAAATGTATAAAATATATACCAAAGGAGTGAAAATAGAAATTATATAGCAGGTTGAAAGTTGTTAAAATTGCCTTGTGAAGAGACTATACAAAATCTAAATTTAACTACATTAATGACGATATGTTGGTGGAGAAGGACTACAAGTATGGTTCAGAGCTTCACTCATCAGGCTCAATTAGCTTTCAAGAAAGCGAAGGGTGACTTTAACATTTAAATATAGGATAATCTACCTTATTTTGAAAATTGGCACAGGTATGTGGTCCAAGCAGGTGAAAGCAAACAAAAAGTATAATTTTGATTGAGTTTTTAATTTTCAAGATGCTTTTCAATTCAGAAGACCATCCTAACATAAAACTAAGTTGTCTCATGAAAATATGAATATCACTTACTGGGATAAAATTAAAATTTGAGAATTAACAAGAAAAAATCAATCAACCCCATCAAGAAATGGGCAACAGAAATGAACAGAAACTTCTCCAAAGAAGACAGAATAATGGCCAGCAAACATATAAAAAAATGCTCAACATCTCTAATCATTAGAGAAATTCAAATGAAAACCACAAAGAGAAACCACATAACCCCAGGGAGAATGGCCTCTCTCAAGAAATCCCAAAACAACAAATGCTGGCGAGGATGTGGAGAGACAGGAACACTCTTACACTGCTGGTGGGACTGCAAATTAGTGCAACCTCTGTGGGAAAGAATTTGGAGATACCTCAAACAGCTAGAAATAGGAATACCATTCCATCCACCAATAGCATTATTAGGTATCTAGCCAAAAGAGCATAAGACATTCTATTATAAAGACATCTGCACCCGAATGTTTATGGCAGCACAATTCACTATTGCAAGGACTTGGGAACAACCCAAGTGCCTGTCAATTCATGAGTGGATAATTAAAATTTGGTATATGTTCACAACGGAATATTACTCAATTCTAAGGAATGACAGAGAGCTTGGCACCGTTTATACTATCCTGGATTAAGCTTAAGCCCATTATCCAAAGTGAGGCGACACAAAATCAGGAAAATGGGCTCCACATGTTCTCGCCATCAAATTGGTACTGACTGATTAACACTATGGTGCTCAAAAGGTGGTGGTGCTCACCAGGGATTGGAGGGGGTGTAGACCCACATCTGAGGGATGTGGTGAGCATTGTGGGGGGAAGGGCATACCTCTGACTCTTCCTAGGGAGAGGCAAAGATATGAAATGTAAACAAAATGTCAAAAAAAATTTATCGGGTGTCGGGCGGGTGGGGGGGAGGGGATGAGCGCATACTTACCTAATGAGTGCCATGCGCACCACCTGGGGGATGCACACGCGAGAAGCTCTGACTCGGGGGTGGGGGCTGGGGCAGTGGCAAGGGCAATATATGTAACCTTAACAATGTTTGTACCCCCATAATATGATAAAATAAAAAAAATAAAAATAGAAATAGAAAATTAAAAAGAATTAAAATTTGATGATAATTTATTAAGGATTGCCATGCCTATACATATGAGCATTGAATTAATGTATTTGACATTTTATTTGTTCTAGGTTAAAATTTCAATGAAATGGGCTCTCATTTTAGGCCTAAGTTGATATTAAAAATAAATAGAACAAAACACTGTCTTTTGTGTGTGTATATATATGTATACACAGATTTTAATATATATGTTATTTAATATATATGTTATTATTTTAATATATATGTTATTTTAATGTTAATATACATGTTATTTATAAAATATATTTAATTATCACACTTCACCTCACTTTCATTTCATTGTAGGAGTCAGGCAGAATATGTCTATACCTATTTGTGACAAAATTAGGGATCATTAAAATGACTATCAAAGATCTCTTTCAGAGCAGAGTAATTCACCACATGATTAAAATCTGCCATAAGTTCACTAAAACAATTTAACAGTTGCATACATTCTCAAATTTGCTGTTCAAACTGGTTGGTGAGAATGAAAACTAAGCTCATCTGGGGAGAATAACTAATGGCAAATCAGTGTCAGGAGTTTGGTAGCATTTATGTTTCTTAACACCAGAAGAGACTGCTGATATATTACCCACCTATGGCCATATCTAAAACTGAAGTGACTAATATCACCAATTAGAACTATTATAACACTAAATAGGCCAATAGCAAAACAAAACATGAAAGTCAGGTGAAATATTCCATTGGCGATCACCTGAAACATGAATCAATGAAACTTAGGAATCTTAATATGTGTCTTTGAAATCAAAATATATATGAAAAATATTCCACTTTTCTAGTTAATCATGGTTTTCATAAGGTCTGTATCAAGGACTCCTGAAAACCAGCTGTACAATGCAAATGCTTGAAAGAATAGAAACGCAGGAGCTGAAACGGGTTCATACCTTGGCCTCCGTAACATTTATTTTGCTCGTGTATTGTATGAAATTTAAACATAGAACCTGCATTGGAATATCTCACACTCAAATTAGGGACAATGTCCTATTCTATTGAGAACATGTGTTATGGAATTAAAGAGCCATTTAAATGCATGACTAGAAGACCATGTCATGGAACACTTCCTCAAGAAGATTTTGTATGAGCAGGTCATATGCCGGTAGCCTGCTAGGCAAATGTTACAAATTATTTTCTATACATTTCTCAGCCAATACAGCAGCAGTCAAATAAATATCATGATGAATTTTCATTTCATTTTCTCACAGATATGACAATGTTACATTATTCTATTTATATTATTATATAAAGAGTATTTCATACAGATTGAGATCTATCATTGAGATGAATTTGAAGAGTGTATATTGAAATATCACAAGACAGGAAGGTTAGAATAATGCATTAAAATTATGTTTAGTTCATTAAATATTAAATGTCCGATTTCAAATCAAAAGTGTAGTTTATCTCAAACAAGATGCAGTAAAATTAATCAAAGTATGTGTCTAAATTATTGACACAGTTTTGTCATCTAAACAGTAGGTTGTTTATGTCAGCAACAAAGAAGCCTGGAGAGCTAGTAGTAATGATATTTACACATGGTCTTTTACACAATGGTCTTTACACAATGATCTTTTACATGGCTTGTAGAGAATTGAATATTTTTTCTTGTAAGAAGTGGTCCAATGTCTGGAAGAAACGGTAGTCAGTTGGTGTAAGGTCTGACGAATACAGTGGATGACAGAGAGTTTCTAAGTCCAGTCTCTGTAGTTTGAGCAGTATTGTTTGTGCAACAAGTGGTCAAGCATCATCTTGTTAAGAGGATTGGCTTGTCTGTATTGACCAATCTCGGGTGCTTAATCACAAGCATCCTCATCATTTCATCCAATTGTTTGCAGTAGACATCCACTGCAATCGATAGAAGCTATAGTGAATAATACCAGTGCTGGACCACCAAACAGACACCATTAAATGTTTTTGACGAAAATTTGATTTGGGACTATGTTTCAGCACTTTATCTTTATCTAGTCATTGTGCCGAATGCTTGTAATTGTCAAAAAGAATGCATTTTTCATCACATGTAACAACACAGTGTAGAAATAGTTCACTTTTATGTTGTGACAGCAAAGAAAGGCAAGATTTGAGATGGTTTTTCTTTGGGTGCTTTTTTAATTTATGTAGTACCCATCTATCCAGCTTCTGCACCTTGTCTATTTGTTTTAAATGATCTAATATTGTTGGAATAGTAACCTCAAACATTGTTGTTAATTTATGCATAGGTTGAGATAAATTCACTTCCACTACAATTTTTAGTTTATCATCATCCACCTTGGTCTCAGGTCATCCACATGGCTCATTCTTAAGATTAAAATTACCAGAATAAAACTTTTTAAACCATCGACATACTGTGTGTTCATTAGCCACATCCTTGCCAAACACTTTGTTGATATTTTGAGCTGTGTTGTATTGATTTTACTATGGAGCTCATATTTGAAAATAATATGAATTTTTTTTATTTATCTAGGGTGGTACAAATATTGTTTTAAAAATTTTTTGAAAGATAATCCTAAGTCAAAATGTACATTTGACAGAATGAGGATGTACCTTACAATAAACATAAAATAAGTGTCAAAGTGAAATGTCACAGATATTAACTGTCAAAATTAGTACTTAAGGAAATATGACATTTCATACATAATAACCTAAATAGACTTCATTATACTTTAATAGTTTTATACAGTACTTAAATATACTTCAGAGCTTATAAAAACTTAATGATTTGACATTACTTGAAAGCCATGTTTTCCTCTTCTACATTTCAAACATCCAGAAAAATGATACTTAGTGGGAAAGGAAGTGATATTTGTAAAAATAAAACCCCATCATTTTTCGTGGCAAATGAGAATGTCTGAACATCCCTCTTTTTAACATATATGATTTTCTCTACATTGTGTGGACATTCTGTTTAAATTTTTATGCTTCGTTCTGCTTTCATTATTAAAACCATTGAAGATCTCTTCTCATTTCCGAAATGAAAACACATTTTTCAGAAACCAATGCCTTTGTTTCAAAGATTCATTGTTACTAATTTAGCAGATTATCTAGGCACTCAATTTTCTGCTTTGAAAATGTGTGGTGATCATTTAAAATAGTAACAATTATATATTTTTTAATTGACATAAATGCCTTGCAATATGATATTCATTTAAAAACAAAATATTTTGGCAAATTTTTCCTATTTCATTGTAAAAATAAAGCAGGATATTTCTGATTAATATGTTTGGGAGCTGTGATCACACTCTTTAAGTCCTTTCTAAATGATAGCTGGTTAATAGCTTCGTCTATGTTCAAAGTTCTAAATTTATCCCCAGGTAGCTCATGTAGTTGGAAAATATTTTCTGCAAAAAAAGTAAGAAAATAAATTCATCATTTTGAATTTGATGTATAATATACTTCAATAAGACTCTATTCTATTTTCAGAACAGTTAAAATGCAAGTGATTAAACAGCAACATACTCCATAATGGAAACTTCCCATTTGAAAAGGAAGATTAATACTGAGCTTCGATATAAAAAGAAAGCCTTATAATTATGTTTTAATCTACTTGTACTGATATCTATCCTTTCCATCTACTCCTTACTTATATTGCTACTCTACAAATTTTCAAAGAGCATTAAACAGGGTCAATTAAAGGAAGTGCCCTTTATCAGTTCATTTATGTTTCATTCTTTACAATGCAAATTAAAATCAGGCGTTTTGGGTAGTGAGTTTCATTTTCATTACTCAAATAACATTGTCACAGATATACATGAGTAAAAGATTCAGTAAAAGGAAACATCAGTGAGCTATGTATACTTTTGAATATTTATTAAAACAATGATACATTAGAAAAAAATCACAATTCTATCAAAATGTATCAGATATTGAGAATATACTATGAGACTCTGATATATTATTATTATTATTTAAATAATGGAGTCTTGAGCACTTCTGTTTTAGGGTACATTAGTGAATAATCCCAATAGAAATAGAAAAGTATCTATATAATAAATTGATCAAATATATGCCACAAATAAATGTATGTTACTCTATGAATTAATATTGTAAGTTAAATATATTATAAATATTTCTCTTTTCTTCCTAAGTATCCATTTCAATAGATATTGTGTGAAAGTCAGAGCTAAATTTTAGAGTTCTTAGCATATGATGGTGGCCTAACAATATGGTACCACTTGTGACACCTTGTTTACAGCTTTGGTTTTATATTTTGAATTGAAATATATATATTTATGAAATATTCAATTATTATTTTGTAGAAATGTTTCCATAATAACCTAAATTATCCTGCAACATGTCACCTAATATTTTTATTATCACTTTTGAAAACTCATTATTCAATAATCCATAAGCAGAATGATTATTACATCTAATTATTTGGAAAATTAGGACTTTTGGGTTTTTTTATTTGTTTCACTGATTGGTTTACAAATGTTTACTAGCATAAGAAATATAGCACAATTATTCTTTGCTCTATTTGCTAGCATCTTCTCTATAAAGACTCTGATTATGAGTGTTCCATACATTTTAAGATATTATTTAGTACAACTCCTTCTATTTAAAGATGATGAAACTGATGTCTAGAAAATTTAAGTTGCTATCAGTATAGATCTCAGAGCCAGTTAGTGATAGAGCTGGGAATATTTCCAAAGTCTAATACTGAGGACACACTTTTCAACTTTATGTAGAAGACTTTAGGAAGGGAGGAATCAAAATGTTAATAAAAATGAAAAAGATAAATATAATTTATAAAGAATGAAAGATGATGGATAATAATTAAAACTGAAGTATTTATGAATACATCATTTCATATTTCTTTTTTACATTATAAACGTATTCTAGGCTAGCCTCATAAACAAATGAGGTGGTAAACTATAAAATCTGACTTAATAAAGAGATCTATTTAAATATCCTAGTACCCCCACCTGCCACTGACCCATCAGCCTGAAACCCTTTGAAGATATGAAAACGACTGAGGTCATGACCTCTCCTGTATGCTTCAATTTTCCCATTGAATTCTAAGTTTTTCAATATTTAGTGTATGTTTATTTTAATGCTAAGTAATTCTAGGATTCTCAGGTAATTCTATACAAGTGTAAAGAACCCAATAAGAAGTGAGAAGGAAAGGACAGTTACCTTGAGAACCAAGTCTACCTAAACACATTTGGATCAAATTGGGGTTGTCAACTTGACAGGAAAGCAGCCATTCTTGCTCTTCTTCGCCCACAGAAGATATGATCCTCTCCGCCCACCCCGACTCCCACCCTGGACAGGCTCATGGACTGACCCCCTGCCCTGGGCTGAGGCCCCCATTTGCCTCGATCATGTCCTCTTACTATTCTTATATGGTCACTAAGATTCCAAAACTTTAAAGCAGGCTGTGTATGTGTGTGTGGGTGTGTGTGTGGGGGGATGTTCTTATGAAACAATGACAAACTGTCTTTGTGTCACATGTTTGTGATAAGAGGGGTTCTCAAGACACTGGAGCCTGTCCTCGTTTTTGTCGTTCAAACGTGAGGCATATATGAGACGGGCTTGCAACTGTTCTCCATTCTGGAAATTGCAGTTCTATCAAAAAGATTCCAAAAGATGTTACTGGCTTTTGCTACCTTTACATCAGGCTACTTTCATGGCCTAATGACTCAAACAAGAGCTCTTATTGAGCCATAGCTTACTTCTGTCTTACTTTTTGGAGGGGGAATCTCTATGCAAATTTCTATGTCTTAGAAATAAATCTCAGTGCTCTGTCCCCTCCTGGAATTTCAGCACAATGTCCTCCAATTGGTTCTCTCCTTTAAGGCAATTTCAAGCACTGACCTAGGACTGGCAGGTGTCTGTAATCTGCTTGTAGTGTCAGCCGCAGCCCAGCAGCAGCTGTGCCCTAAAGATTTTGTTACATTTGCCATCCCGCAAGTCTATAGCAGTAAGCAGGTAGGGCAAGCCTGGGAGAGCAGGGTTTTATCAGGTCCCAAACTTAATTTTGTGCTTTCCATGCTTGCCTTAATTCACAACATTTTTAGTTCGAAATAATTTTTTAAAATGTCAGTTTTCTTTAAATCCCAAAATGCTCCATTTTATGGATTAAAATAAAAGACAGGAAACTTTGAATCTGTCAACTTTTGTCTATTCTCTGCTTCCATGGAAAGAGTTTCAAACTCAGCTTGTGTCTTAATTTTGTGACAGCTTTGAAAGTTAACAAAAAAAGGTTTTTTGTTTTGTTTTGTTTTGTTTTCCTGCCGTGATTTCCACTCATGTAAACTAAGTGGAATATTGCCTGAGTCACAAAATAAAAGAGGTTTGGGTCCAGACTTTGTATGTCTGTACCTTGTCATCAACTTATCACCCCAATACCGAGGGTGTATATTCTCTCAATTCATCTTTTCCACATTTTAGTCTTTAACTATTTCACCTTAATTTCAAGTAGTAATTACTAAATATTTTATGACTTAGAAATAAATTCCAAATAATCCAACACTTTTATTTAAAGCAATGAAGCTGATTTAAGCAACATTTACTCATAAAAGTAAGGCACCAAAGGTTAAGGAGAATTTCCAGAAGCAGCTTATCTAGAAATTCAAATGATGGCATACACTATGGTATTTCTCACTCATGCTCTGAACTCCAGTTCTCTGATCTTCCTTGGATTTGCAAACAGATTATGAGGGTGCAATTACATGAAACAGCATGATGCAACACAAAGAAGGAGAAATGGATCTGGGCAAGCAAAAACAACAGTTGTCACTACAGATGCCCAAACCCCCTTACATCTCCTTGGCCCTCTCACACTTCTGTCTATCCCCCAAACTCACTAAAACTAGGTGTTATTCATTTTAGGGGAAAAATAACATTTCTCTTGAAAATTGCTTATTTTTCTGATCAATAGATAAATTGAAACTTTTGGTTGTTTCTCTTCATTATTATTCTTTTTTTAGAATTGCCAATTCATGTCTTGTGCTCATTTTCTTTTAAAATTAAAAATTTAATAGCTGTCATTTACTGAATGCTTATTATGTGCTAATCACTGTAATTGCCATCTTTAAATGCTTTTAATGTTCAAAAAGTCCTATAACATAGCTATTATATTCTCTAATGTTTAGGTGAGAAAAATGAAGCACAAAGTAATTAAGTTACACAGTCAAAACTGTGTTGCTAGAATTTGACCAGCACTTTCTGACAGCAAAATGTGCCTCTTTATCATTACTGACTTGCCCCATATGTAACAATTTTATTCTTGATTTACCTGCAATGTATGCCATAGTTATTCTTCCTGGGTTTTTGTCTGCTGTTCATTTATTTATGTTGAAAAATCTTTGTTTATCAATCATGTTAATTTGTCTCAATATTGTTTCATTCTGTTTTCTTTTTTTATAAAGCCCTGAGCATTAAAAAGAATGAAGTATATTGAGGTGAACACAAGAGTATTCACTTTGATATACTTCTAATATTATTATAATTTCTTTTTTACCTATTTAATGTACTGAAATTTATTTTGGTTTATAAAAAGATATATGAATATATTTCCCCAAAGCTTATTTTAGGTATCAATACCAGATACAGAACATTCTACATATTTCTGCTGATTTACATGCTACTTTAATAAATTATTACATGGACATTGCTTCAGTACTGAAACTTGTGTTGTGTTACCAATATCACATGGTTTTAATTATGTCAACTTTAAATTGCCTTAAGATTAAAATGTTCCCTTGAATTATTATGCTTTTAAGAAAAGTTTCTGTTTGGCATTCTTACTGGAATTTCATTAAATTTATATCTTAACTAAGGGTAAATGACATATTTAGAATAGTGCATTTTTAAATCCAAAAATTTGATTATTCAAATCAAGACTCTCTGCAAATGTCTCTGTCTCTAGTTTCTTTTTATAGATGGTACACATGTCTTAAAAATCAGTCCCAGTCTTTTGATGAATTATTTTTACCTGTAAATTGTTTATCCTTTTAGTACATGTCTTTCCAGTCACAAAGATCTTTATTGTACTAACTTTTTTAAAATTTAGAAATGACATTTAACTATAGTTTAAAAAAGATTCCTTGACAAAATACAAATTATTTTAACAAGCACATTTATACTTCCCTTTAAGAAAATTCACAGAAAATGGTCTTTCTAAAATGAAGGTTTGCAATATACAAATACTTCTTTTAGTCATTCATTTTCTCCCTTAAGTCATGTGTTAAATCTATAATGGGCACTATATAAACAATATAATATTCCACTATTAAATTTCTTGAGCTGAAGTATAAAAAGCAAATTTAAGCCATGATTTTTACTGACAATATAATCAATAAACCAACAAAAATCTATGTCATAAAAGAACAAAAGTAAATGGAGATTTTAAACTAAATGGTCTATTATAATAGCTTCCTGCCTACATGGCTGTCAGTATTCTCACCATCCAGCCATTCTTCTGATTCATCCCTTCAAGATCAGTCATTCCAAAGCATACCTTTGATTATGCCATCCTTCTGTGGAGAAAGTTCAGTGGCTTCACACTAGTTGCCAAATGAGAACAAGTCCCTTACTATGATATTTAAGTCTGTCTACATTATAATTGCAGTGTACTTCAGGTTTGTTTCTCACTAATAATCATCATTAGCATTTCACAAAATGTCACCAAGATGCCATTGGTATTGTCACTGGTAGTATGTACAATAATTTTGGATGATGTTCAGCTAAACATTTTCATACCCACACATGTAAACATATATACAAAGATATGCATATATTAAAGAAATTTAATATATATAAAATATATGTAATTAGAAATTAGTTGATTAAAGAAAGCTATTAATTAAATTTCGATACAGATGTTATAAAAATACCCTCACTTATTTACCATGGTACTTAGATATCTGTATATAGGAAACACTGCCTTTGAAGAACTTATACTTCTAGAAACTGGTTTATTAATACCTTCTGTCTTCTATATATTCTCCATGCTTTCTCACTTCTAAAACTGGTTATTCCTCTATCTGTAGACATAGCCCTCTATTACCACTATTTGGCTAAATGTCACCTTCCTAATGCCTGCAACAAACAACTAAGCTCCCTAAAGAATAAGGATTTCCTCCTTTATTTGCTTGGCATTCTACCAAGCGCTTGAATATATTAGAATACTTAATACGTGATTATTTACTTGCATCAAATATTGCCAATATCCACAGCAAAATGGAATCAAAGCTTTCTTCAATTTCCAAGTTTGGTGTCACCAAGCCAAGATGGCTTCACTGGTAAATTTTACTAAAGATTAAAAGAAGAAATAATACAAATTCAATATTAACTCTTTCAGAAAATAGAGGAGGAATGAATACTTTCAAGTCCTTTGTTGAGGTCAGTATTACATGGCCAAACAAGAAATTATAAAATACTATAGTCAAATATTTCTCCCAAACATAAATTCAATAATGCAATAAATCCCACTAAATGTAGCAAGTAAAATTCATAATATATTAATATAAAAGGTAATGCAACATGATGAAATGGATTTTATAATAGGACTACTGAGATGTTTATGTTCAAAAACAAAGCAGTATAATTTATAATACATGCAGAAGAAAGGAGATGTAGATTGCACACATGGCTGAATTCAAGATATTTATGTTAAAAGCTCTCAACAAGCTAGAAGTAGAAAGGACATTCCTTAATCTGATAAAGAGAATCTATTTTAAAAAAAACATATACATACATGGAAAATACTGATTATTTTTTCTCTAAGATTTTGAAAATGGCTAATATCTATCATCTATTTGGCTTTGGAAAACCTAAACAATACACTAGGTGGGAAAATGAATAAAAAGTATACATACTGGAAAGGAAAAATAAAAGCTGTCTTTATTCCAAGACAATTTAATTGTGTGCATAGAAAATCCTCATAGTCTCACTATGAAGATGACAGAAATAATAAATTTAATAAGGTCAGAGAGTAAAAGGCATCTATTAAAAATAATCAATTGCATCTGAGATGTATGTTAAATGTAAAGAACTTAGACTGCTCAAAAAATTGGAAAAAGAACACATTTGAAGATTTTAGACTACCTGGTTTCAAAATTTACTTTAAGGCTATAATCTTTATTCTTGAGAAATAAATATAAAGATAAATATAATTTAAAATGGAACAAATCAAGAGTTGAAAGGATGATATTATCTTGGTGAGGAATAATGTAATAACAGAATTCTCAGTTGGCCCCCAAGACTCTTGGCCCCTTGTGTATGTACCCTCTATAATTCCCTGTCCTTGCCATGGATGGAATTTTGAAGATAAGAAAAAATTTACTTCTGTGATTAATTTATTTATATGACAAAGAAGAAGGACTTTTACAGACATAAAGTAATTCAGGTTCCAAATCATTTCACTTTGAAGTTAAAAAGAAAAAAAGGTTATCCTGAGGAACCTAAGCTTTTCAGATGAGCCTTTTAAGGAGATAGGACCTTCCCGTAGACAGAGGTACCAGTCCAGAGACGCTGGCAATGTGGCAAGAACATGAGGGCCAGCCAGGACCAGTGCCCAGCTGACAACCATTAAGAAAACCGGGACTTCAGTTTCACAACTGCAAGGATTTGAATTTTGCCAACAACCTTAATGAGAATGGAGAATCTTCCTCCAATTGAGTGAGGATGTGGCCAGCTCGTATCTTCATCTTACTCTCGTGAGATGTTGAGCAGAGGACGAGGCTAACACATGCAAGACTTCTGGCCCACAGAAACTGTGAGATAGTAAATATGTGTTGTTTTAAGGCAATAAGTTTGTGGTAAATTGTATACAACAATTGAAAATGAATGTAAATATGGACACAATAAATATACAAGCCTACAGCAGACAATATTCAAAATAGAGAAACATAAAAAAGTCAGGAACAAAGAAAGAATTGTTTTCCCAACACTTTGCTAAAAGTCCTACACAGTAGAGTGGGTCAAGAAAAATCAATAGAGTTAATTAGGACTTAAAAAGAAACATTTTTGTCATTTGCAATATGATTATATACCTGGAAATTCAAGAAATTATATAAATGTAAAATTCTACTACTAAGTTCAGCAGGGTTGTTTGCTTGATGCAAGCAGGAGACAGTTATAAACATGGAATGTTGAGCATTTTTTCATATGTTCGTTAGCCATTATTCTGTCTTCTTTTACATCTGTAATCATCAGGGAAATGCAAAGCAAAACCACAATGACATATCACTTATCTCCAGTGAGAATGGCCTTTATTAACAAGTCCCCAAAACAGTAAATGTTGGCGTGGATGTGGAAAGAGAGGAACACTCCTACATTGCTGGTGGGACTGCTAACTAGTTCAATCTCTGTGGAAAGCAATATGGAGATACAGTAAAGTGATACAAGTGGATCTTCCATTTGATCCAGCAATTCCATTACTGGGCATCTACCCAAAAGAACAAAAGTCACTCTAGGAAAAAGACACCTGCACTGGAATGTTTATAGCAGCACAATTCACAATTGCAAAGTGGTGGAAACAACCGAAGTGACCATCAATCCATGAGTGGATTAATAAAATGTGGTATATTTATACCATGGAGTACTATTCAGCTATAAGAAACAATGGTAATACAGCACCTTTTGTATTTTCCTGGGTATACCTGGAACCCATTCTACTAAGTGAAGTATCCCAAGAATGGAAAAACAAGCACCACATGTACTCACCAGCAAATTGGTATTAACTGATCAACACCTAAGTGGACATATAGGAATAACATTTATTGGGTGTCAGGCAGATGGCGGGGAGGAGATGGGTATATACATACATAGTGAGTGCGATGCTCACCAACCAGGGGATGAACACACTTGAAGCTCTGATTTGAGGGGGGGGGCAAGGGCAATATACGTAAGCTTAAAATTTGTACTCCCATAACATGCTAAAAAATGAAAATTAAAAAAAGCATGGAATGTGTTAAAACATAATGTTTAAAACAGCAGTAAGCCTATCATTTGCTGAGGACTGTATCTGCATTACTGTTACAGAGAAAAAGAAACAATAGTTTATTAGATGTTAAAGAAACCTCCTTTAAATGAAAATATGCATAATGTCTGTGGGTAAAATGAGACAATACTACAAAAATGTACAACAAAATGTAGTACAAAAATGTACTACAAAAATGTACTACTACTACAAAAATGTCTTTTATTTTAAAATCAGTCTAAATTTTCATATTAATTCTGGATAAATTCCTAACAGAATTTTTTGAGGGAAATTTGACAAAATGAGTCTGTGTGAAAAAGTATAAGGGCAAATAAATCCAAGAAAAATGTGAAGAATAAAAAGTGAGCAGACTGCCTTATCAGACTTCAAAACTTATTATAAACACTGAAAAATAAGGCAATCTAGTATTGAAACAGATACAACAAATGAACTAACAAAATAAAATAGGGAACTCAGAAAATAACACGTGCTTTTATGAAAGCTTGATCTGTCACAGACATGTCATTGCCGATAAGTGGGCATGAATAGACAAATCAATAAACAAGAGGGGTGATTATCCACATACACAATAAAGCACATTTCTTTATCCACCACATACAGAATTAATTCTATTTATATTAAAGATCTAAATGCAAAAATAAGAGTTCTTTAAATATTTAGAATATATAGACAAATATTTTTATGACTTTTAGAAAGGGAAGGACTCTTTTAAACGTGGCATAAAACACATATCATTAAGAAAAACAAGAATTAATAACAAGCACAACTTCTGTGAGTTAAAAGGCACCAAACAGTCACTAATTGGAAAATTAAACTTAAATACATGAAATTTGCAAGTGATTAACAAACAGAACAAAGCAATAACAATAAGACAAGTGTACTCCTCTCTACCCCCTAACAAAATGAAATTATTAAAAGATACAAGCAAGAATTAATAGGAAAGGACACCTAAATCCTACTCATGTGTGCGTGTGTGTGTTGGAGACAGCTTAGTTTCAAGAGGTGGATGCTACTATTTGCCAATTCCATGTTCAAGGACATCACGATGACAGCTTAAAATTGGCCATGGTGGGGAAATATAAATTGTCAAGTGCTTCCTCAGTATGTTAGAGTTGCCTCATATTCTACAGAAATGGTATAATCTGAAAATTTATGCCACCATTATAAAGAACTACAAAGCAAAGTTGGCACAGTTGAATTTGATATACACGTCATCTTTACTACATCAAAGCTTGTGCAAGGAATTTTACCTTGTAGCCACAGCTGGTGCTGGTAATGCCAGAGGAAAAGGGAACTTCCTATACTTTTCTTCTTGAGGCACTTGCTCTAGAATAAGTCTTTGTATTCTATAGCCAAAGCACAGCTGACCAAAAGAAGTGTAGAATGTGTGTAAATGCCTTGGCATCTCAGGAGCTCAAAATGGCGTTTTACCTAAAGTGTAGCTAAACTTGGTCCCAACAACAATTAACAAGTAAGGAATTCCATATAGAAAAAGTATTAGATGCCATGAATCCCAAACCTATAGCAAATGCTTATCATACAGGGAAATGGACATTAAGACCATCATGTGTTAGAATTTCACACCCACTAGTTCAGCAAACATTAAAAGTTTTCATATATCAAACATAGCCATTGATGCCAAATTTTGGGAAATCTCATATGTTATTGATGGGCAATATCTAATAATATTAAAGGTGTCCAAAATGTATACCACATATACATAGAGATGTGTATAATAGTAACAGTAACATCCTATGTAAAAGCAAATAATTGGAAAAACTTAGCAGTCTATCAATATGAGAATGGATATAGTTATGCAATGAAATGATATACAACAATGAAAATGAATTAAGTTGTGATATATGTATGTAACTCATATATAACAAAAGTCTATATAACAATCAAAATGAATTATTATATATAATGACTGCACAAGGGAGTGTGTTCTCCTATACTCCACATTGTTCAAGGGTCAGCTGTATACAGTTTTATAATGTTTTCATAAACTTATAAAAAGTGAAGCAATATTATATAACATTTATATATACATATATTTGGCACAAAGTGTATTTAAAAATGTATGGTAATGATAAAAATCAACAACTAAGTGTTTCTTGCTTTGAGAAAGAGATATTAAGTGATACTTAAGGAATTTTTTTTTTTTTTTGTAAAATGATGAAATACGTGAATGGTTTAGTGTAAACATTCAAGTTTATTAAGCCAAGTGGTGGGTAACTGGAGGCTTGGTATTTACCCTTTGCTAATTTTTGCATGTCAAAATATTTTACAGTATTTTTTAAATTAAAATATTTAAAAATAAATGAACATGACTCCCCATGAAACCTAACATTACAAAATCTCCAAGTACTAACTAAAGATTTACTATTATCAAGCTCCATGAAACTGGATCCTAACAAAAAGTTTTTAGACACATTCTGTGTGTTAAAAACCTACTTTAATAAAAATCGGTGGGTGGGCTCTGACACAGGGAACAGTGGTGGCAGGTCTGCTGCACCCAGCACTTATGGAAGCTGCCGGGGAAGACGGTTCCTCCATGCTCACGTTCCCAGCCAGGGCTGTAGGGTTGCTCCCAGGGACTCCCGGGTGCCCTGGGCTGTTGGCTGATGGATTGTTCCCATGTGATTTTCCAGATAAGAGTTCCTCAAGTGGAAAGTTTCTTCCTTTGGGTCCCTTAAGCTTTGCTTCATGAGCTTCTGTAATTTGCTTCATGCTTCCTACCACTCTTAAGAATCCTTGTTTCTCTGAAATTTCTCTGCAATTCAGTTTGCCACTTAGTCAAACCATGCTTTGGAGGATAAAACAGCCCAGCAAGCACATCTCCAAAACCTTCATCTGGCTGTTAGATATGATGTAGTTTTGAAACCACACTTCAATAATGGGGTGCAAAGTGAGAACTGTGGTAAGGGCCTAGCTAAAAGAAAGGCACAGGTCTAAGCAAAAATAATGATAATAATTAGGCCCTGTCCCTCTGTTTGCTTCCCTATAATTGCCACTCTGGAGGCACGCAGCAGGTGGTCCTCATAGCTCATGTCCATAAAGATTCTTAACTTTCTCTGTAGATAGCATCACATTTTCGGAACCTAAAAGTGGTTTTTAATCTGTCTTCCAGGCCCCGCATTCCACAGATGGGTTGGCCCCTCCAGACCAGCGGCCCAGACCAAGAAACTGACTCAACTGCAATTGTGAGCCCAGGGATTGGAGCAACACAGGAAGATGATTCCTGCACCTCTGTATCTATAATTCTGCACCAATGAATGAACCTAATTACCTGATTACCCCTGCCTGCTAAACTGTCCTTAATAACCCTGTCTCTCGGGGAGGCGGATTTGAGAAATTTCTCCCATCTCCCCACTTAGTGCTACGCGAAATGAAGACTCTTTTTCTCTGTCATAAAACCTGTTGACTCAGCACACTGGCTTCCTCTTGGGCAGTGGGCTGAACCTGGTTGGTGGGCAACAGTTTGAATATGTTTTGAATATATTCTGTTTGTTTGTTTCAATCTCTGTTGGATGAGGAAAAAATAGAAGCCACTAATTTGACTTGAAGCTAAGAAACACTTTACTTGAAGTCAGCATAGAAAATATGTGATAAGTGGCAGTGGTGCAATTTCAGTGAGATCGCGACGGATGCCGGCTGCAGGCTGGCATGATATTTACATTACCTTAGACTAAAAGATCACCATGTCTAACATTTAGCACACAGATAATTCACGTGAATATAGAAAAAATATCAGACCGTATATACAGACTGCCAACAACTCCCCAGAAAAACAATACAAAACTAAAAATGAACCCACTGGTAGAATCAGTACAAAACTAATATTGCTTTCCTGAGTGATATCTTGAGATGATGTAAAAACCAGCATAAATCAACACAATCAAAATGTTATTTTTTAATTGTGGTAAGAACACAACTTGAGGTAATGTTGATTAGTGACATTGAACATTTTTATATACCTGGAGGCCACTTGTTTGTCTTCCTTGGAAAAATGTCTTTTCAAGTCCTTTGACCATTTTTCAATTGGGCTATTTGTGTGTGTGTGTGTGTGTGTTTGTGTGTGTGTGTGTGTGTTTTACTACTGTGTGCATGAGTTGCTTATATATTTTAGAGATTATTTCCTAATCATATATATGGCTTACAAATATTTTCTCCCCTTCCATTGATTTCATTTTCACTCTTGATTGTTTCCTTTGCTCTGTAGAAGTTTTTAGTCTGATACAGTCCCATTTGTTTATTTTTTATTATGTTGACTATGCGATTTGGTTCATATCCAAGAACCATTGGCAAGATCAGAATCATGGAGCTTTCTCTGCTACTTTGTATCCATTGATATCTCCCCATATCTTCCTCTCCCTTCTACCCTACATATGGTAACCACTGTTTTATTCTCTTTGTATACGTGGCTTTTTTATTTTTGAGATTTCACACATAATTGAGATCATGCAATATTTTTCTTTCTGTGTCTGGCTTATTTCACTTACACAATATTCTACAACTGTGTTGATCCATGTTGTGGAAAATGTCGGGATCTCTGTATGTATGTATACACACATGCACGTGCACACACACACATACACACAGTGTCTTAATCCAATTATCTGTCAATGGACACTTAGGTTATTTACATATCTTGGCTATTGTGAATAATGCTGAAGTAAACGTGGGAGTGCAGATATCTTCACGAGGTGGCGATTTTATTTCATTTGGGTGTATATCTAAAAAAAGAATTTCTGGGTTGTATGGTAGTTTTATTATTTTGTTTCTTTAGGAACCTCCATACTGTTTTCCATAATATTGCACCAATCTGCATTCACACCAGCAGTGTACCGAGTGTTCCCTTTTCTCCACAACTTTGCTAACACTTGTTATCTCGACATTTTTATAAAGAATGTGAGGTGATATTTCATAATGGTTTCAACATGCAGTTTCCTAATAAATGTTATATTGAACCTTTCATATACATTTTGGCTATTTTTTTGTCTTCTTTGGAGAAATGTTTGTTAGGTTCTTTGTCCATCTTTTAATTGGGTTATATGATTTCTTGCCATTGAGTTGTATGAGTTCTTTATAAATTTGGGATATTAATCTTTTATCAAATGTATGATCTTCAGATATTTTATCTAATCTCAACACTGGACTTGGCAATGATTTTTGGATATCACACAAAGGCTCAAGCTACAAAAGCAAAACATAAATGAGACTATAAAAATCTACAAAGTTTCTGTTCATTAATTCCAACAGTTTTTAAATAAAGTCTTTAATAATCAATGTGTTATTGTTACTGCTCTGAATCTCTGTTATAGATCAAATAATCTCCATTGAAATCAGGGTCAAAACATTTAAAAACAAACTGCCCAATTAGATTAATCATTATTTATGTCCTAATAAAAGTCATTATTTTATTTTTCACATTTGCCTCTCTCAACTTTTAAAATTACTGAATAACATGATTGGAATTAATCTTAAGAATCATCTGGTTCTACCCTCTCAAGGTATGTATTTCTTTGAAATATACCTAAAAATCATCCAAACTTCTCACGTGTGTGTGTGTGTTGTGTGTGTGTGTTGTGAATGTGTGTTGTGTGTGTGTGAGTGTAAGAGCTCACAATTCTGCAAGCCATCCATTCTGTGTTTCAAATTCTATGCTGAAACCAAATTTCCCTCATTTTGACAACCACCTACAGATCTTAGACTTTCTTTTTTCTATTTATTGCAAGCAGCTATAAAAACCAACTACTATTCCTATATTCTATTGCATTACTTATATATTTTTCATTCTCTTGGGGAAAAGAAGCATATGGAATGGTGATAAGCTAGGATTTATAATCAAGAAAATCTTAAAGGTCACCACATAATCACACCAAGTGAAAAATAACATGAAAGTCCAAATGATAAATAAAAACTTTCATTAAAAAAGAAAAATCAAGGCTCTTTGAAAGTAAGCTCCAATAAGTTATTTTTATTTTCTCTCCATATGAATAAGGTTTATGACAATAGGGGACGTTTAATAAAGACTATTTTAATGAGGCTAATTGAAATGTTAAATAATCTCATAATAAAAATAAACATAGTCTTTCAGAAAGCATTAACATGTTCATATGATATCAGAAGGCTAATATTTAGCAGATTCTTTATCTAGTGTGTATCTAAATATAATAATCTTTAAAATTGGATAATATTTTCCATGCTCATTATTTTGGCTTATTAAAAAAGCTAAACATTTGCATTGAAGAAAACTTCATAAAATAACTATGTATTAAAATAAAATAAAAACCATACAAGATAGCCGATGGTAGCAGTAAAGAGGCATTGGAATAAACCATTCCCAGGACTTTGCCTGTTTCTTCTCAATAGCTTCTTCAAAAAACAATTTGCTTTCTTTTGATAATTGCCTCTACAGCTGTTAGAGACTGAAGAAATATACATCTGCAAATACATCACACATGTACATTCCTTTGCAGATACACCTTACTGGCAATAAAATAGTTCAAATATGGGAATCAAAGATATATTTGATATGTTATCTTCTGCTTTTAAAAATCATTTTAGGCTGTGGAGACTGTAATATCATATTTCATAGGTTCTGTTGGGACCCAGTTTTGAGATCATGGCTAAAAACTCTCAATTCTACTTTACAAGCAATTGTTAAGCACACACCCCACCTCCTCCCTTACCAGGACCCAACACTCCTGGGTTATAACATATACACCCAGGAGCCAGATACCAAACATCTAGAGACAGGCACTTCTTCCTTAGGCCAGTGGAATTACTCAAAATAATCAACAGGATGACAGGTCGCGGTGCATAAGCCATCACCTACGGATATAGCTTTCCTTTACCCTTTCCTGGAGCAGCCCCGGCGTGGCGCTGTGTGCAGCCTTCTCTCCTCCAGAGTTACAAGAAAGCAGGTTGCCTTTCATCTATCCCGGGGACACCAGTGTGTCCAGCCATCATCAGGACCCAGCAGATGTTGAAACAGAGATGTCGCCCCTCTCTTTTGAGCATTTTATGTCCATGTAGCCTAACCCTTAAAAATGGTCATCCTCTATAAGATTAATGTGTCCACACCCTAAATGCAAAAATGTCTTGATATTGTGGAAAGGGTCAGAGCACACCCAGCTGGTCCATTCAGTTCATTTTTGTGTGCCAAAGAGTGAAAATGGAATGAGGACACAATACCTTTTCCTTTTAATTTGGGGCAGGCTTTGCTGCTAGTTCTGTTAATGTCCTAATGGGAGTGCCTGTCCTTTATTTAACCAGAGAAATATGTTATTATTCTAAAGATGCCCATGTTACTTAAATAACGCCAATGCCCAATCCACCCTTCTCAGCAATAGGTGCCCACCGGAATCTGCGCAGTACGGAGATGATTAGTGACCCGAATGTCCTCTTTAGCAGACGGCCTACCCCAGGTCCTCCCCACTTCGTCTCAGGACACTTAGGGCAACACTAACGATCACTTCTGTTTTTCTCAAACTATCGTCAGTGCTGTGTTTAAATGTTAATTAGGAAACAAATAATACTTAACAAAAAGCACTCACTATTTTAGGCTCTTCTTTTGATAAAATTTCATCTTTAACCAGACGTATATTGCTTATTTATTCCATTCCTTTTATTTTAATATAGAGTTCCATGTGTAGCAATAAATTGGGATCGTGTCCTATGTTTAAATTTGAATTCCCATTTAATCAAATATCACAGTAACTTTTCTCATGTCAATAAGTTCTTCTAAAATACAATTTCCATGACTGCACAGCATTCCATCATTTGCTTAATAAATCCTCACTGACAGGCAGATTATGCTTGTTCTCGTGTATTCCCCGTCAGAGCCACGCGCAGGCGCTCCGGCGACACCGCGGGCAGGCCCGGCCGCGCTGCTTGACCGCCGCCCGCCCGTCCGCCCGCCAGCCCGTCCGCCCGGTCCGCCCGCCCGCCCGCCCGCCCGGTCCGCCCGGTCCGCCCGCCCGTCCGCCCGGTCCGCCCGCCCGCCCGGTCCGCCCGCCCGCCCGGTCCGCCCGCCCGCCCGTCCGCCCGGTCCGCCCGCCCGCCCGGTCCGCCCGCCCGCCCGTCCGCCCGCCCGGTCCGCCCGTCCGCCCGCCCGCCCGTCCGCCCGGTCCGCCCGCCCGTCCGCCCGCCCAGGCGGCGAGGAGGCCGGAGCCCGACAGCTCTGCCGCCAGGCAGCTCACTCGCCACGGAGGTCGGAACGGGCAACACATACACATGTGTTTTCATTACGTTATTTCTAAATGTTCACAATTGTATTTGGATAAATGAAAAATTAGAAAAGTCAATTCAGAATTACAGACTAGAGCGGAGGCAGGGCGGCGCGCCTCCACCTGTGGCTGTGGCCGGCGTTCGGCGCCGCGGAGGTGGCCACTGGTGACACGCAGGATCGTGGTCTTTACATTCCTACAGGATTTTTTATTAAGATTATATTTCAGGAAGGAGCAGTAAATATATGTAAATATATGTATATGTATATAAATATATACAACAGTAAATATAGTATTTTAAAGTTTGTAAAACATTGTTTTCCAAATGACCATAAAAGTACATACCGGCAGTGACACCACAGTCCCCAGCGCTGGGGGCTCACGCATGAAAGTGTCCGCAGGGGGCGCTAGAGAGAGGGGGCGTGTCCGCAGGGGGCGGGGGAGAGCGGGGCCGTGTCCGCAAGGGGCGGGAGAGCGGGGCGTCCGCAGGGGGCGCCAGAGAGCAGGTGCGGCGCTGCCGTGGGCGTGGCCTCCCTGAGTGACGGGCGCAGCGCCGCAGCCCGGTGGGGACCGGCCGCGCTGCATTTTCAGCGCTGATATTCCTTTATTCTAAACCACGTCTTTGTAAGCTTGACAGTAATAATCCTTTAGCCACTTCTGGCCGAGCGCCCACTGTAGTCGACAGCCACAGATGGACAGCACAGTCAAGCCTCAACTTTATAATTTTGAATTGACTTTTCTAATTTTTCATTTATCAGAATAAAACTGCGAACATTTAAGAATAACGTAATGAAAACATGTGTGTGTATGTTGCCTGCTCTGACTGACACGACCGGCAGGCTGCCTGTGCAGCAGAGCACTGTCAGCCGCAAGCTCTCACCGCACCCAGGCAGGGGCGCGTCCGTGCGTGCGGACCGGGCCGGCCTGCGGCCAGGTGTGGCGGGAGCGCAGTGCAGAAGTGTTAAAAACAACAGGATAACTGGAGCTGCTTAATATTAACAAAAGAGAAGAGTTTGATAAATAATTACTAAAGGCCATGCCATTGTGTATCTGTAGGTGAGACAATATGAAGCAATTATTTATGAATGAGACACAGCATATATAGTCAGACAAACCTTAGAGCTAATTCCATCACTATTGGCCAGCACTGTGTAACTTTAAATGCATTGTCTAAGTTTCTAAACCTCAAGCTCTCATTTATAAAACTGATACTCCAATCAATGCTATTAAATAATTATCAGGATTAAATGAGAAAAGTTAGGGGCCATGGTAAGTCCCAGCTAGGGGTGCTCCACCGCATGCTGGCGCTGGGATTACTCAAAAGCAGCGCAAGAGCAATCGATAACATTTATCAACTTCTCTTGTGCTGAAAACAATCACCATAAGTGATTTTAAATGTTTCCCTTGGTTGTTATAGAATGACTAAAATGCATATTTCTAGCCTGATGAATCCTTTTCCTTTTCCTTTTAAAATATCTCAGAGGAGAAAGGGGGTAAAGCAACAAGTGCCTTGAACATTTTGACAGAAACCTTTCTCTCTTTTTTCTCAGTAACTATGTTCAAAATCTTTTCTACAGTCAATGCATTTGGAACAGATGAATAGACTTTGATTCAATGAATAATCACTTGTTCTGAATAATTATCCTGTGAAAGAGAATTATCCTGCGTGTAGTTTAGGCACCATTTAAAAATCAATGTTGTGTATAGATTTCAGATGTCCTAATTTTTATCTCACTTGTCCCTGCTAATATCTACTCAATCGTTTCTCACAAGTGTAACTTTATTACACTAGAAATTTGCTAGAATTTCTCTAGGAAGTGGAAATAATGGGGATAATAATCTTTACTATCTGCAAAACATAAGCTATAATTTATTTGGGATGTTGTGACAAGTTTTATTTTCCATTCTATCAACAGCAAGGAACATTCTTTTATTAGAAAAGAATTTATTGGGGTTCTACTGTGCAAATGTACTTGCAGTAGAGCTGTGAAGAATAATGCAAGTTCTTTCACTTAACCACTTCGGTAGGCGCTCACGGCCGGACACCTCGCCCACACCCGGCACCCACAGTCCCCACGGGGTCTGCGCTGCGCATTGACGGCGAGTCCGTTTTGCTCTTGTGTGATGAGGAAAGCTTGAAAGCACTGAAAGAAAGCCTGTTCTACTTCACAGGCAGCTTTACTTGTCATGTATATCAGAATACATCAGGTAACATATACATATATTTTTTATTACGTTATTTTTAAATGTTCACTATTTTATTTTGATAAATGAAAAATTAGAAAATTCAATTCAAAATTATAGACTAAAGTTGACTCTGGGCTGTACGCATTGATCTGTGGCTATCGACTATAGTCGATGCTCATACCAAAGTGGTTTTAAATTCACCTACCTTATTCTTATCTTAAGAAACACAGACAATAAAAATACAAAATAAAATGAGCATTTCAAATTTTGATGAATGCTGTGAAGGAAATAAACAGTTTAATATGATTGAAAATAACTCATGGGTTGATCAAAAGTGTGTTCTCTAGGTCAGTGACATTTGGGGTAAGACTTGAAGGTAGAAAAACAGCAGTTCACTGAAGGGCAGGGAGAAGTACAAAATATGAAGCAGAAATACATTAAGTTTGATCTAGCAAGAGAAATAAGATTAGTGTGCTTGAATTATAGTAAACATGGGAGCAATGGTAGAATGAAATCATGAAGGAATTTATTGGCAATGGTGAAATTTGCATTTTATTCTGATTCCCAAGGAAAGTCACAGGAAGTTTTCAGTGAAGAGACTGACATGATTTACATCTTTATTAAACTACTCTTGCTACTCTTTAGTAGACGTCCATGAGATCAGCAGAAGTTGAAGCAGTGAGAAGGAATGATGGGGTGTGTCCCCTAGGGCAGTGTCCATAGCGATCACGGGAGGTGGAGATGCAAGATGTCGTGTACAGTTAAGACCAAAAGGACTTCTAGTCAATTGAACTCAATAATAATATTCACCGAGTACTTATCACCAGAGCCATAGTTTTTAATAGCAGGACTCACCGCACCAGTTGGTAAACGGCCACCCTCGTCAGCTTCCCCAGGGCCTGCCTTCCTCACCCGGAGCTCTCTCCAGGACACTCCAGGTGTCTGGCTCTACCAATTCAATGTTAATGTTTTGGTCACCAAACAGGACAGCGTCTTTTCCATTATTGGCTGTCCCTGCTATTCTTGCCAAATATTTCTGGATATAGATGAAAAACAAAAAGGAGAATTCAAGTATCATTCTTAAATTTAAGCTTGAGTACTGGGGGACTGAAGGCACTATGTAGTGGAAAGGGAAAGGTTGGCATAAATATTCCTTTAGAAAATTCAACTTTGGACATGTGGATTTTATGTCCAAACAAGATAAAGACGTCTGATAGAGAGGTATGCATGGGCACTGAAGTGGTTATGGCTGCACATACAAGACACAGACAGGAGAACTTTTCACTCTCCTATTCCTCTCAGCTTCTCTTTTATTTATTTTGAACCCCAAAGAAAATGTACAAATTGGTGATTATAGTGCATTTGAGTATAGCTAAAAAGGTAAGACTCATCAATATTTCAGAGGATACCTACTATCAATAAACTCTTTGTGAACACCTACATAGTAACAAATTGAAGATGACTTCCCGCACTGAGAAAGCTGTGCAAGCTCCCAGACAGTGCTGGGTACGGGGTAGGGCTGATCATTGGAAGGACGAATATTAATCTCTCTTCTTTCCTTTTCCTCCTTGCTATTTTCAGTGTTGTTACATATTATACCGACAAGTCAGCTTGATTAAGCATAAAAAGTGTGGTCAGAATTATGTAGCTTTTATTCCTGTGTTTCCTTGATAGAAGAAATTCACTAATATAAACGTATCCAGAAGACATCACCAAGAAATTTCCTAGTACCCTATCTTTATAAATCAAAACCTGGAGTCCAGTCCAAGAAGAGACAGAATTGTGTGCTTTAACATTATAGTTAATAATATATTTTTTTTTAAATTTGAGGGAGAGGGTTCATGGTAGTTTTAATAGATATGTAAAACTTTTCATGATGCTTCAACAGAAAACATGTTGATTCTGGAGTTCTAAGTTAAACTAATAATTGTCAAAATGCATAGTTCAACTAAAATATTTAAAATTATGCTGATTTCATAGTGTAATGATGACAAGATTAAGGAGAAAGTGAAAGTTTCATGGAAGTATTGATTAAATATAAAGCTATCATAGAAACTTCTCTTTGCCATATATAAAAACATATTAAAGGTTGCAAAATATATTGAGTGAACTTCAGGAATCATTATTGTACATACTTTAAGTCAATTGCCAATCTTTCATTTCCATATATATGTGTATATAGCAAACACACATCCTTACGCTTAAAAATTGATTCCTGAAAACTCCCATAGAGTACATAATATCTAAGTAAAATAAATATCATCTTATTAGAGTTCTGGTATAAAATAACTCTATAATTTCATAGGCATTTTGAACAATTTATTGCCATTGACAATATTACATAAATGCAAATAACCATTAGTCACTCAAATAAAATAGTCAATTAAAGGACAATAAGAAAAACAAAGTCACACATATGTTAAAAGCTAGGATCAGCTTAAAAATCAAAATATTAAATTCTTACTAAACTAATAAGGATGCTTCCTGCCCTTTTCTCATTTCTCATTTTAGGGAGACTAGTATAAAAAGGAAAAAAGCAGCTTCAGCTTTTGCTTCAGTCACACCTAAAGGTTTACCATAAGAATGATAGGCTGATTTCTGTTTGTTGTGTGCCTTAGCAAAACAGGTTGACTATATTCAACCTGAACAGGTAAGTGTCACAGAAGCACCCTTAGATATACCTTTTAAATGCTGTAACAGGAAAATGAAACAAAAATGCCATCATGCTTTTCAATCAAATCAACCATCATTTAACAACGCATGTTAAATATCTCTAATTACTTACTAAAAATGATGCTCTCATTCAATATAAAGTCTATTAACTTTAGTAATTTATGCTTAGTAAAGTTTTAAGTTTTGGTCTGAGGTGTGTGTTGCACACACACATACACTCACTCTGAAGACTGAATATACAAACAAAAGAGAGGTAGATGATATATGAAAATTGAATTCTGACCTACTACCTCTATAGCTATTGGCCCCGAATGGTGAAGATCTGATCAATGACTGTCAGCTTCCTTAATGTTTCCCTGGCTTTTAGCTCAGGACAGGACAGGGAAAGCCAAACAGATTCATCAAACTAATCATATCAGATGCCCTGGTGCTGGGCAGCCTACCTTTGTCTTGTGTTTTCCAATAACAATCAGAAGACACCTGAAACGCTCCATTTTTCACAGTAAAACTTTCCCACTCACCTGCCTGCCTTTGAGTCTCCACCAAAGGCACGAGAAGGCGGCTGTGGCTGACTCCTTTGTTGGCGAACTCTGAATAAGTAGCCTCTGTCCGTTCCCTCTGGTTTGCTCCCGTTGCCCATCAGAGCAGACCTAAGTAGCCTTTAACCAGGCACAGCACTCACGAAGGCCCTCGGACCTTGCTGTTCCCAGTTTGTCCGGCCTTTGTTGGCATGGCAAACCAGCACTGGATCTTAACTCTGCTCCCTCTGCAGTGTGCGAGTGGGTTATTTAGATTATTTATTCTCAGTTTTGTACTCAGGTTTTGGTATCGATTTCCATTTGTTTGTCATTCTTGGTGAAATCAGGCCATTTCTGTTTATGCCTTTCTATAATACTTGCTTTTGTGATTCCATGTTTTGTTGTATAGGTTAAAAGTGTTCTTTTCAATAAAGAGAAACACAGGTATAAGCTCTATAAGCCTGTTTTTGAACCGAGCCAGCCTCACACACTACTGGGTTTGCAGCTCTCACCAGACCAATACTCATTTGGATACATTTTGCTGTGGGTCACTACTACAATTGAGCAAAGTTCTTCTGTCTTGAACCTTTGTGCTGTGAGCCTGCTCTGATCCAGAGAGGGCATTATCTTTGTCTCCTGCCAGCCATGGCCCAGTGTGGGCTCTGTGTTCAGAGATCAGCAATCAGGTTGAAGGCCCCAGACATGCAGTGCACAAACATCACATTTTAAGGGATTACTGCCAGCTCACAAGGCATCATCTAAATCTACACCATCTCCTTTCCTAGGAAAAACTCCAGCTTCTTATATGCACTCTTCTAAGTACTCATATTATAATCTAATTCTTGTGCCTCTCTGTAAATGGCATAACTTCACTAAGGATGATATTGATCTTAATGGCCACTCAAGAGAACATCTGACATTAACAAAATTCATTTGATAGGTACCTTTAAAGAAACATAGGAATAAGTTTTCTCAGGCCCAATGGACAGTGCTTTTTATGCAGAGACCTCCAGATGAAATTCTGAATGAAAAGTTGTTTCACTAAAATATTCCTTGACCAAAGCTAATTGTCTAATGGGCAATTTGACAAACTTAAGGATAACAACCTAGATTCCTTTCTCTTATAAATCCTCCACCTTCTTATCCTGCAGGTGCCTCATGTCTCAGTCCATTTGGGCTGATATACAATAACAAAATAACAATATCATAGGTTGGGTGGTTTACAAATAACAAAAATTTGTTTCTCATGGTTCTGGAGGCTAGAAGCCCAAGATCAGAATGTCAACATGGTAGAGTTCTTGGGAGGGCCCTCTTCTGGATTCTGACTGACAACTTTATTATTAAGAATTGATTATTTATTATTAAAAATTTATCAGCAATATCATATACCCTAGATGGAATACAAATCAGTCTTAATTTATTGTCTTGAATAGTAAAGGGCTGTTACATTGTTCTAGATTTCTTATTGGCTATTTATGATGGCATCTGCACCATTGTCAATACTTCTTTCTCTACTTGATCAATCAAATGGGCAAGGGGGAACAGGCTACACATCACCTGAAGGAAAAAGACAGGTAAAACTCCAAAGTTGATCTTCATGGCCTATAGGATTTGTTTTCCAAGCCTGGGTCTGGCAAATGGGGTTCCTGGTTCTGAAGTAGACTATTACTTGTTCTTGTTTTTGTCATAGTGATTATGATGTTGTCTGTTCCATTCAATCCATTGTAAATGCTTCTGTGCATCCTATCTTTTAGTAGATAATTGTCCTTGTGACATAATAGCAAAATATGGCAAGAAGATCTGTAATACAGTTGATGACGGTGACAAATGAATAATCCCCAAGTAGTAAGGATATGGATCTCTAGCCCCCTTAGAATTAATAAACATCTCATAAGATAGAGAATGACAAAAAGAAGGGACTGAGGGACTGTATACACAAACAATGGCAGATGACATATGACATCAGATCTCTGACCCACTACCTCTGTAGCAACTGACTGAAACAATAAGGAACTGGATTAATGACTGCCAGCTTCCCTGCTTTTTGCTTCTGCTTCCAGCTCAGTACAAACCAGAGAAGGTCAAATAGGCTCACCAAGCTAACCATCTAGTTAGCCGCGCTCTGGCTGCTCCACGCCAGCAACCTCCAATCAGAATATACTTAAAGCCGTCCTTTTTTTGGTTTGTTTTTCACTATAAAATTTTCTGACTTCCCCACATGGCTTTGAGTCTCCTTCCTACTATTAGCGATGGCGGTTGTGACTAACTCCCTTGCTGAGCCTCGCTGATCTGAGATACAATAAATAGCTTCTGTTTGTCCCCATTTGGCTCTTCTTTGTTTGTTTCCATAACACGTGCACACACAACTATTTTTGACATGGCCCTATTATATCCAATGTCATGTGTGGGTTTTAACACCTCTAGTGCCAAAGTATACATTCAGTGTGAATACAAGAAAATCTGTTACTTAATATTTGTCTTCTCATTGTCACTATAATTATTATTTGATTTGCTTTGGTTTTTTGTTGGTTGTTTTGTTTTCATTATAATAGCAATTGTTATTGCCTGAAAAGAAAAAGTTTCTGGCTATAAACGACATGATCATTGTAAAAAATTTGAAAGTACATTTAAGAGAAAGAGTAAAATAAACATTACTCAAAATTTAAGTAAACTACAGGTAACTACTATTTATTTTCATGTATTTTTAGACATTTATTATAAGGCAAAGTGAGATCATATATGTGCAGTATGTTATCTTGTTCTTTTTTAGTTACTTAAATTGTATTAGTAACATATTTCCTTTTAGTATAATAAATATTCTGTTAAATGTGGATTTTAAAGTATTTCATATCATTCTATTATCTTGATGCATAACAACAGTTGTTTTTTTTGTTTTGTTTTGTTTTGTTTTTTTGTTTTGTGAGAAGCAGAAATCATGGTATCTGAATTATGCTATGTTATCATCACTGACAGTAATGTAGAAGATGCCATACAATAAGGAGAGACTTGTAGGAGTGAGATAATTAGAAACTTGAGTAACAGTTATGATAAATGAGTATATCGTTAAGGCCTACAGCACCTAATCTTATCCGTACAAACTCTGGAAGTATGAAAAATCAAAGGGAAAGCACACCCCCAAAGGGGAACTCCAGGTCTCTACAATGCGTATTCTCTCATAGTTTTATAATTACCACTTTTTCCTTATTGTCAGAATTTCTTCATAATTTTGGTATTTCCTTATTTTCTATATAGTATCAAAGGAAAAGATGGTGAGATTGTAAACCGTAAATTAACTTTAGTATCACAGATGAGAATACTTTATTTATAAGAAAGTATTCAGTGGATATTCAATAAGAAGAAATTATTCATTTGATAAGGTAAAAAATATTAAGAATAATTATTCACAGTGTTGTAAGTCCAAAATAGTTCTTACATGTAAGCTGTGTATGTCTCACTCTTGCACCATTGTTGGTCTGATCAGTAAAATAAAGGAAAGGTAAAGTGGCTAACTCTTAAATTTAAATAGAAAAGAACTAGAGCTCCATAAATAATTCTTAAAATGCTGAGGTGATGAGTATGGGAGTCAGAAATAAAGCCAAGAAAGAGCGAATTGAGAGAGTGACCTAGAAGACAGTCTGAGAAAAATATGGAACTTCCAGAGAAAATTTGGAAAGAGGGGAATATATTTATGGTGGAATTTTGCAAAATGTTATACCATCCAATTCTTTCATCTACTGTCTTTTAGCCTATCTATCGGCTTATATCTATCCTACCTATTGGAACTATTGATTAATGAGTAAAGTTTTAAAAATTTAATTTTTTAATTGACAAATAATTGTATATATTCATGGAGTACATAGTGATATTTCAATACATTTAATGTATAATGATCATATCATGGTAATTAGCATATCAATCATCTGAAACCTTTATCATTATTTGTGTTGAGAATATTCAATACAGAGTTCAGATTGAGTTTCCTTTGAATGTTTTATCATACCTAAAAGAGCCTTGAGTTTCTAGTGTTTTACTTATTTTAGAAAATTTCCTCTTGTAGAATTTTATTAACTCAACAAGATAAAACACTCTGTTGCTGTTAACTTTGCCATTATTCCTGTGTTTGCAAGTATTTTTCTCTGTGAGTAGACCATCAGTATTTGCTAATTGTTGCTTATAGAAGTTAGGCTCCTGCTCTCCCAAAGAAAGGAGGAGATAGTCTACCTTCCTTGTTGATCCATTTCAAAGAAAGGATTTGAAAGGATTGAAAGTTTAGGTTCAGTGGACAAAGTGCTGTGAAGAGCTTAAAGTAACTCTTGACAAGTAGACTGTTTTTGATCAGGAAATGGTTTGCTCAGTTAAATGATATGTTGTTCTGAGAGGTACACTGTTTGTCCACACTATCAATCTGTTGTCATGAGAATGTAGCTATTTGAACAGTCAGCTGAATTGATTTTTTTAGAGCAATGAGGTTATTTTCTGGTTTACATTCTAATCCTCCCAGGCAAGACTTTCCAGAAAAAATACTATAATCAGGATCATATAGACACTCTAAATTCACAGCATAATCAAAATTAAGGGCATGTTGCTTGAAGAATTCATATCATTAGAGATATCTACACATGAGGTTTTAGATACATAATTTATAGCAACTAGCTGATTATACAAATCAAAGTACTCTTTTTATGTCTCAGTACTTCTCAGTTATCATACTTTATTAATAACAAACCAGAATCTGCAAACAAATATAGTGGTTTTCCTTGTTTTAAAGAGATTCTGTCTCTGTCTCTGTCTCTCTTTTGACGTTAAGATTATATACAAAATATCCCACTTATGCACACATATATTTTAACTGTTGACTCTGCAAAGATCACAAAATGATACAATCTTAAATATCTTGAAGGATTTACAGAGCTTTTCTTTTAAAACAGATGTTAATTTTCCCTGAATACACACTTCAGATGTTCATGAGATACCTCAGTTCACATTTGCAAGTAAATGGTGGACATGCATATAAATGAAATGAATTCACTAAGATTGTTCAATGTCATAAGCAAATGCAAAGTGTGTGCACATAATACAAATAGATATTACTGAAACTTAATAAAGTTGATTTTGAAATAGTGTCTTTAATTTTAAGAATATTGAAAATGTGTTTATGTTATTGTCATAATATTTTTTAAATGACCTAAATTTCTTAAATTTTTATTTTTTATAGTTGCTTTATTATTCTCAATGTGTGCATATGGAAAGAAAATTTGTTTTGCAAACAGCTATTTCCCTTCTTCGTGTATTTATAGCACAATCAGTATTTCCAAATAGACTAAAAACAGAAGCCACAACTGCTCTATTTACATGTCTTTCATACCATGTTTCTCTATGGTTTTAAACTCTTGGAAAAGTGAAATATAAAAAAAAAAGTGAATGTATTATTTTTTAATCTAGCCTAAAGATATGTTTTTCTTTGGGCTGATTTTATTTTGTAGGAATGAGGAAGTGAGATTTGAATATCCCAAAGAGAATGTTTGCTGCCCATTGAAAACAAATTGATTATTATTATTTTTTTATTTCATCATATTATGGGGGTACAAATATTGTTACCCCCCAATCCCTGGTGAACACCACCACCATTTGAGCACCATAGTTTCAATCAGTCAGTACCAATTTGATGGTAAGTACATGTGGAGCCCATTTTCCTGGTCTTGCGTCACCTCAGTTTGGATAATGGGCTTAAGCTTAATCCGGGATAGTATACATGGTGCTAGCTTGCTGTCATTTCTTAGAATTGAGTAATATTCCATTGTGAACATATATCAAATTTTAATTATCCACTCATGAATTGACGGGCACTTGGGTTGTTTCCATGTCCTTGTAATAGTGAATTGTGCTGCCAGAAATATTCGGGTGCAGATGTCTTTATAATACAATGTTTTATGCTCTTTTGGGTAGATGCGTAACAATACTATTGCTGGGTCGAATGGTATTTCTATTTTTAGCTGTTTGAGGTATCTCCAAATTCTTTTTCACAAAGGTTGTACTAATTTGCATTCCCACCAAAAAAAAAGATCATAAAAAAGTAATAATAGAAATAACAATTAATAAGGAAGTCATGTCAAAAGCTGTTTTAATTTCCAAATGCAATTGGGGGGTGTGCCTGTCTTTTGGTTATTGATTCCTAGTTTTCTTTCATTTATTTCAAATAATATGTTTTATAAATTTATTTAGGGGAAGATCTTGGGAAACACTGACTGTATTTGAACATATTTTAAATTTATCATTCAGAAAGCAATGACCCTGAATTTTTTTATCCCTCACCTTCCATCCCTATTTCAAGACTGAATATGTCTTCTGCTAGGACACAGTATTAAGCAAGTCAGTTCATTACCAATCATCTGTTTGAATGAAAACTTTTCTGAAACTGTAAAGCAAAATAAATTCACAAAAGAAATTTTATGTTGAGGCTTAGATCATTCTGTGACAGTCATTTGTAACCCCTTACTTCAAATTCTCATTAAAACCTACCTAGCATTTTTCTCATTATTATAATATTCAAAGGTTATAAATATGAATTTATAAAACATATTTTGATTAATAAAATACAATTTTATCTAAAAAAAAAAGAAAACAAATTGAAAGCTACTGATTTGTAGGAAACCAAATGTCTGAACAAAGCAAAATGTCTTATGGTTGTGGGTGGTATATAGACACAGCCAAGTTTAAGAAAATAAAAAAAGTATGTAATATAACGGCCCCCATTTGTTCTACCCAGCCATATTTGTGATTTCAATATTAGAGAAAATATTTTAGGTTTCCTCTTATCTCTTTATCATTTGATATTTCATAAAATTATTTTACTCTCCACATTGCTTATATGTTATTCCTCAAAATCCTATCATAGAATCATTTTTTCCTATTCACACTCTTTTTAGATAGGCATGTGCACTCTGAAGTCACATTCACGAAGTAGATCTCTTCCATTTACTATGTGAGGTTCACTCTCCAGCTGACTTCACTCTTCTCTGCAGCCGGGAGGCTGAGCTCTGTGGACAGGCCCAGCACAGCCCCTTGTAATCATGTCTGGAGTTCCTTTCTCCCAGTGGGAGGCACAGCTAGGAGTTAGAAAAGCAGGAAAAAGAAGCTATATCGGGATTTTATTCCCTTGTTCTCCCAGTTAATTTTGGAATAATTGTTTTCAAACATTCCTTAAAAGAAATACCCTTTATAACCTCCTTAAATTAGGCTTCTTGATTTTTTATCTCCTCAGGCGGAGGTATATCAAACTTGACATTATTGACTTTTTAGAACAGGCAATCCCTTTCTCTGGGAGAGGCTGTGCCCTGCGTTGTGAGATGATTGGCAGCAGCTTGTCCTCTGCATGTTACATGCCAACGGTAACCCCACCCCCAGCTGCACAATGAAAGTGTCTCCAGATACCACATGTCCCATGGTGACAGAGTCTTCCTCTTTGGAGAAATACTGTTTTAGGTCTAGGATTGGTAATACTTCCTCTCTGATATTAGCACTGGTTTTCTAAACTTTTTTCTTTGCATGTGTGTGTCCTTATACATCCCATAGCTATATAAATTGTCTCTTTCTTAAAGTGTTCAAACTATTAATTTGAGTGTGAGCTCTTTTCTGAAGGTGCCCTTGTAACACAAGGATGGACACCAGGATTGACCTTAAGGAGTGTATCTTCAGAATTAAATTCACAAATGTATGATCTGCATAGAAAACCTGCTCGTTGGCCACAGATAATGTATCAATAATCTGTGTCATTTAGTAGTATCAAGATTCCTGAAACTTGTCTGTGGTGTTATGTGATAAAATGCAGATGGAAGGCAGGACCCTGATAGACAAAATGCTAATAATATTTAGAAACTACATAATTAAAACAGGGTTGTAAAGACTTTGATGTCTGTTTTGCCTCCTCTAATGGCCTTAGAGAAAAAAGGAAATGTTGAAGTCTGAAATGACAAATCAGAGCCTGAAAGAAAAAGCAGAAAGCCTCCATTGCATTTACAAAGACTACATCTATTCCTTTAACTTAACAACAAAAAAAGTAACTGATGACAAAGCCTAAAAGCTAACCTTGAGAATTATAGAATTGCATCTCAACTTTTCCAACAAACATGCAGACAGTGGTGAGAAGGAATAGAATCTTCAAATGAGAGCAATATAATTGGAAAGTTTCAATCAACAAATTTCACTGAAGCCCCTAGTTGGAAAAGGAAGACCTTTTCTGCACCTTATTTCAATTTAAGATTTGTTTGTCATTAATTACAAACAAGCAAATTAAATAAATAAATAGAAAACATCTCAGTGGTTAAATCTGAGACAGATACTCAGATACTTTCACAAACTGATGCTAAATTTCTTTGAAATCCAACTTCACTCTTTTCCATTGTCTTTAGTCCTATCATAAGAGTCAGATATCAGCATAGCTCAGTCTGGGAAGTCCATATCTATACATCAAAGAGCCTCACGTGTTTATGAGTGGCCTTACATGTTTGTATGTATGCAGACAATATATAAAAGACTTTCCCCAACAGTCATGGGGAAAATCTTGGGTACCTATATATGAAAGCAGAGTCTAAGGGTACAAAATCACAACAGATAAAATGCAAGGCCTTATTGGGTTAAATTTACTGATACAGAAGCACTTCTCCAGGATTAGGGATTTAATATTTTGATTTGAGCACCTAAGAATGTTATTAGCAGTCTTTGAAGTTGGCTAAGAAAGGTCTGAACTTAACAGTGGCCTACAGTCCTTGGAGAACAAGGGTGGAACCGCCTCAACGTGGCAGGCGGGCTCTCAAGGAGTGATCTCTAACTGCTGGTGTTCACACCCTTCTGTGATCCCTACTTCTCACAACAGAATATGACAAAGGTGGCAGGACATACATATTTACATGTATGTGGCTTGAGCATGTTGCCTGAGAACGTAATGCCTGTCTTGCTGCAGAGTCTCTCTGTCCCTCTGGCTGTGACTCAGCAGGTGTCTGTGTTTGGGAATGCTGTGCAGCAAGCAAACAGGAGCAGCCTCTCTGGGCTGAGGGTAGCTCCTGGCTAACAGCAAGTCAGAAGCTGAAGCGTTCCGTTCTACAGCTGCAAGAGACTGAACTCTGCCCATAACTTCAGTGATTTTGGAAGTGGATCCTTACCCATCTGAACCTCAGCCTAGAGTACGGGCCTAGCAGATACCTTGCTTTCAAGCTTGCGAAGACCTAAACAGAGGGATCAGCTAACCAATGCCAGGATCTGAGACCCACAGAAACTGTGAAATAATAAATGTATGAGTTGTTTTAAGCAACTAAGTTTGTGGCAATATTGTTACACAGCAATGGAAAACTAATGTCCTTGACATGCTATAGAGGAAGGTGTCTGAATGCTTAGAGGAATAAAAATGCTGGAATAAATCTGTTACAAGCAAACCGTTCAGCCACAGTCTTCCACAAGGCGAAGACCTAGAGAACAGTCCGTTGACCAGATACGGATAGGTCATTGCTCAGCGAAGCACTGTTACCCTCACAAAGCTCTGCGAGAGACGGCCTTTGGCAACAGAGAAGACGGCGGGGACGCTGCAGTGGAATTATTCCTTCATCTCAATGGGAGGAACTGGAATTTTGAATTCCAATGGCAACTTTATTGTCAGAGATAAAGAAGGTATCTTTAGCTTCTTTATTATCTCTCTCTCAGATACCAACATTTACCCAGTCACATGAACAAAAATCCTCTGGATTACATTGATGGCTATTTTCCTTACCACTCCTCTATTTTCACATTTTTCAAATGTGTTCCATCTCTCCGTCCATAATATCATTGCCTTATGTGGTGGCTCTCTGCTTGTCAAGTAGCTAAGCTGAGCCTTGTTTCCCAGAATTCTAGCCACTGAATCTTTCCAAGCCAAGTCTGACCATGAGAAAAATTTCTAGATTGGAAGGTAGAAAAGCAACCATGTCATGCTCTGAAGGTTCAGAATTATGCTACGTGCTTTTGACGCACACGTCGTCACTGGTCTGCTAGCTCTCCTTGTTGGGCAGCAGCCGGTCAGCCAATTCCCCAGAAATGCCAGATCTTTTCATCAGCACGTCTGGATCCTGGGCCAGGCGTGTGTGCCGCTCCATAATGATGGGCACCAGCTCTCACTCTTGAAGAACAGAAGTCTCAGCAGTATGTCTGTTTGCCTGGAAGGAAAGATGGCCAGAGCTATGGATCTAATGGCTTGGCAGGGACTTAGAGCATTTGATAACAGGAGGTTTGGCAAAAAGCTATGGCGTAGACCATTCAAAATAGTCACAGGATATCAAGGTATTTGCATTCTGTGTAAATGCTCCAGAAAGAATAACTTCAGCGGAGAAAGATTAACAAATTAAACAGGATTAATCATCCTGTGTGTGATGGGCTTTCTCTAGCTATCTCTCTTATTGCCTAATGGGCTCAGGTACATGGCTTTAGTGGCAGGGGTGGATTTTATATATGGACTAAGCAAACTGACTTCTGATCCCCAAGGCCTCCCTAATCACAACTGCCGATCTGCTCTTGATCTGCCAATAGCAGAAAACAGCCCTGAGTCTCACGTCGCGCTGTTCCCGGGTGAGGTCAGCCAGCCCTCGCGGCCGGCTGCTGCTGGCGGACCAGTCCTGCCACAGAAGGGACAGTGCATTGCTCTCCCTGGGACAGGCAATCACTCTGGTATGTTTTTGCCTTTTCTGACCCAATATTTCTGTTAAAACTAAAATTCTTGGGCTTATATTAAAACACCTGATTCATTGTCTTAGTATTACTCATAGTACAACTCCTGATCAAATAACTAATATCCCAGTGAGTTCATGAAGTGTGACAATGGGGTTGATAATCCTATGTGCACTGGTCTTATAATATTCCCATCACAATAAAATATCTCTCCCAATAAAATGATGGAATGCCATTTTTCATATTAGTTATACACCAGCTGGGTGGCTAAAACTGGCTGACATTAGGCAATGTTCTCCAGGATGTTGTTCAAAATTAGTGTCATTAATATCAGCTATGATAATGTAACCAGTCACAGGCTATAATTATCATGAGTACTTCTTCATTTTGATCAGAATGTATTTGTATATACACAAACATATTTCTCCCTTTTTCATTTCTACCACTTAATGTATTAATGTAAATTTTGGGCAATTTTATATCTAGTTTTAAGATATAGACTATTAAAGGGGAGAGTACATTCCAGCTAGCAGAGGAAGGAACATTTGCTCATCAACTAAAAAAACAAAACAGGAGTTTGTATTATTCTGGAGGAGAAGGTAATATGTGGGTAAGTAGCATAATGTTAGGCATAAATATGATTTTCATTCCTCTCATGGCCCCATATTAGAATTGACCAAAAAGAAGTTTGCATGAGATTTGGAAGGGTGAAGTGAGTAGCAGCATTTTTATGTTCTGAAGGTTATGAAATGCGGTTATTGGTGCAGTTCCTACGCATTGTTGCTCGTCTGCTAAATGGCTTGTTGGTAGGGCCAGTGGCCACTTTGACAGCGTCTTAGTTCCACCAGATGTCCTTGTTTAGCTTCTCCCAAATCATGGGCCAAACATATGCACCACTCTTTGGTAAAAAGTGGGGTTTAATTTATGGGTCAGCTATAACACTGTCCAGTCTTTTTGTTTTGTTTTGTTTTGTTTTTTATTGGTTTCAGGTAGTCATTGTGAGTGCCACTGTGTCTTTACCCTTGCACATTTTATGTCCAACTTCTCAATTACCGTTCTTGCTTCATTCAGGCCAGACACAAAAGCAGCATCCGTATATATAGACTACCTAACCAGACCCTACAATTATATAAGGTATAATACCACTAATGGATTCCTCGTTTCCTGTTACTGAAACTGATTTTGATTCTCTGATCACATATTATCTAACACTCCAGATTTCAAGCTCTCTCACCATTTTTTATTTATTTTTTTTGAGACAGAGACTCACTTTGTTGCCCACTAGAGTGCCGTGGCGTCAGCCTAGCTCACAGCAACTTCAAACTCCTGGGCTCAAGCGATCCTTCTGCCTCAGCCTCCCGAGTAGCCGGGACTACAGGCATGCGCCACCATGCCCAGCTAATTTTTTTTTTTTACATATATTTTTAACTGTCCAATTAACTTCTATTTTTGGTAGAGATGGCGTCTTGCTCTTGCTCAGTCTGGTTTCAAACTCCTGATCTTGAGTGATCTGCCCACCTTGGCCTCCCAGAGTGCTAGGATGACAGGTGTGAGCCACCACGCCCGGCCTAACACTAGTTTTTGACAGCATCTCAGCTCTGAATTCTCTGGTCATGTGTCTCTGCAGGTGTTGGAGAACTATTGGAAATGCACCAATTGATTCTGCTCTAGCCTTTATGGGAAAGAATATTTTTCAGGATGAATCTGCATCATTCTATTTTCATAGATATTGGATACAAGTATTAAAATGATATTTCACGTCTCTGTGGCTGTAGCATTCCATGGTTTTAGTATGCAATGATTTTATAGCCCCAGTATTTAGGCAGTAGTTAAAAGATGGCCCTCAGATATGATTTGGTCCACCAGCTACTATGTTTTACACAAGAAATAATCATAATAAAAATTGAAAAATTGTTATAACTCCTTTAGTTGGTTTAATTTCCATGAGAATACTTTAAATTCTTTAATCTTGAAATCACAAAACTTACCTCCATATATTTTTTCATTGAAAATATGCTTGATTGGAATATAGATATAGTTTATATAGAATTTGGGCTTGTACCAAGTACTCACTATTCTCATACTATCCTATACTAACTTCCTTTAGAACAAGAGTTATCAAACTTAGTGTAAATAAAACCACATAGGGACCTAAAGAAATATACATTATTTGGTTTCATCTCCTAAAAATTTGATTTAGTAGACCCAGGAGGGACATCAGGAATCTGTATTAAGCAAACACTCAGGTGATAACTAACACAAGCATTCTGCTGAGACTGCTCAGCCAAATTAATCATTAAATCGAATTAAGGAAAGTGTATTAAATTTCTATTCAATTTTATCTACTGAAATATGCAAAACTTTTTAAAATTCTGTATCTGAAATTTAAAGGAGCCCATTGATTGCAGTTCATTCTGTGAAACTTGCTCTGAATCTAATGAACTTTTTCAGTGATGAATAGAAATCAGAGGTAGTAAGAATACAATTTAAAGTAACAACTTCTCAGGATGAAGGGAAACATAACAAAGATTGAAAAATGTCCTTCTCCTAAAACCAATAACATTGTCTTATTTTAATATTTTCACAGTGTTTTATAGTTTTCGAAGCACTTTCAAATATTATTTCATTTTATTTGCATAACTGAATAAGGTTGGGAATTGGATTTATATTCTTCTTTTCATGCCCCATGCATTAAAAAGTGAAGTAACAACACAAATGTATTTCATGTCACCTTTTGGTTAGGGCCTGAGCTGATCAAATGCTACAGGGAACCTCTAGAAACATATGGACCCAAACAGAGAGATGTAAACATTTTTGGTAGCTAGAAATTTTGAAAGTCAAAGGGAGTCAGAGTTTACCTCTTTTACAGAACAGTACTAAAAGCAGTAAAATAATCCACAATTTATGAATATCTAAGTGGAAAGATTTATGTTTCATCAGTAAAGTAAGAAGATAACTGGAAAAGAAATTCATTTTGATATGTTTCTATAATTCATCTTTATATTATTAAAAACAATTAAAGATTGGCAATAAATACTTTATATTTTGAATAAATTGATGACATATAATCCTAATTATAATGTTTTTGTGTATCTACATATTTTGAGGCTATATTGATGATTTCCTACCTCTACCTATTTATTTTATAGTCGGTATTAATGACTTGGAAAGTTTAGTTGGAACAAACTTGCACAAATTTGAATGATTAGGATTAAATTATGTATAATAGAAGTGATGACTTGGAGACAAAAACATTTATATTCTACAGGTTTCAAACACATAAGACATTTTTAAATATAAATATTTGTTCTTAAATAAATATAGATTTTGTAGGCTCATGATAGATCTAAATGTAGAAAGGTTTTCAATACAAAGTGACTCCCTACAATGATATTTCTAAGATATAAATTTGAAAAACAAATTAATAGAAGTATATTAGACTCCAATAATTTTATATACTCTTATCAACTATAATTTTAAATGAAATGTATGTGAATTAACAGTTCAGTTCTTAAAAAACAAATGCAAGTTCTGGTGCAGTATTATGGCATTGGACACAAAAACAAATGTGCTTTTTAAATATTAATTAATATAAAAATAATTCCTAAAACAGTGCTAAAATTCAGTGTCTAGAGTTACACAATTTGACCTGTTGTGAAGCTAGTTCTACTGATTTTCTCATGTAATTTAAGACTATAGAGATTAGAAATAAGGCTTCTGTAAAAACCTCATGAAACCATAAATGTCACGTGTGATGCAATTACAGACAGTGGGCGTTTCTGATTTATGATGTCCTCAGAGATTCTGTGAACAGGTAAACATACCTAGTTTGTGTAAAATATGGCTCTGTTAACCATATCATGCTAAGATTCCAATTCCTGATTTAATAAAATAGAAACTCCTGGACCTCCTTACCTGTCAGTCAGTCAGCTGGCTGAGTTCATTTAAGTGATAAAGAAACAACCCAGGATTTCAATTGTGGGTTTGTGAATCCAGTTCAGCATGCTTTCCAGCACGCTGCTGTAGTTCACAGAGAGCTGTTCATTCTGTATGTAAGGCACTACTTAAATTTTAGAACCAAACTCAGGATGAGTTTTCCAACTCCACCTTCCTCATTCCTCCAATTATGCTGCTATTTTAACTGACAATACTCTTATTGTATGCTCATTTTCACACAATACTGCCGTTGTTTATGAGTGTTTTTTCCTATAAAATATGTTTCTTTGCAGTAATTTATGTAGAATTCTTTACCTTTGTACACTTAGATTTTCCTTCCTTTTCTGGAATGTAGTAAAAAAAGTCAATAAATGCTTGCAGAATTAATGAGGAAGTAGAAGTATAGAAATGATACAGTATATTTGGCAGAGCGGTTACACATTTGATAATCCACATGATTTGATTACTATAAAATTGGACTCTGCTTACAGAAGAGGCCTACCCCCACCTCTGTGACTGTAATCACACAAATCCCAACAACCGAATGCCCTTTCTTCTACCCCTGCCACCCCGGTTGTTGCTTCTGAAAACCAAATCTGTAAGATCAATCTCATATTATCTTTCCTTTGTGAAGCCTCTTCTGGATTTCCCTACAACCTGCTGTAATCTTTTGTTCAATAAACACCCAAAGTACTGTGGTTATCGTTAGAAAAACTTATTCGTAGCCTTGCCTAGAAAGAAGAATTAATGAACATAATATATACTTGTCAGTTCTCCCATCTGTGTGCTGACACACAAACGCACTCACATACACACCTTGTTTTTTAAAAACCCTTAATAGCAGTTGTCTCTTATTCATTTACATATTTTTTGCACATATAGCACATTGCCTGACCTGCATTACAGGGTATTCAAACCTTAATTATGACAAATAAATTGTAATGGAAATTTTACATAAGACTAAAAATTAAAAAATGGTTTCTCTTATTTAACAAGGTAAATATAAAACCTTTTTATTTAAAAATAACTTTTAGAAAATTCTGGGTAAAATTGTATGGATTTTTTTCAAGAAAAAATAACTATAAAAATATAATTATGTTGCTAACATGATGCTTCAATATACATCAACAATAGCTACATAAACAGCTCTGATCACTGTTTTAAATTACTGGTGCTACCTGACGGGTGTGGTGTGCAGCGTCTGGGGGGTGGGCGCGCTTGAAGCTCTGACTCAGGCGGCACAAAGGCAAAATACGTAACCTAAACATTTGTACCCCCATATTATGCTGAAATAAAAAAAATAAAAAAATTACTGGGGCTATATTTTTAAATATTTGGATTTTTTTGTATCTATATGTGCTTGGCAAACAACACTGTTCTATTCCCATGTAGTGCCTGTATTCCCTTAGGAGTTATTAGATTCCCTAATTTTTACCTTGCAATCTCTAGACACTTTCTAATAATAAAACTGAAGTAATATACATTTAGGATGTCACAGAATCAGTTTTGGTTCTTTTATGTCTCTACTTATGAGTGATTTGGTTAAAATGACTAACTATAAAATGCTTGTTTTGAAGGAAGATAAAGGCATTCCCCTTGCAACTAGCACTTATCTTGCCTTATTTAACTTCTCATACTTTCAGTCTTCAAAACTTAGAATCGTAATCGCTTTTGTGGAAACTCTCCCTTATCTAATCAGTGTAGTATATATGAATTTGCCCTGTGACTCTGAAAACCATTGAATTGTACACTTTAATCGGGCAAATTGTGTGCTATGTGAATTAAATCTTATGCTGTTTGAAAAGTAACACATTAAAAATAATTTCTATTTCCTGGTGATGTTAATGTGGATGTATTAAATTTCCTTACACCTCAATTGGCTATTGCCCAATATTTCATAACAAAACCAAAACAAAACTCTATAACCTATAAAAATCCACAATCATTTATCTTGCTCACACATCTCTTGTTTGGCTTGTGCTTTGGTGATACAAATTATTCTCGGCGTTGACTCACGTCTACTCCTTATGGCTTTCATTCTTCTTGAAGAAGCGGTCTACCCAGCTTTTTCATCCTCATAGCAAGAGCAGAAACACAAAAAGGAAAGCTCGCCTGGCAAACGCCTGCGCTGCCCGCTAATAGCCCAGTGGGGGCGCGAGGCAGGAGCAGGGCCAGTGGAGGGCGGAAGTCAGTCCAGTCTCTGCTGGAGGGCACTCCGAGGGCACGCGGCCGGCCGGGACCGGGCATGCAAAGATCTGAAGAATTAGGGCAGTAATATGACCAAGATTACTGAACAACTCACTGCCATTAATCAATTAATCTCTCTCTCTTTCTCTCTCTCTCACTCTCCCTCTCTCTCTCCCTCTCTTCCTCTCTCTGCCTTACACACATGTTATGTAAATAGTAAGCTTTAAAGATTTTAAAATATTTAAATGATTGAAAGAGAGACTGGGCCTCTCATGTGGTCCCATATGTTCTTCAGTATCTGTAATAAACACTGCAGTTTGCACAGCTGTCAGCAGACAGGAGTCAAAAGACTCAGTTGCCACAGACCTCTGGATTGTTTTCATTTTTTGTGCCAATCAGTTACTTATTTATTATCAAAAGGACAAATTATCTCTCTCCCTTTTTATGTAAAGTTTGTGAGGGCTGTGAATCTCAGCTGTGTTTTCTTTTCTTTCTCCCAATTAACAAAATATATTTCCTTTATGACTGTACAGGAGATTTTTATATCGATAAATAATATTTATCAAAAAGTATATTCTGTAAAAATCTATTAATAAATTAAATCCTTAGGCTTTTATAAATGCTAATTCAATATTTTATATATAAACATACTGCCTTGCAAAACTTTAAGATAATTCCAACATTAAAATATGAATTTAACTACTTTTAACTACCTAGTATTTAAATAAAAATTTTACATATTATATTTATGTTATATTTAAAATTTATTAAGTATTATATTAGTTTCTACTTAAACCCATTGAATCTAGTAATTTATTAAAATTGCTGTATAAAAAAGAAGATTGTTATCTGCTAGATATAAATTTATGAACTGCATTCTTAATACCTTATCAAGTATTGCTGGGTAGCTTAATTTTATTACTACAAATAAATAATATTTTATTATAAGCTTAAGATTGAAAAAAGTATGATTTCACATTGTAGCCAAAGTCACTGTTCACAGGAATAGCTTACTGTTATGCCATTTCCATCCCTTGTCAAAAGAGGTTCTTGTCATTGCAATGTGATATTTTAAATGCCACTGCTAGAGGAAAATCATATTTAAACCACACTGACCTCTTAGGTGTTATGTTCTTTGGTCCCCTGATCATTTTGCTGTTTCTTGGTTTGCAAAAACTCTTTTTATTATGAGAAGTAAAAAAAAAAATCCCCCAATCAAAACGTCCTTATATGTGACATGAATTAGAAAAAGTATGTTCATGTTTTTAGGTGATACATAGCACCTAATGCTGGCACATAAATACAGAAACACACACACAATAGTTATATGCACTATATCAATGTTTCTGTTTTTATGTTTAATATATATATCATAATTAATATGATACAGAATTTTACCCAAATGGATAAACAAAAACTATGTACCATGGGCAAATTGTAATGCAGATACAAATATTTTGAAGAGTCTTTTATATGCTTTATATGCATTTGTAATACAAGTCATATGTAATGTATCTAAATTATAAAATGTGGAAATTCTATTATAAATGCACAAGTCGCATTTTAAATACATCTAGAACTGTTATTTTGGGCCTGGACATTTTAAAATGTCTAGTTGTTTCCATTGTAAACCAAATATGATTTTTCTTATCTTTAAATATCTAGCTTTATGTTCATCTTCTAGATCCAAATTCACATAATCTAGATGAATTTCTTCTCCTTGTTCTCTCTGTGATTTGTTCGTTTATACTTTTGAATATTTCAAATTATATTATTTTGCCTTTTAGAACATGATTGTCAGTTTACATGTTCATATTCTTTCAATACATAATACAGTGCCTTATAGAAAATACTGGTAGATAGTGTGTTGATTTTTCTGTGCATTTCTAAAACAAGGATAATTAGAATATTAACTTAATAAGGACATATTTTACATAGGAGGGAAAATAAACAGAAATATGTCATTGAATATCATCAACTACATTTTACTTTAAATAATTACTGTCTTTCATATGACATTGAAGTAATTTTTAGTAACATTAATTTCTATCATGAATTGAGCATCTACAGTGTATTATCTATATTATATTAATTTTATAGCATGCTAATACTCTGTCCAGGAGGCATCAATATCTCCATTTTACTAATAAATAGAAGTTGTCTCACAAATTTATGGCAATTGACTAAAAGCACAAACTACCAGTGACAGAGCTGAGGTTTGCTAGCATGGCTGTCAGAAGCTAAGGTCAGGTACTTTCATGGAATAAGCTATGGTGCTCTTTAGAATGGTATGTTCAGGAAAAGATCATGTCTTCATACACACACACACACACACACACACACACACACATATATATATATATATATATATATATATATATATATATATATATATATATATTTAGAACAATAGGAACTTTCTATTGCAAATACAAAATCCTTTTTTATTTGTCCAAAACAGATATTCTCTGTTTCAGTACCAGTCTTTACCACTGCTTATGCAATTTATAACAGAACGGATTAAGACAGGTAAGCCATAGAAATCAGGGATATATTCTTCTCTGACACTTGTAAACGGGTAGAAGCTACACAAACTCACTCATCATAAAGTTGGAATGAAAAGAATGCTGTTTCTAACTTATTTCACTGGGACATTTAAGAATTTTAAAAGTATCTCTTAAGTATGTTTATGAAAATAGATGAAATGTGTTATTAAATGTAAAGTGTTCTGGAAAATGAGTTTGTATGATCCTCAAACTCCATCAGCTAAAATAGTTCTCTTCATTGTCGCATGGAAGGAGAAGGCTTACAATTGAGAGACACAGGTTTGAACTAACATGATTTGAAGTTTATAGTCATCACATTTTAGAAGACACTTTAGCTAATGATAAATTTCCATTAAAGATATTTACTGTTTATGAGCTCCACCATAATGTTATTTATTTTAAGATGAGCACCTTTGTTCTTCAATCTTCATTAACTGACTACTAAGGCTTGCTCTTTTTAAAGAAGTTCTTGGCTAAAATATGTCCTCATTTGTACTTTCTTCTGATTTATCACTTATAGCTACCATTCATTCTAATCCTAATTTCAGCTGGCAGTTGATCTCATAGTGTTGACTTGTAGTCAAGTGCCAATAAACAAAAAAATTAACCCATATGTAAAAAGTTAATATTTTTTCCTTTTTTTATGGAAAATAATTTTTTTTGTAAGAAAGTATTAAGAAGAAAATTTTAGATTATAACCTTCCGAGTGATTTCTTCATAAATCTTCCTACTCACATACTCAAGCAAGATAAAGAAAATTCTGGGGAGAAGTTAATAATAATCTACTTACTATTTAGATTACCTTATACAGTACTGGCGAGAAGCCAAAGGTTATGTATGATAGTTGCTAAGGATAAATTGATGAAGATATGGATAATACAAAGAAGTTTGCTTAGATGTAGGTTAATAACAGGACACTTGAATTTTGCTCTTCTCTGAGAAAAGCGCTGAACAATCAAGAAATTTTTAACATTCCCAAGATAACTCACCTTATATTGTGATTATAAAATAAAATGGGCATTACAAAGTCTTTAGAAATAATTTTCATCCTGGGACTGTCTATAAATCCCTTTAAATGTGAGTGACAGTTTATCATCAATATATTTAGGAATTCATTTGATCATAAGGTATTAATCATAAAGATGTAATTAGATTGAGTTGAGTGTGCTTTGTGCTCCTGCTTTTTTATATACAGATATTATAATAATGCATTAATAATAGATTATAAAATCCAATATTTTTAGAAAAATCAATCAACTAAGTTATTGAATTAAAATGCTCAAGGCAATATATTAAATCTGGATGGATACCTGCATGAATTGCATATTGAAAAGCTATCATTTCAGTTAGAAAACACGTTTAAAAATATGACTTCAAAGGAAATTAATGACTACATTGAGGCATAAGGTAAATCTAGGAGAGAGAATGAAATCAAGAAGCCTTATCTGAAAGAATTTGGTGACTTGATATGGGATGAGAAAGTTGATGGGGGACAAACTACTAAAGACTACTCAAAATTGCAGAATCCTCAATCAACTAATCTTAGTGATTTATTATGTTTTGAGGCCATTTTCTAGTCATTACAGCACCGTATTTTAGTGATATTTGTGACAAAGTTCAGAGTCAGGAATGAAATTAGATTTCTCAGCTCAAAAATTCAATTTGCACCACTTTTTAAAGGCTAGAGAGGTAAGCTCAGGTCTACAAATGCAACTGAATTTGACATATTTTGCAAATAGAAGTCATTAAAAATTTTAAATATATGTATATTTTTACCATAGTTCAAAAATCCTTGTTTTTGAAGTGAATTTATTTAGATGCATTTAAAATAATTGAAATGTGTTTTTAAAATTGTTTTCATGTTTGACTAGAATTGTATTGGAAATAGGTTTATGCACATTTCCTAGATTCACCTATTGAATCTGATCATAGGAATGAGGTATAACACATTTTAGAAAATAATTGATTAGCATTCAGTTATTACTAATCCCAGCAATATGCTAAAAGCATCAAAAGCATTATAGCAAAAGCTTACACATAGGGATCTATTATATGTGTTCTATTTTTTTCAATGCCTTCATAACTTATTGATTTTGAAATGTGGCATCATTCTACTGTACTGAGAGGCAGTATAACACAGCAAATGGCACTATAAAACATTGATCATAAAGATGCACTCCGAAGTCTAATTGGCCTTCAGCAAGTTGCTTAACTCTTTTATGCCTTAAGGGAAAAAAGACTACTACCTTCATAAAGTTGGGATTGTAGTAGATTATCAACAAATGTTCGCTACTTTTACTTCTAAAGAAAAATATTTGCTCCATGTATGTTTGCACGTGCATGTTATAGATTTAAACAAATATATTCAATGTATGCACTTTTCAGTTATTGATCATCAATTAAAAATGCACTATTCATATGTTTTTTCTTTGCCCAAAACAGCTATACTTGCTTCTGGTTTGTTTAATTATTTTAACCTTTGGTCAGTTTGGCAAGCCTCCTTTCAGATCTTTTTAAAAGGACCCAAGAGTTTGTTATTTCACATAAGGAAGTTTATTTATTCAGTACTCTGTGTGGGAAGGAAGAGCAGAGTGCAAGTTAAGTTTAAGTTGAAAAGCATACATATAAATATATTTCAGTCACCTGCCTACTAGCATGCTGAATCAGAAAAATTTTCATGGAAATATTGAATATTTAATACAAAGTAGGTTGCATATTAGTTATTTCCAAAAGAACAAGGAAAGGTCAGACAGATCAGCCTAGCCCACCTTTGTACTGTTGACTTGAAAGAAAAATGTTACATGGGCAAGGACTCTATGTTTTATTCTAATTTGTCCCTCAACCAAAGTGCAAAATACATTGGGGTTACTGTTATACTCTAGACGAATTTATGTGTTTTCAGGAAAGCCTTTTGCCTACCTAGCTAATGTCTATGTGTCCTTCAACTCAGCTCAAGCGTCAACATCCCTTGGCAACCCTTAATCATCTGTGACTCTCCTAACTGCTCTGATGTGACTCTCCTAACTGCTCTGATGTGACTCTCCTAACTGCTCTGATGTGACTCTCCTAACTGCTCTGACCCCCTCTGGGGTCCCACAACACTCTAGGCATGCTCAGAAAAAGCATTTGTCATATGAAAAATGATCACTGAGAATTCTTTTTTTTTCCTCCCATTTTTCACATAATACAAAAATTATTTAAAAGTTCTAATACAGTTTTTTAAATTTCAGAATATTATGGGGAACAAATGCTTTGGTTACATACATTGCCTTTGCACAGCCTGGGTCAGAGCCAGAAGCCTGCCCAACCCCCAACAGCACATGGCATCCCTTAGGCGAATGTGCCCATCCCCTCCCCCCTGCCCCCCACCCCCGTTCACGTCACTTCCGTATGTGCACATAAGTGTTGATCAATTCGTAGCAATTTAATGATGAGTACATATGGTACTTGTTTTTCCTTTCTTGTAATAGTTTGCTTAGAAGAATGGGCTTTAGCTCCATCTAGCATAATACAAGAGGTAGATTTTAAAAGTACAAAAGAACATATAGTCAGAAGCCCTTCTTATCTTTGACCTGCAGCCCTGAGTTGCCTTTCTCAGATGTAGACACTGTTCCCAATTTTGAGTATCTATTTATAGATGTTTTATAAGAATGTACATTCATAGATGTAAGAAAATATATACATAGAATACATCTACATATTATAAATTATATGTACATATATAAGAATACATAAACTTGTTTTATGCAAATTATATATTTTTCTATACACCTTTTAGATCAGTACTTTACTTTTTTTTTAACCTAATGATATATTTTGGTAATCATTCCAACTCAAAACATAAAGAGTTTCCTTATTGTTTTTAACAGCTGCACGTGTTTCATTGTGAATTTTGGATAATCATAATGTATTGAACCAGTCCCCTATTGCTAGATAAGTAAGTTGTTTTCAATCTGTTTTTACTATGAATAATATTGCCATGAAAATATTATAGTAATATCACTTCAAATATGTTTAAATACATCTTTAAGATTAAATTCCTAGAAGTAGAATTGCAGTTAACAGTATTCATTTTAAATTTTTGTAAATATTGCTAAGTTCTACCAATTTATATTCTTACCTATATAAGAAGACTACTTGTTTCTTTATATCTCTCTCAATATAGCAAGTTAAATGCTTTTCATATTTCCAATATTTTGTAGAAAGGTCACATCTCTTTAAAGGTTTAATTTACATTTCTTTTATTATCAGTAAGCTTAGCATTTTCCATGAGTTTGGATCGCTAATATTTCCTTATTGATAAATTGTCTATTCATATCCTTTGCCCACTTATCTAGGGCATTCTTGGATTTTTTATCTTGCTCATTTGTAGGAGCTTTGCTTACTTTATTATTGCAGCTAGGCCTTTGCCTTTTGAGCTGCGAACATTTTTGTCTTTCTAGTTTATCATGTCTATTAATATTATTTTTACTTCTTTCCTTGTAGAATCCTTTTACTGTAATCAAATCCATCGTATCTCTTTTAATGGATTTTAGGTTTTATAACGAACTTTAAAAGTCCCTTTTCCCTACAAGATTGTTAAATAAATTTCTCCCACGTACTGAAGACCTGGCAGTGCACGCGTGGGAACCGTGCGGAGCAGCAGGTGCCGGCGCGGGAGCGGAGAGCGCGGGAACGGGAAGGGTGCGGAGCAGCAGGTGCGGGCGCGGGAGCAGAGAGCGGGGGAACGGGAAGGGTGCAGAGCAGCAGGTGCGGGCGCGGGAGCAGAGAGCGGGGGAACGGGAAGGGTGCAGAGCAGCAGGTGCCGGCGCGGGAGCAGAGAGCGCGGGAACGGGAAGGGTGCAGAGCAGCAGGTGCTGGCGCGGGAGCAGAGAGCGCGGGAACGGGAAGGGTGCAGAGCAGCAGGTGCTGGCGCGGGAGCAGAGAGCGCGGGAACGGGAAGGGTGCAGAGCAGCAGGTGCCGGCGCGGGCGCGGAGAGCGCGGGAACGGGAACGGTGCGGAGCAGCAGGTGCCGGCGCGGGAGCGGAGAGCGCGGGAACGGGAACCATGCAGAGCAGCAGGTGCCGGCGCGGGAGCGGAGAGCGCGGGAACGGGAACGGTGCAGAGCAGCAGGTGCCGGCGCGGGAGCGGAGAGCGCGGGAACGGGAACGGTGCGGAGCAGCAGGTGCCGGCGCGGGAGCGGAGAGCGCGGGAACGGGAACGGTGCGGAGCAGCAGGTGCCGGCGCGGGAGCGGAGAGCGCGGGAACGGGAACGGTGCGGAGCAGCAGGTGCCGGCGCGGGCGCGGAGAGCGCGGGAACGGGAACGGTGCGGAGCAGCAGGTGCCGGCGCGGGAGCGGAGAGCGCGGGAACGGGAACGGTGCGGAGCAGCAGGTGCGGGCGCGGGAGCAGAGAGCTCGGGAACGGGAACGGTGCGGAGCAGCAGGTGCCGGCGCGGGAGCAGAGAGCGCGGGAACGGGAAGGGTGCGGAGCAGCAGGTGCCGGCGCGGGAGCGGAGAGCGCGGGAACGGGAAGGGTGCGGAGCAGCAGGTGCCGGCGCGGGAGCAGAGAGCGCGGGAACGGGAAGGGTGCGGAGCAGCAGGTGCCGGCGCGGGCGCGGAGAGCGCGGGAACGGGAACGGTGCAGAGCAGCAGGTGCCGGCGCGGGAGCAGAGAGCGGGGGAACGGGAAGGGTGCAGAGCAGCAGGTGCCGGCGCGGGAGCAGAGAGCGGGGGAACGGGAAGGGTGCGGAGCAGCAGGTGCCGGCGCGGGAGCGGAGAGCGCGGGAACGGGAAGGGTGCAGAGCAGCAGGTGCCGGCGCGGGAGCAGAGAGCGCGGGAACGGGAACGGTGCGGAGCAGCAGGTGCCGGCGCGGGCGCTGCGGGCTCAGCGGACGGGCGGCATGGGGCCGCGCCCCCTCTCCCGGGCAGTTCTAACCGGCCACACACATTCCCAGTACTTCGGTCATTCCTGCCTTAAAATGGTTGGCTGCATTCCACATGGCAAATGCATACACCTTCTCTGAGGACAGGACTGTTAAGAACATTCTCTTATCAGCCCAAACTCTGACCCAAACTGCCCATCTGAGAGGTGACATCTGCGAGCGAAAGCGCTGCCCGGCCCGCGGCACGCCTCGGGAAGCGCCGCTGCCCGGCCCGCGTGGAGGAAGGGCCCTCCGCTCTCCCGTATGAGCGGCTCTTTGCAAAGTCCAAAGTATGGCCTTAATTTCTCTGAAAAGTTCCCACTCTGGCAGCCACCTAGTAGGAGGTCACTAAAGTAACCTCTAGTAATAGTCACAATATAAGTGATGAGATTACTGCATTTGTTCTTCTCAAGTTAAAATGTTTATTAGAACTTAATGTTAAGAAAGAAAAATAAACCAAAGTAAATAAATCCTGTAATTTAAATTGAATGTTTTAACCTTTTCCTTTTTTTCATTATATCTCTTTTACTTGTTTTTTCTGCTACACCCACTCGCAGATTCATTAACAACTGTTCTGGTTAAAACTGCATTGATTAAAAATGTTTTAGCAAAAGCTTCAATGCATCATGTACAAACTATTCATATTAAATGTTAACCTTTAAAAATATGACTTTTCAATGCACAATTTTTTCATTGTTCTATTCCTCAAATCTTATATTTTATATGGTCTGTAATCAGAAAATAGTCTAATTCTGATTATATAATCAAAGATCAAATTGTGAGAAGAAAACTAAAGAATACTCAAAATACAAAATGTATTTTGTGTGAAGCATATTCAGTCAACTAGCATTGAGTTTCCACCAAATATGTATTTCTTACCATTTCCCTATTTTTTCACTGAGATATATATGTACATGAATTGTTGAGATTTCAAGTGTGTCATTCTATGAGTTTGACAAATGTATGTGCTCTGCACACACTCAGGAAACAAAGACCCCCATCCATCAGGATGTAGAACGGCTCCATCTCCCCGGAATGTTTTCTCTTGCCCCTTTCGAGTTGCTCCTCACTCCTCATAAGCAAATATCCCTTTCTTGTCATGATTCTTTTTTTTTTTCTTGTTTCTTTTAAGATTACATATATCTTTGTCTCTTAAGAGTTTCGCATAAAAGGCGTAGGCATAGACGTCTTTGTAATTTATCCTACTTGGAGTGTGCTGATTTACTTGAACGTAAAGATCAATACTTCCATCTAATCTGGAAAGTTTTTGACCATTGTATCTTCAAATATTTTTCCTTCCTCTTTCCCTCTCCCTTTTCCTTCTTATATTGCAACTATGCATAAGTAGGTGTTCTCAGTGGTGTCCTATAGGTCTTCTATAGAGACTTTATTCTTTTCTTTTTTTATTTCCTTCAGATTGGAAAATATTTATTCATGTCTCTTCATATTTGCTGATTCTTTCTTCTCCCAGCTAAAATCTGCAGCTGAGCCACTCTAGTGAATTTTTAAAAATATTTTAGTTATATTTTATACTCCAGAATTTTCATTTTTTAAAGAGTATAATTTCTATTACTTTACAGATATCCTCTATTTGGTGAGCTATTATTGTCATATTTTTCTTTAATTCTGTAAACATGGCTTCATATAGTTTTTTTTAATTGATATTTGCTGTAAAATTTGTGTGGGTCCTTTTATGTAGAAATGGTATCTGTTGGATTTTTCTTTTCTTTCTATATAGTTCAAACTTTTTTTGTATCTCAGCATATCTCATAATTTTTTTCATAAAATGACATTTTTGAAATACTTGATATTGGCTCTGGATACTACCTTTTTTCAAGAGCTATTGTTGCTGCTTTTTGTTTATGTATTTCTTTGTTCAATTATCTGAATGGGGAAATTCTATACGATTTGTCTCTCTGGTGACCTCATATACTGGCAGTGTGTGGCCTGTGATAGAAATGCATGTTTTGTGTTGCTGTGGTTTTGTGTGTTGTTTTAAGCTTCAGTCTCCAGGGCCAGCATAGCGTAGTGGTCTGCCAGGAATCAGTCAGAGGCTGCACGTACACATCTTGACCCCGTAAGGCTCTGCTTTTGCTATTCGATCTTTATGTACACTGAACAAATTCAAATTTCAGACATTTTTCTAGTCAGCCCCAATTTTTACTTTCTTAATTTTCAAGGCCTTATCACCTCATGCAAGGGTGAGTTGATAGCACAGGTCCTGCCAAGTCTTTCTTGGGTGTACTTCTCGCCTTGGCCATGAGTGCAGCCTTCCAGATTACTGGAGATGCACACTGCAGCCCGCGGGGACTGTCTTGTTCTCAAGTTCTCTTTAATTTCTGGTCTATTGCTTGTCTCAAGTCCCAACCACTACCATGATGTAGACTCATTGTGGTGCTAGCCTTCCTTAAATGTTTGTAACGAGACATATATTGTTTTAGACAAAATATCTGGCTTTTTTATTTTCATTGTTGGTTGGTTGGTTCTCAATCACATCCACATCAGGCTGGCCGATCTGGCCATGAATTTGTGTATTTCTGGCCCTGAACAACTTCATATATGGAGTTGTTCAGGGTGGGGGTCATTTCAACCCCAGCCCAAAGACTACCACTATTCTTACTAATACTATGGTCTAGCAGATTTTTCTTGAATAACAATCTCAATTTCTTGTGTACTTTTGGTCAATTTCCAGACTTTTTATTGTTTTCGGTAATGTTGATCTTTTTATCACTGCATAGGGGAAAGGTTTTGGTCCTTGGTAACTGTGTCCTTGGTAAATTCTGCTTCTGCAAAGATTTCCCTCCCAAGGCCTCCTCATTGTGTCACGTGTATCTTGTAGGGGCATAAACTGTAAGTGCTGAAAATATACGACTATTCTACCACTGACAAACAGCTTACACTTAAGCAGTTGTATCCTACTTTATTTGAAAATGGAGAACTGAAATCGATTGTGTGGCAGAGGCTGTGCATGTGCACGATACATACATTGTGTTAACCAAAGAGCAGTGGCTTTGAGACAGCTGCAAATCTGGAAACTGATACTAGGAATTTCCCATTGTGACTCTATGAATACATGGAGACATTTTCTAGCCCTTTTGACAGATATATCACTGTATGTAAGAATGTATCCAACATGAATACACTGTTGACTGTGATTCAAATTTGAGTCAATATTCTAATAACCTTCTGATAATGATCAGATATTCAGGCAAACTTGCCTACAAATTTTGAATATGTTGATCATAAATATTTCTGTTTCCTTTGTAGTTATCTGTATTTATTGTTGATTAATAAATTGGTTTCTGGGTTATCAGTAAATATTTTTTTTTACTTGTTTAATATGACTTTGACTCATTTAAGATTTAGTAACAACTGCTAAAAAAAATACCTAAATAGTCTACAATATATAGTTTTTGGTAAACACCCGCTTCATGGACCCATCCACCCAAGTGTGGTCTATGATTGAAAGATTCTAACAAGGAAATGCATGCATTTATAATGCATATAATCCTGAATGGAAAATGACCGTTTTCTGTCTAGGAAGCTGTATTACTTTCTTAGGGCTGCCTTAACAAATTACCACAAACTTGTGGCTCAAAACAACAAAAATTCTCTCACAGTTCTTGAGGCTATATGATGTCTGAAATCAAAGTATTAATATTAATATTGTTATACTTTTCCAGAACAAGCTAGGAAACAACCATTCCCGTGCCAATCTCTTAGCTTTCGGTGTGAGCAGTCATCCCTGATGGTCCTTGACTTGTAGCTGCGTCACTCGGGTCTGGGACAGCCGGCCCACTGTGTGTCCCCTGTCTCTGCCTTCTCCTCTTCTGGTAAAGAAACCTGTTCTATTAGATCAAGGGTCCACCCTATACTAGTGTAAACCCATCTGAATTCCATCTGCAAAGACTACTTCCACGTAAGGTCACATCCATAGTGTCAGAGGTTAAGATCTCCACGTATCATTTTAGAGAACATAATTCAACCCTTAACAGAAGCCATTTTCTACCGTTAAGCACTTAGGGCACTAACAATAGTGGAGAGAAGATGAGCAATCTTTGAACAATTTTGGTAATCAATGAAATGACAAAAGACTCTGTATACCCTTTATCCATCCTTATACCCACTTATTATCCCCCTTAAAATAGTCACGATTTATCATCCCTTGGGCTTCATGTTTTACAAAGCTGGTACAAAACTCCAAAGAAAATTTTATATTATGTTGGAAAATGCTATATTTTCCATTCTTTGTTATGCCAAGTAGATATTTATGTACATTATTTAAATAAACAAAATTTAACCTTTAACATGAAAATAAGTGTTTCTGTTTAGAAATGTTTAAGTTCTTCACAAATTAGAGTACAAATTTTAAATTGATTTTTAAAAGACAGCTACATAGTAATATTTACTATTTTATTTTTTAACAAAAGTAGGTCAATATCATTGATAGTAAAATCTGTGAGTGTGTGTGTGTGAGAGAGAGAAAGTTAGTTATAATCCTCATTTCTCCCATTCATTTCTTAGTGGAAAACAGCACCTTTGTTTGAAAACATTGGGAGTCTTATACAATAAAGAATAATTTGTGACTAAATAGAACAAAGATGATTTCTAAATAGCTGACTATCCAATTATTTATTCTACCAGGTAACTTTATCTTGGAACATTTCAAAGAAAAAGAAAGTTAGTTTTGCTCTTGAATTGATAGGCTTTATTTTTTCTTATTCTTTATTATTATGTTAAATCTCAGTCTTACCATGTTTTTTGCGGTAAACAAAAGGTGTCAGTGTTTCCTAAATCATATTAATATCTTGGTAATACCTGTGCATAACTGGACAATTGCAAGCATCTTTCAAATACTCAGTTAAAGTCACTACAGTTAATATGATAAATAAAACCTAATGGCCTATTAGGCTTCTTCCTTATATATCCAGCACAGACTTTTAAAATTAATATGTTCTTTTTGCTACCTTATATTTTTTTTGCTACCTTATATTTTTTTCCTTTTTTTATTGTCCAATCTAGATATAGTTTGTAATTATCCTTATAATTTAGTTATTTAATTATTTTCCAAGTTGAAAATAAGTTGTCTTTTAATTCCAGTTGATGATTAGATAGCTACACACTTATGTACACATTGATTGAATTGCTTTCTTGGGTGCCATCCCAAACGACAACATTTCTCTGACGTGGCTTACTGGAAGTCAGGAAGATATTATTCTCATCGTCTACTCGTGAGCAAAGTCTGCATGCAGAACTGAATGTGTAAGCGAGTGAACCATCCAGGATGCCAGAAAGTGATGGCTCTATGGGAGAAAAGGTGGCAACGGGAGTGCAGTGAAGATGATAAAGAGAACTTTGCCAAAGTATTTTGGAAGGCATTGAATATTTTAAAGTACCACAGTCATTAAGAAGTTAATATTTGAACAGAGACATGAAGGGAGTTTGGGATATAGCCAAGGGATAGAAGGCCCTTATGAGTAGATGAAATAAAGACTGTATGTCGGGATTGGGCCAAGAGCCTGTGTTGATAGTGAGGGTCCCACGGTGAGTGAAGTGGGATAAACCCAGAAACAATCACGTACGAGGAGAAACATTCTGAGAAGGGATGAGAGCCAGCCCATCTGGGGATTTATAGTCATTCTTCAGATCTTTGGCATTTACGCTAAATTATGCAGGATTAGACATACTGGAGTGGTATCATGTTATTTCTATTTTAAGATAATTACTTCATCTTAAGTATTAAGAAAAAGCTTTCTGAGATAAGGAAAGAAACTGCTCATTCCAACAATTCAAGTTAGAGATTATGGGAGGAAATGAAAGGTGATCAGGTTCTGGACATATTATGAAGATAGAGCCAATATTTTTTTTTCCACGGTGTATTAATGAAGAAGAGCCCTGGAGTAATCTAAGATTTTTGGCCTGATGGAGGTGCCATCCCTTAGAGAGGCAAGCATGAGACTAAGAGAACATCACTAATTTCATTTTGAACACATTACATTTGGTATATTGATTATTTACATATATATTATATATAAACTATGAGCTTGGAGTTTAGAAAGAGTAGATTGATACATATACATTTTGGATTTGTTTGTAAGTAGTTATTATTTAAAGCTCTCAAGCAGGAAGAGATCACCAAAAGAGCCAGTGTAGACAAGAAGAGAAAAATAATAAGAACTGAGCTCCGATGCTCTTCAATATTAGCTTTGGTTGTGGAAAGCAGCAAAAGAGCTTCCAGTGAGTGAGAGGGATGAAAGATACAGAAAGCCCCGTGAAGGAAACGTATCAGGAAGCAAGGAGTAATGCACAGCCTGGATTTGGATTACGGTGCTTTCCTGTCATTTGGTAATCTAGCTAGATGAGGTCTGTGTAGGTAAAGATACTCTATTATACCAAGAAGATGTAATGGATGTATCTGAATTCTTAAATCTGACCCTCTTTAGGAAAATTCCTATTTTCTAAAATCTGTATTTTGTTTCTTTTTCACAGTCTCAAAAAGAGAATTTGAATGATTGCTGACCTTTCTCCTGGGATATTTATCAAGCTTAGTTTGAAAGTGTGGATTTAAGAGAAACAAAGAGAGAATTTTTTTTCCTACAGTGAAAATGTTGCCTGAAACCCTCCATGATAGATACATGACTTATTCATAAACTGATTGGAGAGTTCAACAACTGCTCTCGGTGGGACTAGGAAATATCCTAGGTTCTGATTGTAAACGGCTGAGCAAAACTGAAACTCTCTCACATCAGGGAGCATATTAATGGAGAAGGTAGGTATGAAGCAAATAATGATACAAAGATATTCTTAAATATATGATGCTTTATGGATACTTACAAATATTGGCATACAAGACTATAAGGAGATAAAACCTCAGTAACTTTAAAATAATCCACCCTAAAATATTGACAATATAATGGTAAACTTTGAGATCAGAGATAATTAGCCTTGAGATTATGGACAGACTTCAAATGATTTGAGTCAGAGATTGCAGGCAAAATCTTGTGAGTGTGTGAATAAGCAATTTTCCCCAGGTAATTAGGCTGATTGCCACCATCTATTGCCAAACAGTCCTTTGACCCCAAAAGTTTATGAAAAATACTCTAGATGAATGCTAAAATGTTATTTCAAACACCCTGCAGTTTCTAAATAGCCAGATGTTTGGAAGTATGAGAACACATCTATGGATGATTGACTAAATTTTGATTTCATATGCATGTTTTGACAGCAAGTACTTTTTTGTAAGAAATGCAAATTAGCTCATTAGTTTGGAGATAAAGCAATTAATGCTGGAGTGTGACCAGACATTAAGATTCAAAGGATGGAATGAGAAATAAAATCCTCCTTACTTGTAGGTGGATAGATTTTGCTTCAGATTTTGTAAGGAATGTAAACTAAGAGAATAAAAACTTTAGTGGGATTTAATTACATATCCACTTTTTAAAAAATATTAAATTTTTCAAAAAGCACATAAATTTATATTAGTACATTGACCAATATACTTTTAGCTGTGGAAAATTGTGTAATAATTTATAGAATTTTTAAGAGACTAATAAATAAAGCAGAAAACTACTTGAGGCTCCATTTTGTTCTGTTTTCTTTCCCAACCCCTTACCTATGAGGAAACAGAATGTTTGTATTAATTTATTTTTCTACCCTTTTTTTACTCGTTTGCTATATACATGTCTCTGTGATAGAAGAGAGAACAGAGGCAAAGAGAGGCAACCTGTGGTTTCAGGTTCCCTTCTATCTTAGTAGCTGGAGACCATCTCTGGATTACTTTGCAATGTTACAAATTATGCAGGACATGCATTTTTAGAGAGGGGGGCAGAGAATGTCTTAATTCTGTTCAGTTTGTCTTGTTGATCAACATGTCAGAGACATTTCTTCAATCTCAGGGTCTCCTATTCCTTTCTCAAAGGTATATTTCTCCCAAATTCAAAAGGTTATAACATTCCAGACTTTACTCAAACTTAGAGTTTACATTTTTAAATTAGATTTTCTGTATAGCCACTTTACCTTTCTTAATGTTTGGCTCTTCAAGTTATTTTTCAGAATGAGTCAAAGCTAGAGGGTTTTCGCAAAAGTTGGTGCAGCACAGCTAAGGGGGCTGGATATCAGCATCTTATCAGGAGAGTGCCCTGTGAATCTTTCTTCAAGATCATTTATTCTGTATAAAAATACAGATTCGTCGTTGGTCAGACATTCAGAAAAAACACATTGCCAATGAATTATGATCTTTATTCAATGTAAAAACAAAATAAAACAAAATGCACATGGAACACTGGCCTCAAGTGCTGGCCGTGGGGGCAGCCTGCCTACGTCCGCCCCTGCGGCTGCCGTGGGGCTGGCCCACCTGGCCCAGGACCCCCTTCCACGAAGAGTCCTCACACAGCAGTCGGCTGGCCGCAGTGACAGTGTCCACAGGTTATAGAACACTCTGATAAGATTAGTGATTATTTTCTCTATTTGTTACTGTGGAGAGGCTACTTGATTTCTTAAAGACAATTTGTGAAAAAAATAGGTTATTGTAAAACAAGAAAGCATTTAGCATACACTGCCTAGTATTGTAATATAGTCCTTGTATTTTAATGTACAAAGATCTAGTTATTATAGATAGTTCAAGCAAAAAATGTTCTTAATATTTTTCTGTGTAAGATAGACTAAAATGGCATATATTACTAGCTGTATACCTGATCAAATGCATTGTTATTCAAATCAGTTATCTGAAATGCAGACATTTAAAAAAATGTTCAAAAACATAATTTAATAAAATATTAGAGAGTTGTTTGTCTTAAATATTTAAAACATTTCAGTCATTTTTCAATGCATTAATATAGCTATAGCTATGTTTAATATTTTAAGAATACCTAAATCGTGAATGCCTGTTTATGTGCCACTGAGAGTTGCAGATATGCAGACACAAACTCACCTGGGAAACAGATGAGCACAAAAAGGGGGAGGAACACATTTCCTCCAAGATTCATAGTGAGCATCCTGGCTCTGAGCTACTGTATTTTCCTTCATTATAAATCTCTAAAAATGTTTGGCTTGTATGTTGACTCGCAGTTTGGTAAGGAGACAACTTGATTGGTGCTTTAATTATAAATTATGTTAAAAGGAAAAAATTTAAAATGTGAAAATAATCCTCCACATTTTGGTGACTACAGAGAAAGACATAAATGTCATTATTTGAGTATTATATTTTGCAAAATCAAATCCTTGCAACTCTATAGCAAATTACTTGCAGCAGCATATTCATAGCATGCAGAAATGTGACGTCATGTGCCTCCCTTGTGGCGTAAAATTTGTGAAGTCTAATCAGTGTTGAGAAATCTTTTAGCTATCTACATGCAAGCTTAAAAATTATCGTCATATAATATTCTTATGTGTTTCAATCATTTCTGGAAGTTTTATTTAGTCAACACATTCTAGAGAGAAAAATTCAAATGTATAGTTCCAAATACAAACTGAAAAAATATTAAGAAAAAATATTTCCTTTTAAGTTTTCTTAAAAGGAAACTTAAGCCATAATAGTTTTATGGCTTAAACATGAGCCATAATAGTGTGGATATGGTAAAGTTTATTGCTAGGTTTGGAGGTTCGTAGTTCTTCTCATCTATCCTTTGTGACTGGGGACTCAGAAAATACACAAAATGATGTTAAATGTCAACCTAATATAATTAAAATTTATTGAACCTTAAGTCTCATCCTGTATATCTGGATTTCTCTATGTTTAAGGAAGGGTTTATACAAATAGTAAAATATCTTTTTTTTTTATTTCAGCATATTATGGGGGCACAAATTTTAAGGTTTCAAAAAATGCTATTTCCCCTCTCCCCTGACAAGTCAGAGTTTCCAGAGTGACCATCCCACAGATGGTGCACATCTCACTCATTATGTATGTATACACCTGCACCCCTCCCTCCTCGCACCTGCCCAATACCCTATTACTGTAGTACCTATGTGTCCACTTAGGTGCTACTCAGTTAATACCAGTTTGCTGGTGAGTATATGTGATGCTTGTTTTTCCATTCTTGGGATACTTCACTTAGTAGTATGGGTTCCAGCTCTAACCAGGAAAATATAAGATGTGCTATATCACCATTGTTTCTTAGAGCTGAAGAGTACTTCATGGTATACATATACCACATTTTATTAATCCATTCTTGGATTGATGGGCACCTGGGCTGTTTCCACAACCTTGCAATTATGAATTGTGCTGCTATAAACATTCGAGTGCAGGTGTCTTTTTTGCAGAGTGTCATCGGATCTTTAGGGTAGATGCCCAGCAATGCGATTGCTGGATCAAATGGTAGATCAACTTATATCTCTTTAAGGTATCTCCATATTGCTTTCCGCAGAGGTTGAACTAGTTTGCAGTCCCACCAGCAGTGTAGGAGTGTTCCTCTCTCTGCATCCACGCCAGTATTGATTGTTTGGGGGCTTTTTGATAAAGGCCATTCTCACTGGAGTTAAGTGATATCTCATTGTAGTTTTGATTTGCATTTTCGTGATGATAAGAGATTTGAGCGTTTTTTCATATGTTTGTTGGCCGTTCTTCTGTCTTCTTTAGAAAAGTTTCTGTTCAAGTCCTTTGCCCACTTTTTAGTAGGGTTATTTGATTTTTTTTCTTGCTGATTTTTGTGAGTTCTAAGTATATTCTAGTTATCAGATGCGTAGGATGCAAAAATTTTCTCCCATTCTGTAGGTTGTCTGTTTACTTTCATGACTATTTCTTTGGCTATACAGAAGCTTTGTAGTTTGATCATGTCCCATTTATTTATTTTTGTTGCTGCTGTGATTGCCTTACGGGACTTCTTCACAAATTGTTTGCTTAGGCCGATGTCTAGGAGAGTGTTTCCAACATTTTCCTCTAGAATTCTAATAGTTTCATCCCTTAGGTTTAAGCCTGTTATCCAGCATGAGTTGATTTTTGTGAGAGGTGAAAGGTGTGGGTCCTGCTTCAGCCTTCTATGAGTGGCTATCCAGTTTTCCCAGCACCATTTATTGAAAAGGGATTCTTTTCCCCAGCGTATGTTTTTGTCTGCTTTGTCAAAGATTAGATGGCTATATGAGGATGGTTTTATATCAGGATTCTCACATCTGTTCCACTGGTAAATATTCCTACTTTTGTGCCAATCCAGTTTGATTTAATTACTACAACTTTGTAGTGTAGTGTGATGTCTGGCGTATTAATACCTCCCATTTTGTTTTTGTTGCCTAGAATTGCTTTTGATATTTGGGGTCTTCTTTGGTTCCATATGAAGCGTAAAATTATTTTTTCTACATCTGTGAAGAATGATGATGGGATTTTAATAGGTATTGCATTGAATCTGTAGATCAGTTTGGATAGTATAAACATTTTAATGATGTTGAGTCTGCTGATCCACAAGCATGGTATGGATTTCCATCTGTTTACATCCTCTGCTATTTCCTTCCTCAGTGTTTCATAGTTCTCCCTGTAGAGGTCTTTTACGTCCTTGGTTAAGTATATTCCTAGGTACTTTAATTTCTTTGTTGCTATTGTGAAGGGAATTGAGTCTTTGATTTGGTTCTGAATTAGATTGTTGTTGGCGTATATGAATGCCTCTGATTTCTGTGTATTGATTTTGTATCCTGAGACTTTACTAAATTCATTGATCAGTTCCAGGAGTTTCTTGGTTGAATCTTTGGGGTTTTCTAGATGCAATATCATATCATCAGCAGTGAAAATTTGATCTCTTCTGCCCCTATTTGGATACCTTTGATTCCATTTTCCTGTCTGATTGCTGTAGCCAAGACTTCCAGCACTATGTTGAACAGAAGTGGAGATAGTGGGCAGCCTTTTCTGGTTCCAGTTTTAAGTGGGAGTGATTTCAATTTTTCCCCATTCAGTATGATGTTGGCTATGGGTCTGTCATATATGGCTTGTATCATTTTTAGGTATGTCCGTTCTATGCCTATTTTCTTAAGTGTTCGTATCATGAAAGGGTATTGAATTTTGTCAAAAGCTTTTTCTGCATCTATTGAAAGAATCATGTGGTCTTTGTTTTTGCTTCTGTTTATGTGGTGAATTGTATTTATAGATTTACATATGTTGAACCATCCCTGCATCCCTGGGATGAAGCCCACTTGGTCGTGGTGGATTATTTTTTTGATAAGTGTCTGGATTCGGTTAGCTAAGATTTTGTTGAAAATTTTTGCATCTATATTCATTAGGGATATTGTTCTGTAGTTTTCTTTTTTTGTTGCATCCTTTCCTGGTTTTGGTATCAGAGTAATATTCGCTTCATAAAAGGTGTCGGGGAGGTTTCCGTTCTTCTCGATGTTGTGGAATTGTTTCTGCAAGATAGGTACTAGTTCTTCTTTGTAAGTGTGGTAAAATTTGGGTCTGAAGCCATCTGGACCAGGACTTTTCTTTTTAGGGAGATTTTTAATTGCTTTTTCTATTTCAGCTGTTGAGATTGGTCTGTTCAGGAAATCTATTTCTTCAGGAGCCTAGGGAGACTGTGTGTTTCTAGAAATTTGTCCATTTCCTCCACATTTTCCAGTGTGTGTGCATAAAGATTTTTGTAGTATTCATAAATGGTATCTTGTGTCTCCTTGGGATCAGTTGTGATATCTCCTTTTTTATTCCTGATGGAGCTTATTAGAGATTTCTCTTTTCTGCTTTTCGTTAGCCTAGCCAATGGCGTGTCAATTTTATTTATTTTTTTCAAAGAACCAACTTTTTGTTGTATTAATCTGAATAGCTTCCCTGTTTTCACTTCATTTAGTTCTGATTTTATCTTGTTGATCTTTTCTTCTGCTGGGTTTGGGGTTGGTCTGTTCTTCTTTTTCCAGCTCTTTGAGTCGTTTCATTAGTTTGTCTATATGTGATCTTTTTGACTTTTGGTTATAGGCATTTATGGAAATAAACTTCCTCTCAGAATGGCTTTAGCTCTGTCCCAGAAGATTTGATAACTTATCTCTCCATTGTCATTTTGTTCATAGAATTTTTTAATTTCCATCTTGATGTCTTCATTTATGAAGTAATCATTTAGTAGGAGGTTGATTATTTTCCACATTTTTGTGTAGAAATGTGAGTTTCTGTTAGGGTTGATTTCTACTTTTATTCCACTGTGATTTGAGAAGATACATGGTATGATTTCTATTTTTTTAAATTTCTTGAGGTTCACTTTGTGTCCTAGGTTATGGTCAATCTTGGAGAATGTCACAAGAGCTGATGAGAAGAACGTATTATTCAGTGGATTTTGGGTAAAATTTCCTGTAAATGTCAGTCAGACCAAATTGTTCTAGATGTTTAAGCCCATTGTTTCTTTATTAATTTTCTGTTTGGAATATCTGTCTTGTGCCATCAGTGGGGTGTTTAAATCTCCCATGATTATGGAGTTGCTATTAATCCATTTGCTTAGATCCAGTAAAATTTACTTTATGAATCTGGGTACACCTAAGTTGTTTGCATATATATTTAAAATCGTTATCTCTTCTTGTTGATCTGTGCCCTTCACCATTATATAATGACTATCTTTGTCTTTCACTACTTTTGTTGGTTTAAAAATTAAATCATCTGAAATTAGAATTGTCACACCAGCCTTCTTTTGGCTTCCACTTGCCTAGAATACTGATTTCCACCCTTTTACTTTTAGTCTATATGCATCCTTGCAGGTTAGATGTGTTTCCTGAAGACAGTATATACTGGGCCTTTATTTTCTTATCCATTCAGCCAGCCTATGTCTCTTGAGTGGAGAGTTTAAGCCATTCACATTTATTGAGAGAACTGATAGGTGAGGTAGATTACTGTTTATTCTGTTGGGTTGGATGTTGTTGCTTTGATTACCTTTGAGGCATTGTAATATCTGGCCTTTAATCTTTGGGTTTTGGTTGTTTTTATATTCATGAGTTTTTGTTATGGTTTTCCATACGTAACAGTGTTTTGAGTACTTCTTGTAGGGCTGGTCTTGTCTTGGTGAATTCTCTGAGACTTTGCTTATCTGAGAATGTCTTAATTTCTCCTTCATATATAAAGCTTAGTTTTACAGTGTACAAGATTCTAGGCTGGTCGTTATTTGTTTCAAAAGAGTAAGAGTGGGTCCCCATTCCCTCCTTGCTTGTATTGCTTCAGTTGAGAAATCTGGCCTTATTCGGATCAAGTTTCCTTTTTATGTAACTTGCTTCTTTTGCCTTGTAGCTTGTAGGAGGGTCTCTTTTATTGACATTTTGGTTAGTCTGATGACTACATGGTGTGGTGTTTTCCTGTTTGCATTGTATCTCCCAGGAGGCCTTTTGGCCTCTTATGTTTCTAATTCTATGTTACTGGTTAGACCTGGGAAGTTTTCCTCAAATATTTCTTTAAAAAGCTCATCCAACCCTTGCGTTTTTTCTTCCTCTTTCTCCAGAATTCAGTGGACCCACAGGTTATTTTTTTTCGTATAATCCCACAATTCTTGTAAGCTTTGGTCATATCTCATATTTTTCTGCTCTAACTCTGTGATTAACTTATTTGATTTGAATGAGTTGTCTTCAACCTCTGAGATTCTTTCTTCTGTTTGATCCACCCTATTTTTGAGGCTTTCCACTATGTTTTGAATTTCCCCGAATAAATTCTTCATATCGAGGATGTCTGATTGATTCTTCTTCAGGATCTCAATCTCCTTTGTGAATCTTTGTTCTAATTCTTGTATCTTCTTTGTAGTTTCTTTGTGTTTGTTATCCATTTTTTCTTTCATATCATTGAGCTTTCTTACAATCCAATTTTGGAATTCTTCTGTCATTTTAGTGTTTTGGGTTTATTCAGACTCTGTTTCTTGAGAGCTGATGTATCTCCTAGGGGGAGTATTTTCGGTTTGATTTTTGAATTGCATTGGGCCCTCCCCATCTGGGTCAATTGCTAGAGCTCAGTTGTCCACACTCTTCTGTAAAATATCCTTTACACATTAAGTACAATAAGCCTGTCTCTTGATTTTAACATGACTTAATGTTAACATATTTATGTTTGTGTTTTCTGTGTTCTTTTATGTGATGGTCAGTCAGGTGCCACTAGAAGAGGGAACCTAAGGGAGGTTCAGGAAAACAAAATTTGTTATAATCTCAGGTCCTGGAAATGAGATGCAAAACATGCCACATAGGACCACATGGGGAAAGCTCAGGGTGGTCAGGAGACAGAAAGCAGAAACAAGGGGAAAAGTCCAGGCAGAGCCTGTACTGAAGTTCCTGAAGGAAGATAGGCAGGGTGAAGCAAATGTTTTAGGATTTGCCTAGTTTGAATACTTTCAGAAGACTTTGGGCTATAGAGGTGGTTGGTCTCTAGTTGCCTGGAATTTGGTCCTAGGACGAGTAAGTTAGAGGAATATTGTTGTTTGGGGAGATAGTGGCCCTGTAAAGGAAGTGTGGCTCTGCACTGGCTGCACTTATCACTGAAGACGTGCTCCACTGCAGCCCTTGGTGTCTCTAAGAATTAGCTTGCCCCAGGAGGGGCAGTCTTTCCCCAGCCAGAAAAGTTTTTAATATGTTAAAATATCATAGTACATAAAACATTAAAAAGTATAGACAATGAATTTGTGAGATTTAAAAATTCTTGGAAAGGAACCACATGCATTGGCCCTAAGACATGGGAAAAGGATGGCTTAATTTGGCGTCTTTCTTCTCTATAACAGCAAAAATAAAAAAATAAAACACTTTTTAAATGGATGAGAGTAAAATCAGGGGGAAATATCATGGTTGAAATAGTAAACATTTCACTTCCAAATATTGGAAAATGAATCTAAATAATAATTGCCTGATTTTTCACCAACATTCATTAAAATATTTATCAACGTGCAGCCATAGCCTAAGTTTTGAAAAATGTTCACTATGACTTAACATTGCACCTGAATCTCTGATTTGACTATTTGTGTTCTACTTTTCAAAATGACAAATGTTACGTTAGATGAAGCATGTTCATTTAACTGCTTAACTTTTAATTTAAGGGAAATGCAGTGACAGAAATACAGATTTCTTTATTTTCATGAACAATTAACTCAACATTATTGGAGAAAGATTGAACTATTACCAAACAAAGACAAAACAAAATAACAACAAAAACAAAATGCAAAAATTTCCTCCTATGAATTCTAAACTAGAAGTTGATAAATTATTAGATGTAAAGAAAAACAAAATATGCAATGTACCTGTTGACATTCATTCAGTTCTACAACTCAAAAGATGACAGCTTCCTTATTATATTTGGAAAAAATATATAATAGGCTTGTAATGTTTTTATTATTATGTTATGTATCTTCTTTTACATTTTTTATCTTTTAGGTATAAATCAACAAAATCTAGTTTAATTTATAATTGCATAGCTGTTTATGATGTTAACAATGGAACAAAAATTAATGTAATATTGGACAGAGCCAAGTCACTAAGAACCATCATTTTTGCTGTTCAAAATCCAATTATAATCACAGAAATGAACAATTCTTTAAGTCTCATACATTCTTCCCCTTAATGTTGTTAATAATTGGAGAAAGATGAATAGCCTTCTAGGACATGTTACACAGGGTTTACTTCAGTGCATCTCACAATTATGATTTCTACTCATCTCTGAACATGATGTTCTAGATTTTTGACCATTCTAATATTCTATCTCACAGTACAAATTTAAGATGCAGGTTTGCTTAACATTTTTAGAGAGGACAGAATTAGTATAGTCCTTTAATAATAGTCCAAAGAAATATTATTTTGTAATTAAGAGTTTTAAGTCTAGGAAATTTAACATATTGAATGAGAAAGACTGATGAATATTTTTATCTTTTAAATTTTATTTTCTTGAAAAATAATTGTGTGTGTGTATACATATAAATATATATATATGGCAGATGCATATATATATATATATGGTGTGATGATTTGATGTATATTCACTTTGTGGAATAATTAAATCAAGCTAATATACATAGTTGCTGCATCACATACTTATCAATTTTGTGGTGAGGACATTTAAAATCTAATCTTTCAGCAGTTTTGAAATATACATTATTATTAATTACAGTCACAATTCTGTATATTAGATCATTAAAGCGGTTTCCTTCTGTTCAGCTGAAATTTGTATCTTTTGATCAATAGCTTCTCTCTCTCCATCCACCTCGTCCTAGCCTCTGGTAACCACTATCCTACTCTTTGCTTGCATAAGTTTGACATTTTCAGATTTGACATGTAAGCGAGATCATGCATTATTTGTGTCTGTGCCTGGCTTAGTTCACTTAGCACACTGTCCTCTAGGTTCACCCACATTGTCGCAAATGACAAAATTTCCTTCTTTCTTTAAGGCTGAATACTTTTCCATTGCACATTTTTCCCACTTATCCACTGATGGGCTATGATAGTTGTTTCCATATCATGGCTATTATAAATAATACTGCAATGAACATGGGAGTGCAGATATCTCTTCATTTCATTGCCATTTGATATATACCCAGCAATGGGATTGCTAGATCCTGGATCATATGGTAGTTCTATTATAATTTAGGGGGAACCTCCATACTATTTTCCATAATGGCTGTATCAATTTTCATTCCCACCAGCAATGTGCAAGAGTTCCCTTTTCTCCACATCCTTCCCAACACTTGTTGTATTTTGCCTTTTTGGTAATAAATAGCCTTTCCTACAGGTCTGAGGTATTATCTCATTTGTGGTTTTAATTTTCAATTCTCTGATAATTAGTGATGTTAAGCATTATTTTATGTATTTGTTGCCCATATGTATGTTGTCTTTGAGAAATATTTTTTCAGGTCTTTTGCCAGTTTTTCAATCTGGTAATTTGTTTTCTTGATACTGAATTGTTTGAGTTGCTTATATATTTTTGATATTAGCCCCTTACCAGAGGTATGATTTGCAAATATTTTCTCCCAATCCAGTGTGTGTCTTTATTCCATTATTTCATTCTATTCATTATTTAAAGTGTTATTTAAAACAGAATAAGCTTAAGATAAAAAGCAAATATCAGATGAGCAAGTACAGTCATCCCTCAGTATTCATGTGAAATTGGTTGCAGGACCTCCACCAATACTAAAATCTTTGGATGTTCAAGTTGCTTATATAAAATGGTGTAGTAGTTGCATATAACCTACACACATCTCCCCATATACTTTATTTGTTATTTTATTTTATATTTTATTTTATTTTATTTTTTGAGACAGAGTCTCACTCTGTTTCCCTGGGCTAGAGTGCTGTAGCATCAGACCAGCTCACAGCAACCTCAAACTCCTGGGCTGAAGCGACCCTCCTGCCTCAGCCTCCCGAGTAGCTGGGGCTACAGGCATGAGCCACCATGCTCGGCTAATTTTTTTAATATATATTTTTAGTTGGCCAAATAATTTCTTTTTATTTTTAGTAGAGATGGGGTCTCACTCTTGTTCAGGCTGGTTTCGAACTCCTGACCTTGAGCAATCCGCCCACCTCGGCCTGCCAGAATGCTAGGGTTACAGGCGTTAGCCATCGCGCCTGGCCCTCCCCATATACTTTAAATCATTTCCAGATTATTTTCAGATTCCAGAATACCTACAATTACAATTACTCACAGTGGGAATGCTAATTAGTTGTTATACTACGTTGTGTAGGAAATAATGACAAGAAGAAAAATGTCTGTACATGTTCAGCTACAGATGCAATTTTTTCCCCAAATATTCTCCATCTGCAGTGGTTGCATCAATGGATATGGGGCCCATGGATAGGAAGGGCTGACTGTATTTTGACTATGTAATCCTTGTGGCAACATGAAATGGGTAAAGCAAAGGGGAAGAGGTTACTATTTTTCATTTATTAATTATCCAAGAAAGTCACTAAGAAAAGTGTTTTTTTAATTATTTTTTTATTTCATCTTATTACGGGGGTGTACAAATGTGTACGTTACATGTATTGCTTTTGCCCCACCCAAGTCAAAGTTTCGAGCTTGTCTATCCCCCAGATGGTGCACACTGCACCCATTAGGTGTGTATATACACACCTGCCGGACACCTAATGAATGTTGCCATTATATGTGCACTTAAGTGTTGATCAAGGAAATTTTAATCTTATTTTAAAAATGAGATACAAAGACTGGAATCCAAACTGTTAGGTTTTATATACTTGACAATGAAAAACTTTAGGACCCCTATGTAGGTTTCAATGGTCCTTTGTGTCAAAAATTATTAAGCCAAATACTGCTATATCTGTCTTGATCACTTATAATGATTTCAAAATGTCAAAAACACAAAGCCCAGCCCTTAGTTAATTCCTAATATTATCAAGAGTGTCCTCAAATGCATGCCACTCAACTTCCATGTACCCACAACTATATGGGTACATGGACACCATATAAATGTACACATATCTGCACACATATACATGGACACACAAGTTTTTAGAGAGGCAGCTAATTTTGTTATCAGTGATTATGGATTTAAATCTTAATAACAAGCCATGTTAAAGTTTATTTAAGCTGATGTTCAATTTCTATTTCTTTTTTATTAATGTGGCAATGGTATTCAAGAAAAAACATACCCCAAAGAAAATTAAGCCCATTAAGAAAAATATTAGTATTATTAATAAACCAAACCAAAATTTTCCTGATAAGATGGAGCTTTGCTGAGAAAGCATGCATTTAAACATAAAATTAATATAAGAATATGTTAAAATCTTAAATACTTAGTTATTGCATTCAAAATAATCAATATAACTTGAAGTCAGTATCCATAACTTACTCAGCTATATTGAGCCAATTTATGCAATTAGTTCAGAATTTTTCTCTTTTGTATTTTGTTTGTAATTATATTTCACTAATAAAATTAAGAGTAAAGAGAAAAGGAATGCGTATGTTTCTTTTCCATCTAATTTTTGTGTGTTTTTTAAATGTTATCCATACCTATACAAAGCTCCTTAGAGTCCTGCCAGAAATAAAGTTATATTTATGGTTTACTATTCAGAGCTTCTTATTCATTATTTTAAATAGCAAAAGTGCTTTCTTTGAGCATTAATTGCCAGCTGTTAACTCAATGTAAAAGACTATACCAAAATTTCCTCTCATGTTTGTTTCTTCAATAATTGAATAGCAGGAATGCGCTTTTTGCTTCTTATTATTTAAATCTGTGTTAGGACTCTGTCTCCTCTTTTAGATTAATAAGAAAAACATATAATCCAAAATGCCTATTGACATTAATCAAGAATTAGAATTCAGGATTTATATCTAAAACTTTAGTTGAGGTTTCTTCTTATTTCCAAACCATTCTGTCAAATATGGGTCAGGCGTTTTATTGATGAAAATGCAAATACTTACTCTATATTTTACGTGAAAGGTCAAAGCAATTTTATATCTACTTCTACAGAATATTTCACTTCAAATAAATCCCTTCCTTAATATTTTATTGCAATAGATTTGTTTTTTAAATTTTATTTTGTAGAATTTTGCCCTTTCAAGTTTAACTAGTTCTAAAAGATCATATTTTGTGTCTTCTACTGAAACAGCAAAATGTCAGGGGAAGGAGGTTGCTGTCAACACAGTCATGAAACCTGAATGTTCTGGCACCTCAGATAAGCATCCAGCTTGGATGTGCTTCTCGGGTTTGAATTAAACTTTCAGCGTTTCATCAATCCTGAACACAAAACTCATTTTACCTTGAGATGCTATATTTGGGTGGCTATGTATATAGGTATGTTAGATGTGCTCTTAAATTTTAGAGTAACAAATAACTTGATTTTGAATGAGCATACTTGAAATTTTTAATAAAATGTAGTAAATTTTAATATACATTTCTTAAGAGTTTACTATTAAAAAAAACTTGTTATAATGATTCTGTTTCTGTGTGAGATGCTGTATGTTTTAAGACAAAGTGCACTAATTGCTCAAAGTAATGACTAACATAACCAGAAGAAGGAGCTGAAAAACATTGTTTTCAATGGTCAGTGATGAATATAAAGTCTTCACTACAGAAGTATAGCAGTCCTCCCTTACCCATGGCTTTGCTTTCCACAATCACAGTGACTTGCAGTCAGCAGCTGCCCTAAAATAAGTACAAGATGTTTTGAAAGAGTGAGAGGAGAGAGAGAGAGAGAGAGAGAGAGAGAGAGAGAGAGAGAGAGAGAGAGAGAAGAGAGAGAGAGACAGACCACATTCACTTTTGCTACACTATGTTGTTATAACTGTTGTATTGTTAGTTATTGTTTATCTCTTCCTGTGTCTAATTTATAAATTAAATTTTATCATAGGTATGTATGTATAGGGGAAAACAGTATATTCAGGGTTTGGCACTATTTGTGGTTTCTGCCATCCATTGGGAGGTCTTGGAATATATCCCCTGCAGATAAGAAGGGACTATTGTATTTTATAAATAAGTAAATTGAGGCTTAGGCAGGATAAGTATTTCCTGGACTATTCCTATTTTATAAATAAGTCAATTGAGGCTTAGGCAGGATAAGTATTTCCAAAAGGTAAAGACTTAGTCTGTGTTAAAGTTTACACGGAATAAAAATGATTTTCATGGTAATCATAATCATTGTCCTCATGACAATGGTAGTAATGCTAGCTGCTATTTGTTAAGACATTACGTCTGAGGGAAAGTACTGAGGGATTTACGCACATCATACTACACTGTTTACACCAAACCTAGGAAATAGATATAATTATAACCTATATTGTATAGTCATTTTGTAACTTACTGCACATGGTCAGTTTGATACGTTGTTTTGAAATGCCTCAAAATCCCATGATCTTAACCATTATAAAAGGTTTCCAGGTAGTATACTGCAGAATATGATCTGTATAATAAGCTAAAAGAGAGGTATGTTTCTGAAAAGTACCCTGCACGTTTAAGAATACATATAATAATTTCAAGATTAATAAATGTATGATAACTCTGGAAAATAGATGTCCTTTAGAATTAATTATTAAAAGAAAATTCAAATGAGATCAAGAAAACATTTTAACAGAGTATGATACCAACTTCTATACATGAAAATATGGCTGGGTAGTGGATATTAAACTTATGTTTGTATCAAAGATAGCTACGTAAACTGCATGAAACACAAAAACAACAACCTAAAACATGGGCCCTAAACCTAATAAGCTATGAAAGGCAAGTGCAATGAAATAAGCCTTATACTGAGAACTATGTTTTCTGTTCAGGACATTAGTTGCTGTGTGGCAGGGGCATGGAGAACTGAGAGAGCCGCATCTCAGAGCTTCTGGCTCTACTAGAAAAATATTAAATTCTCTCTGCAGGAATATCCAAAGTCTGTACTAGCTATCATATAATGACTGAAATTTCATCAGAAATCACTTGGAATGATAGAAAAAAATAGCAAATGGCATAAAACCAAAATAAAAAACAGATAATAAAAGTTGACTCATAACTGATACTGGCATAGGAGATATCAAACATGATCATTGTAATAATTATGATTAATATATTAAGGATAGTAAACAAAAATGGAGAATTTCACCAAAGAACTTGAATCTATTTTTAAAAAGGGCATCTTAGAACTGAAAAATAAATGAAGTTATGTATTATTAATATCAATCTATATACATATTAAATATTATGTAGATGGGGTTAAATAGCAGAAAGGAGGACTAGAAAAGTGGAAATTAGTTATTTCAGTACAAATTACCAAAATTAAGGCATAAAGAGGAACATTATGGAACATGGTGGAGAAGTATAATATATATGTAATTTAAGTTATAGCAGAAAAGAAAAGTGACCTGAGCAGAGAATTTTCTAAAACATTTAGAAAGGATTGCTACAGATACTAAAGGCTTTAGAAAGCCTAGGCGTAATAAATATAAAGACAATCACATTGAGCATATCCTAGCAAATGGCTGCAAATTAAAGACAAACACAAATATTAATAACTGCCAAGCAGAAAAAAAAAACACACTTTTGTTTTATAAGAGCAGTTAAAATCAACTGCTGAATTCTCAAAAGAAACCATGTAAGCATGACATGACAAGCAAGAAAGAAATTATACCTTTTAGTGCTGAAATAAAATAACTGTCATCCTAGAATTTTCCACCTGGTGAAAATATTTTTTAAAAATTCATACAAATACATACTGAGACAATTTTCAGTCAGAAATCCTGGACTAAAAGAAATATTAAAGCAAACCAGGACAAACGTGGTTAAAGGAACACCAATATGTAAGAATGAGTGAAAACATCAGTAGGCCAGGCTCATGCCAGTAACCCAGCAATCCCAGCACTTTGGTAGGCACAGGTGGGAGAATCCCATGAGGCCAGGAGTTCTAGACCAGCCTCAGCAACATGGAGACACCTCATCTCTACAAACAATTTAAAAATTAGCCAGGTATTGCAGTGTGTACCTGTAGTCCCAGCTACTTGGGAGGTTGAGACTTGAACCAGGAGTTAGAGGTTGCTGTGAGCTATGATGACACTGTCACATTCTAGCCTGGGGAAGAGAGGGAGACTGTCCCTGCCCTCCCCAAAAAAGAAAAGTGTCACTAAATATTACATCAGTAAATATTAAGAAGTATACAATCTTTAGAAGGATAGTCTTTGGAAATTCATATTTATGCAAAATTAAAATTTATCAAAATAATGGAAAGAATATAGAAGGGGGGTAAACAGAGGTTAGTTGTGTAAGGTGCTTGCATTTTCTTGAAAGTCATGAAAGTGCACTATAAGTTTGACTCCGTGTTAGAGCATACATTCGAACCACTAAGCAAACACTGAGAAAATATTAATAACTAATAAGAGGTTAAAAAAATCTCAACAAAAATACCTAATTGATCCTACAGGAGACAAGAATTTAGACAAATGTCAATATAAATAGAAGAGGCATAAAGAAAAATAATGAGGGAACTCTAGAAGTGATTATGTCAATATCAATTTATGCCCCAAGTTGTCAGACAAGATGGACTCCCTGTGGCTCAAAGCAGAACCAAGAGACCATGGGTAGGGTGAGGAAGTGGTCATGTTCTGTGTTCTTGGAAAGTGTTAAAAAACCTGTTTTTCTGCAACTTAGTCAAAGAACACTTCATGATAACAATGTCAAAACCAGCCACAGCTGGAAATCCCACAACTGACCACCAACAGACCATCTGGCATCAAGCGGCCAACCACCTGGAACCAGCCAATTAAGAGAGATTGGTGATTTGGGGCTTAAAAGTCATCCTATCAAAACTCTGTTCCTCACTCTCCTGACTCTGCTGCCCTGCCCTGCGATTTTGCCTTGAAAATCTCTACTTTGCAACACCTCCCCTCTCAACCCACCAGTGCGCTGCCATTTTGCAGATTGTTTTTAGAAAATAAAGTTCTCCTTTTGCCTCCACAGATCTCCATGATCTTTTGTTAACATTAAATATAAATGAATGCCATGAAATCCTCCTAAGTGAAGTATCACAAGAATGGAAAAACAAACACCACATGTACTCACTGTTAATTGGAACTAACTGATCAGCATCATGTGCACAGATGGAAGTAAAACTCCATGGCAATCATGCAGATGGGAGGGGGAAGAAGAGGATGAGTGAAATCATACCCAGTGGGCACAATGCACACTCTCTTGGGTGATGGGCACACTTACAACTTTGACTCAAGCAGTACAAACACAATCAACATAATCAAAATATTTGTACCCCCATAATATTCTGAAATAATAAAAAAGTTATCAATTTAACAAAAATGATAAAAATAAAAAATAACTGTAAATCAAACTCAAATTAGGACACTTAGATATTCTTTAAATAGAAGAATACAGAAAAATAAAAAGTAAAAAAGGTGTTATATACATATATATATATAAATAAATAAACATATAAAACCCCACCTGCAAACACACAAGACTAAGACAAGAGCACTCAGTTAAAAAGGTTTGTGGTTTGATTCATTTGTAAGAGTAATGTTTAAGGCAAGAAACAATATGAATACTTTTTATTTTTATGAGAGGGAATTGAAAAGGAAGATATATTAATAATGAGTTGGTATATATGAAATAGCATGTCTTAATATATATAAAGCCTCAAAAAGTTCACAGAAATAAGATTAAAATCTTTTAAAATTAATAATAAGAATAATCACATTTTGAGTATTTTAATCAATATTTACATATTATACCAATATGCAAGAAGAAGAATTAAGAAAAATTAAATCAGAGAGAATACGAAATATTTGAAAAGCATTAAAAAGTAAATTGACTGTGAAGAATTTTTAAAATGAATTTTGACAGCAAATTAGACAAGCAGAAGAAAGGGTTAGTAAATTGTATGTTAGTTCAATATAACAACCAGATTAAGCAAGGAGGAGGAAAAAAATTTAAAGCAGAAAAATCTATAAGACTTAATGAAGGCTGGGCGCTGTGGCTCACGCCTGTAATCCTAGCTCTTGGGAGGCCAAGGCGGGCGGATTGCTCAAGGTCAGGAGTTCAAAACCAGCCTGAGCAAGAGCGAGACCCCGTCTCTACTATAAATAGAAAGAAATTAATTGGCCAACTGATATATATATAAAAAAAAAATTAGCCGGGCATGGTGGCGCATTCCTGTAGTCCCAGCTACCCGGGAGGCTGAGGCAGAAGGATCACTCGAGCCCAGGAGTTGGAGGTTGCTGTGAGCTAGGCTGACGCCACGGCACTCACTCTAGCCTGGGCAACAAAGCGAGATTCTGTCTCAAAAAAAAAAAAAAAAAAAAAGACTTAATGAAAATGGTAGGAGCACTGAATATTTTATACAGTGGATAAAAATAAATAATCTAAATTATAATATATTATAACATATAACAACTATAATATATTATAATATGTAATATATAATATAATATTACATATGATTTAGATAAAATATGGTCTAAGTAATTGATTTACATATAACAAAATTTATATCACAAACATATATAATGGAAAATAAGCTTTCTAAAATATAAGTACTGAAACTATTTAAATATATTGCATATAATTTACATATATATTATACATAATAGATACATTGTATATCATGTGACATATGTTATATACTATGCCCTATATATAATATATGCTATTTTTATATATTCTAGTATCTATCTTTTAGAAGTCTTATATTGTCACTTACATTTAGGTCTATGATCCATTGGGAATTTATTTTTGTTTATGGCACATGATAGATATAAGGCAGGGATCATTCATGATACTGGACAAGGCAAAGATTTCTCCAAATGAATACAAAAACTAACCCAAAAGAGAAAAGATTGATTAATTAGACTTCATTGTAATGAAAAGTATATCTGTTTCTCAAAAGTAAAAATGTAGTCACAAGATATAAATATTTGTTTTATATATATGTAGTTACACACACACACACACACACACACACATATATATAAGAAAAACCTGAAAAGATGAATTTAAAAGGCAGAAATCCAATTAAATATTTGAACAGGCACTCTTCAAAGAATATTCCAGTAACCAATAAATTTATAAGCATTTTTTCAACATCTTTATTTTTCTGGGAAATAGAATATGATACAACCACAGCCCACTCCACATCCAAAATATAAAAAAATAACAAAAATAATAAATGAATAAAGCAAATATCAGCAACAAGAATTTCATCACTGACAGCGAACTAACAAAGCCATAGTTTGCAAATATTTGAAGCCCTAAAAACTCTTAGACTTTGCTCTTGGGACATAGGTTGCAATGATTGCTTGCATTCCTGGTTGCCAGTGTTTACTAACGGAGAACATATACCTCTATTGTGACATGACTATTCCTTTCCTACCATTTACATATGTGCATCAAAGACATGAACAAAATATTCATAGCATCATTTATAACATTTCAAATTAGAAAAAACTTGAATGACTATGAACACATAGAATATGAATAATTTATAGTCAATTACTACACAGCAATTAAAAGAACACTTATTACATGCCATAATATTGATGACGATCACAAACATAATCTTAATAGATATAAAGAAGCCAGATATAAAAAAGAGTAAATAAAGAAGTTTCCTTTATATAAAGTTCTAAAATAGGAAAATTAATTTATTATGGCAGAATTCAAAATAATGGTGTTCTTTGAAGAGGTAATGACAGGAAAAATGCATGAGATAGGTTTCTGTAGTGCTGTTACTAGCTTTATCCCTGGATGGTAATTTCTTGGGGGTATTTAAATTGTAAAAATTTATCACACCATAATTCATCACTTAAAAATTTATCATCATTTAATTAGTTAACCAAAAATTCATTGCTCTGCGCTTAGGTTCAGGATTATGTTAACAATGTAAGGTGAAACAAACAATGCACTTGTGATATATATTTGTCCTCAAATTCAGCTAAAATATGGCAAGGAAGAAAAGATTGAATGTATTATTTCGTGTGAGGAAATATTGTTGAAAAGTTGGCATTTGAGCAAAGACTTGAGTGAAATAACAGTGAGGCACGTGATCACCCATGGCAGGCACATTGCAGGCAGAGGGAGAAGGTGGTTACAAAGACCAGACGTGGAGACACATCTAGTCTGCATGAAAATCGAGCAAGCGCTCCAATGTGACTACAGAGAACTGAGTGAAGGAAAGAAGACAAGGAGTTTAAGCCAAGAAGTAATTGAGGATGGAAACATATAAAATAAGCTACGGCCTTGTAATCATAGGACCTTTAAAAGGAATGAGGTAAAACTGCAAAAGTTTGATCAAAGTAGCAGTATGTTTTTAGATGCCAAAACCAACACAGTTTGCATATAAAATGGATAGTCATTGAGGGAAAAATAGTGAATCAAGTATGAATTCAAGATGTTTGGCCTGAACAAATTAAAAAATGGAGTCTTCAGCTAATGACAAGTAATGTGGATAAAGCATGTTTCAGGGAAAGATCAGGTCAGTTGAGTTTGTAATGCCTATTAAACATACACGAAGAGATATTTAATGGGAGTTTGGATGTACACTATGAAGTTCAGGGAAAAGGCTAGGTTTGGAAATATAAATTTGGGAGTTATCAGGATCTACATGATATTTACAGCCACAAAAATATAGAAAGAAGAGATAGATGGAAAGAGGAGAAAAAGTTTAGGGGTAAGACTAGAATAAGCAGAGATAGGGAAAAACTGTAAGAGGAAAAAAAGTCATTCCCTATAAGTCAAATGGGAAAAGTATATTAAGGAGGAAGAAAGGTTTAACTATTTCAAAAACTGCCTATCCATCATGTCAGATGTGTTGAGGTAACCACTAAATACAGTGATGTAATGACTATATTCAGGAATAGTAAGACAGTGGGCAATAATTAGTCCAGTTTTGTTCTCAATAATTATAATTCCAGAATTGAAGCATTAATGGAAACATTTATGAAACATTAATCTATTGTGGCAAGACTATGTAAAACACAGAAAGTGGGAAGAATAATATAGGGTACTTTGAAAGACATTTTCCATTTCATCAGCGTGGGTTTTATGGATGTTTGAAAAAGACAGTTCAGGCTGTGGTTGATACTCTTCAACAACTCAAGGCACAGCAGAGAAGTGAATTCTGCCCTCCGTTTACAACGTGGATCCATCAGAATGGTTACAGAAGTCCTTACAACATCAGGTCCAATCATCTCTTTCAAGAAAGACCTTGACACGAAATGTCCATAGCTATAGCCTTCCTTGTGTGAGATGCTACTTCCATCAGTATGTTCATGCCCTAATGATTATATACCGTGGAAAGCAAAGGTCTTTGTGAGCATTGTTTTAAGGTTGGCTTTATAGTGACCAAGAAACACCTCAATTGATAACTGAATCTCACACACTAACAAAACCCTTTTTAACTTCCTTTTGGGTCAATGAACCAACAACCAAATAACCAATTGACAAACAGAAACAAGTACAAACAGAACAAAAATCAAATAAGCAAAGATGGTCAGTGACTAAAAATATCACTTTACTTATTTAAATAAATGAGTTTACTTCAGTGGAATTGGAAAAACAAAGCATAGGGTAATTTCTACATTAGAGTCTGAGTGCATTATGCTGCCACACAATTATTCACCCTATTGACCCTTTGGATAGCTCTTTTAATTTGGTGTCATGCTGCTGCTAACAGATTTGAAATTAATTTTAGCCAGGTATGCATCTATTATTAATACCTTTGAATCTGTCATAAATTCTTCTGACACCTGTCAGAATAACTTGCATAATCATAGTTAAACATACATAATTTGATGTATAATTATACATCAAATACTTTCTTTCCATTAAAATGTCTTACAAATGAAGAACAGAAATGTAGCCCATGATGAATAAATTAATATGTTTCCTTATCTTCCTCTGCCAATTGAAAGAATATAAAATTAGAATATTTCCATAGTATAATGCAAATCAGGAAATGTGTTATTAGTGGAACAAAGCAATAAGAAATTTATTTAAGTGACAAAGTAGTTGGAATCAGATTAATATAAAAGGATAAAAATGTTGAATGTTTATTGAAGATATATAAGTGGAAATCAGGATGATAGAAATTACAGATTCCACAGGTGAATTCTTGAATTGTGGAATGCTTTAGGGTCTAAATCTGGACAAGTTAGGTTAATCTGGAAAAGGGAAGGAGATATGGATCTTCAATATAGTTATTAAATTGGTTTGAAACAAATGCTCTAGTTCCTGATTCTTGGTGTGGTTGACTTCAATGTTTGCTCTAAGACTGGAGACTCATGAGAAACAAACTGAACGATCTCCCAGAAGACACTGCCAGAACCTGGAGGTTTGTTGAAAAAATGAAGCAGTGCCTCTAGGCAAAGGTGGTCTCTTCGACAGATGAACTAACCAACACGGAGATCTAGTTTCCCTTATAGTCAAAAGAAAATACTCCCTGGCCAATTATCCACCTCTGATTCCTTCTTTCCAATAACCAAGGAGCTAGAATCAGTATATATATATATATACAAAAAAAATCAGTATATATACCATACACACACACACACAATCCATGCACTTTCTACTCCATAGACAGTACATATTTTTTTAAAGCTTGTGACATTTTACAAATGAAAATGTGTGATAAAACAAATAAAAACCATCAGAAAATAAAAATACACACCAGAAGGGCAACAACAACAACAACAACAAAACAAACATAATTTTATATATAACAATTCCATATATGAAATGCACAAACTGAAATTATAGAAAGTTTGAAATAATTTACATTAAAAATCAATGAGCTCTCTGCCAAATGAGGACACAGCTAGAAGGCAGGAAAAGAGGTCCCTCACCAGAATCCAGCCATGCTGGCAGCTTCACCTCAGGTTTGCAGCCTCCAGAATTCTACTGTGCACAAGATTAGAAAACTACCTTAAGGAAAAACAGATCAAGAGTTTGCAATAGGAGAAAGAAGGCCAGATGGTGGATTAGAAGCAGCCCAGACATGCCACTGTCAAGGAGAGGATCGAATGTTGCCTGTGGATATCCACCTATGGATGGTCCTTCTTGGAAAGAACATTATGAATCATCAGAGAAGTGACAGGAGACATTCAGAGTGAAGGAAAAGGTGACGGGAGGATCCACTCAGCAAGATTAGAAGGTACCTGGGGGAGGCATCCACGTGTGGAGAAGGGGATGAAGAAAGAGCTCTGGGGCTCCATCCCCCTCTGTCTCCCCGCCCCCCCCTCACCCTATGGACACTGGCCCAAGGTATGAAGCCTACCCTCCCCCACCACCACACATCTCTGGACTGATCAGGGAGCTATTAGTGTCTGTGCCATGATTGACTTCAGAAAATAGGCACAGCAGAGTCCTGGTGGCTTTCATTCCCTGGTTGCTGCAACTTACACCATTCCGAGCTCTCCACAGGTCCAGAGCACCAGGTGTACACAGGGCTTGTTTTTGTTGCAGCCACCTTGGCATCATTCTAGCCTATCTGGGGAGGAAGCAGTGATAATGGATGCTCTCACACACACCCTGACTGGGAGCTAAGCACCCCTGTTTACCATGGGAAGATTTGAACAGAACAGGTGCTTCAGATACCACCTGAGAAGCCCTGTAGCTCCTGTCACCATAGGACCTGGGTAGGAGGAATGCCTGGCTGCTCAGAGGCCTGGCTCCACAACCCTGTTCCACAACCTTCACCCTGTCAGCCAGCCCCGTGGCTCCCATACTGCTGTCTGGTCCCAGAGCCCTGCCCCCAAGGATCCAGTGCAGCCATCAGGCCCCACAAGTCCATTCCTGAGGCTCCCATTGCCCTCCCGGTGGGACCAGTCCCCACAGTGCAATGCTTTAGCAGGGACCCACTAGGCTCAAGCTGACATCACACTTGGACCTGGAGTGAACATCTATAGCCTTGATACCCACAACCACTGCCTACATAGCCTCATCCAGCTTCCACTGTCACTACTGCAGGGAGACACAGGCAGATCAATCTCCCACAGTGCCAGCCTCAATGGAGATGGACTTACATAGGCCTGAATCTAATTTTTAAACAGTGACCTGAGAACAATCCACAACTCTGAATGAAGAACATTCAGTACTGTCTTGGACTGTGACAACCGCAGAGGATCGAGATGACACAGGAGAATAGCTGTGTTACAGGCTATCAGTGTATCCTCCCCTCTTCTGGCAGGACAATCCTCTGAAGTAGGAGACAGGAACATTATCTAGGGACTTTTCCTCTTTCTCACAAAGTAGGAGAATTTCTAGCAAAGAAAAACAGGTTTTCTGCAAACCTATCAGCTCTGAGCTGAAAGAACTGGTTTCAGGTGAGAAGAAACCAGCAAAAAATTCTGGCACACCAAAGGATCACAGTAGATTCACAGCAATGGACCCCAACCAAAATGAAATTGTCAAAATGTCAGAAATGGAATCCAGAATATGGATGGGAAAAAAACATGAATAAGATTGAAAAGAAAATTGAAAACCAACACTGGAAGCCATAAAAAAATGTTTCAGGACATGAATGAAAAAAATGAAAGACTTACTATAGGCAACTAAGAAAGGATATAACAAACTTAAAGAAATGAAAGAGTCATTTAAGGAATGACAAAATATAGCAGAAAGCTTTAAAAACTGGCTAAGCCTAGTAGAAGAAAGAATCCCAGAGCTTGAAGACAAGGCTTTCAAACTAACCCAGTCAAATATGTAGGGGGTGGGAAAGAATGAACAATCACTCAGATTACTATGGGACTATATGAAATGAACCAATATATGAATTATAGATATCCCTGAGGGAAAATAACAAAAGCAAAAAACATGGAAAACCTATTCAAGGAAATTATTGAGGAAAACTTCCTTGGTATCACCAGATATTCAGATATCTAGGTACAAGATGGTCATAGAATACCAGGAAAATTCATAGCAAACAGGACATCCCCAAGATACATAGTAACCAATTTGGCCAAAGTCAAAATGAGGGAGAAAATTCTACAAGCTACAAGATGAGAGCAGCAACTAACCTACTAAGGAAAATCAATCAGGCTAACAGCAGACTTTTCAACAGAGACCTTACAAGACAGAAAGGATCAGGACCCCATTTTTAGTCTTCTTAAACAGAACAACTGTCAGCAAAGAATGTTGTATCCTGAAAAACTAATTTTATAAATTATGAAGAAATAAAGACTTTTCCAGACAAGTAAACGCTAAGGTAATTTGTCACTACTAGACCTGCCCTACAGGAAATACTCAGAACTGCATTAAACATGCAAGAGCATGATAGATACCCACCAGTATATAAACACCCAAAAGTTAAGTTCCTATAAAAAGGGGTAAACAAAAGAGAGCAAAAAAGGAAAAAGAAAGCAGCAAAGTACCATCCAACATGATGAACAGAATAGTATCCCACATATCCATACTAACACTAAATGTGAACAGTCTTAATGCCCCACTTAAAACACACAGACTGGTTGTATGGATGAAAAAACAAAACCCATATATACGCTGTCTCCAAGAAACACATCTAACTCATAAGGACTCACACAGACTAAAGGTAAAGGGATTGGGAAAATAGTCACTCAATGGAAACCAAAGCAAGTAGATGTCGCCATTCTCATATCAGATAAAACAGATGTTAAATCCACAATGGTTAAAAAAAAAAAAAGGCAAAGATCATCAGCATATAATGGTAAAGGGAGCAATTCAATAAGAAAACATAGCAATCCTAAATATATATGCACCCAACACAGGAGTTCCCAGATTTATAAAGCAAATACTACTAGATCTAATCAAAGAAATCCTTGCTGGCTATTGGCCACAGCACTCTCTGCCTCTAGAGTATACCCACATTGCTTCTTAAATAACCTCCTCTATTATCAAGCCAGCAACAGTATGTGAATCTTTCTCAAGCTTTGGATCTCTGACTTTTTCTTTTGCTACAAGACAAGAAGAATCTACTGCTAAAGAGGATTATGTGATTGGATTTGGTCCACCTGGATAATCTCTCTATTTTAAGGTCCACTGTGACATATAGCATAATATATCATATCTCATAATGTAGGTGATAAGATTAGGTGATATCTCTTCATACCCATCATAGTTTCTAGGGATTAGGGTATGGAATATGGAAATCAAAAAGTAAGTTTTTGAGATTTATCTGACAGCAAGATAAGTATAGTTAATAATAAAGTATATTTCAAAGTAGCTTCTGTTTCACTAAAAATGACAAGTGATGTAATAGATATGATAATTAGCTTGCTTTAATAATTCAGTTGAGGGAAATGTTCTGTAAATGTCAGTTAGGCCTATTAGAGCAAGTGTGAAGTTGGCTTTGAGGTTTCCTTGTCTATGCCATCTCTGGATGATCTGACCATTACCCAGTGTGAGGTGTGCTGTCCACTACTATCATTGTATTGCGGTCTCTCTCTCCCTTCAGTTCTATTAATCTTGCTTTATATACTCGGGAACTCCAATGTCGGTTGCTTAGATATTTATAGTTATGTCCTTTTGCTGAATTGACCTTTTTATTATCATACAGTGACCTTTTTTGTTTCTTTTTATGATCTTTGAGTTGTATTCTATTTTACCTGATAGTGTATTAATTTTAAAATGTAGTGCAATTTCATTTGAAATCACAATGTAAGCTTATTAACAATCGATAAAGATTATGAGATTTATATAAAAGATTAAATATAAAGGAAGAATAAGCAATTTTTTAAAAAAATCTGTATTTCTACTAGCAAAATATACTATGAAGTACCAAAAATTAATATACACCACAACAACTGAAGTTAATAAAATTGTATTGGGGATTTTTGTTAAATAGATGTTAATTGGTCTTGTCACAAATACAAAAAATTAACTATGTGAGATGATAGATATGTTAATCTGCCTCATATTTGTACTGTCTCTATATAGTCCATAATATATTGCAAACCTCAGACATACACAATACAATTTATTTTTAAAAAGTAATTCTGGCATAGAAATGTATTCATTCATTCACTCTATATCAGGTAATTTGTAAGTGCTGCTGACAGATAAAGCAGTAACAGTACTTATAAAAAAATCTCTGAACAGAATTTACATGTAGAATAATGGAACAATATCATTTGCAATATTCTAAGAGTCCTGTTAGCTTGACTACAATAATCACTATTTCATGTGCTCAATGACCCTCTAAGTTATGATTTATTTTAATATGAGAATATGATTTGTGATGCTATTTCCTAAATATGTCAACTTGTTGATCAAAACAGAGCACAAGATTTAGGAGGATGAGTTGATTCATTCAGCTGTGTATTTCCTGTATTATATAACAAGTAGTGGAGTGAGGCCCCATCATATTATCTGAGTGGCTGAGTGAAATAATATGAGATAATATTTTTAATAAATCTTTCAAAAGCTATGAATAAAGATGTAGGCTTTTTAATTTACTTGCACTTTTATTTTTAATTGATATTCACTTAACACAGAGAGCACAGAGAAATAATTTCTTTGAAATATTATTGAAAGATAGAACACAAGACTCTGTTTGCAAGAATATCAGAGAAATAAGAAGTGAAATCAAGTTCAGATTAAGAAATGTTATGAATTAGAAACCAGAAATTATACACCCAAATTTTTCCAATGAAACACTATTTTTATTTGGGTAAATTCATATTGTCAATTTCTTAATTAATATATTTAAATTAAATATCAACATATAAAATTACTCAAATTTTTATAATTACATTTTTATATACAATATCAACATTAATTTTATTGAATAAAAATAAAAATATCCAGTAGGAAAGTGTCCACTCCTAGGTTGACTGTATGGTAGCAGCTTTACATTCATTTTTTCTTTTTAACATCTGTTTGAAGCAATAGATGAAAGATTTCAAATTCGCCAAGGTCATGTAATTAACACAGCAGTGCACATTATGTAATTTTTGAGTTTGTATTGAATGCAATTTACATTCCTCTAAAACCTATGGTTCTTAGCATATGTTTTTCCTAATGTGGAAATGAAGAGAGGCGAGGTGGAGAAGGTAGGAAGTGAGGGAAGGAAGGAAATTAAGTATAATTAATGAAATATTTTAATTGCATTGAAACTAAGTTATATATCTGATGTGTTCATATATTTATTTATTTATTTAATTTTTCCATCATAAGTAATTTTTAAAATAAATGATGTTGCATTACACATTTAAAAATGGTGTATATATATGGTTTTATATCATATGTATTTTTTCATAACTTGCTGGTATTCATGGGATTATGTTTGTGAGGTTTATATTTGCTGTTATGTGTGGCTATATTTTGACAATTTTACTGGAGAATTAAGTTGTTTAAAAATTTTCTATTACAAAACAAGATTGTACTAAATATTGTCATGGGCCTCATTGAGTATAGTATTAAAGTTTCTCCAGAATATATCATCACTAAGGGAAGAATTGCTAGCTAGTAGATTATATGCATCGTTAGTTTTATGAGATATTACCATGTTAACATTAAAGTTGTTTTTACAGATCTGTACTTTCACCAATATGCAGTCACTTCCCTTGTCCTACTTGTCAGCAACAATTGGTATTATCTGACTTCTACCTTTTCCAATATAAGGCTGAATAGATTTTTTGACATGGACTGATTTCTGTCTGTTGCCATTTCTAAAGGACTTTTCATCTCTCCTAAAAGAAAGCATTCATTCTATTTGGAGTTCTCCTTACCCTAAGAAGCAAAGCTTAATGTTTTAAAGGTATGAAAGAATTAGATGAAAGGTTTAAAAAGTTGAAATATGAACATAAAACTTGAACAGGCAATAATCTAAAGGAAGCCCATTTTACAAATTTAAAAAGGAAGCAAAAGAAATATTCAGCTGTCTAGGGATTATTAGCTAGTGCCTGAAAAGCAGCACCAACTTGCTACCAATTAACTGATAAAGCAGATTCCTATTGATTGTCATCTAGTCCACACTGAATGAATAAGAATAAATTGGGAACTTCATTTTTGAAATTTGTAATTTTGAAATCTCCTTTTGTTAACTATGTAAAAATAGAATTAAAGAGAACTTTATGTCTGTTCTCAAATGTACACTGAATTTGAGCTGTCAAATGTGAAGAACCAACCTTTATATTTGAAAGCAAATGAACTAAGCACAATCAGTTGTTCACATTGTTGTTTTGCCATGTTTACTGTTTTTCTAAGAGATCGTTAAACCATAAAAAACCACAACTACTAGAGACACATTTCATAGAAATAGGCACCTAATTTAAAGCCTGATTTCCCTTTGCACATGATAAGCAATTATAGATTCTACATTTTTTCTGATCTATATTAAAATAAGTTATTTTAAATAATTACTCGCTATTTAAAATGTAATTTCTTCAAAAAATCATAAAAATATGTCATTTTTATGTTTCTTGTGAGTTGATTACAACAATCAACATCAAACTAACACTCATACCAAACTGGTTTTTTATGAAATACACTTAGATTCTCAAAAAAGTCCACTTTAATACATTGTTAAAATGTAATGATATATAGCCACATATTTTAACCAATTTTTCCCATGAGAAATAACAAATTCTTGAAAAACTATTTCTTTAATATTAACTTTCCTTTTGATGTCTATAAGAAGTTTCATTGTTCCTTCTAAGGGGTAAAATACTCTATCTTCCCACAACCTAATGCACATAGATTACTGACTTAGATCTTTTTAGATTGCCCTTAGGTATTTCTGAGTAAAGGTGATGAGATCTAATGATATTAAAAGAATTAAGGTATCACACATTTAAAATTTTGAGCCTACTAAAAAGTATTATTAGAATCCAAGTTAAAGGTTAACTGCATTTAAGGTGATCTGCCCTTATATTAATAATATATATAATGTATGTGTGTATATATATACATGCATATGCATACATTCATATATACATATATAATAAATTAGGAATTTCGGAATAGAATTAACTTTATAACATCACAATAAAACAATATAGCAAAAAATATCCTTCTCAAAGTAAATGACCTATTGACAGTTTTAGAGCAATTACAATATGGTGCTTGAAAGCTGTCAATGCTCACAAAAATCTTCACTTTTGTCATAAAGGCAACCATTGTATCACCAAGTATTGATAGAATTATTCTCAGGGAATTTTATAAGCTTTTCTCACACTTGCAATGCCTCAGTTACTGCATGTTACTGACATTTGCTTGTCAGAGGCTGGGTATTTCATTTGCGACTATGAGAAATAAAATAAGACGTGAGGACTACTTTTCATCCACAGAGCAAAATGCTATGACCAAACAAATCACTACCAAACTATTGCTTGAATCAAGTTAGTACAGTGTTTTTTGTGCAGAATATTCAGTTCTGTACATGAACAATATATTTATAGTGTTTAAGAAATAGTAATTTGAATAAATTAAACTATTTTGTTATCTCTCATTATTTCTATTTATGATGTTGCTCTAGAAATACATTTCCAATCTTTGGTGAGGTTTGTGGAGGAATCTTAATTTCTTTACTATAATTTTTTGTTTTAAAATGTACATATAATGTACATTTTATTAATGTACATTAAATGTACATATAATGTACATTTGTTATTCACTTAGAAGTAGAAATTTATAAGAAAAAAGGGAGGAAATTAAAAATAAACAAGAACTTAAATTTTAATATGTGAAAATAAGAATGCCAAGTTATATTTGAGTAATTGTAATTCAAACATGAACATAACAATAATCTTTACACACATAGCAGCTCTTTTACATTTTCAGAAAATACAAGAAACCATTTTGATAAGCAATAAAATTATATGCATTGAAAATATATGTATATTGCTAACCTAACAGAAGAGAAATACTTTTCAGAAAACAGTATAGCTGCAAACAAGTTTTCTTTTTTTTTAATTTATTGAACAGGTATCTGCCTTTCATGTTACCTAAATTAAAATTTGAGCACTTGAGAACATTGTGGCACCTTAGAATTGCCCCTATCATCTTTTCAACTTTATTCTGAAATAATTTTAGACTTGTAACAAGTGGCAAAGCGTACAGCATTCCATGTAACCTCCATCTACCCTCCCCTATTAACAACTCCTGGAGTTAAGATTCAAATAAATTATTTTGTTCTTTTCCTTTTGGGTAATTACATGTAAATGAATGGGATACTGACAAAAGTTTGTTTTCAGAGACTTCCAGGAAGAGCTCTTTGTGCCAGATCATGCCAGAGCAAAGCACGGAAAGTGGGTTGGCGATCACAGCATTAAATTGCCATTCCAGAAGCCGCAGTGTGACGCTTACCCAGGGTTTTGACCTATTTCAATAGCTTTAGTTTTGGCATAGTTGCATGCTTATTATCTTTTTTTTTTCCTGTCTAAAACAATCCCATAAGTAGTTATTTGGGCCAGTAGTAGTTTGATGATGTGGTTTGGTGTAGTAGCAGTTTGATGAAATGACTACCTCACATTCTTTTTCTTATGAAGGAGTCTGGCCTAAAGCTATCTAGAACAAATTAACAAAAAGTCCAATATGATAATTTTTTAGATTAATTAATATTCCATATATTTTTCAAATCCCAAGCCTTACATAACTAATTTGCATAGCAAAATTTAATTTTTATTTGTGGGAAGTAAAATATTAGTCTATATACAGTCATTCTGACAATATGAGTGACGAAAGATCATTTTAACCAAGTGTCCCTTCAGCAAAAATAAAATACCATTTAAAAAATATTTTTCTCAATTACTTGTATAATATCCATTATCTGTTAACATTGGGAAATAATGAATCATTACCCTAGTTATATTTATTACTCGCTTTAAGGTTAATTATTTTCTCTTATTTTAACTTCAATTTAAAAACATTATGGCCCATGATCTACTTTGTAGATGGTGTGCTACATTTGGAAGTGTAAAGTTAAGTAAGACAATAACTTTACCTATTAAAATCTTATAATTAAATGAAGTAATTAGGATCCAAGAATGTATGTTTTATCATTATTTAAAACTACATTGAAATAGCCAAAGTAACTGGAAAGAAATGAAAATTACCTGGCTTTCCTAGAGCAAAAATTGTAAAATCAACACATCATCAATATGAACAGGGGGTTGCTAAGTCACCCTACATGACTACATTCTGATTAAATTTATTAGCAGATAAAAGCAGAACACAAAGATCTAATCAAGGGTTATCAAACACGACACCACACACACACACACAAGACACTCGCTCTGCAAACTTCCTCAGTGATCATCCTGTGGCTGCTTAGAGGCCCCGCTCTGCCCCAATCCAAGGAACACACGTAACAGTTTCACTGCCCTAATAATGCCCTGTGCTTTACTTATCATCCATCTTTCCTTTATTGCCCCTAAAATGGATATTTTACTTTCCCTATGGTTTTGCTTTTCCCAAAATATCATATAGTTGGAATCATATGAAATCTGGCATTTTCAGATTGCCTTCTTTCACTTGGCAATAATCATTTAAGTTTCTTCTGTGTCTTTTTTTTAACCTTATTCATTTTTGCCACTAAATAATATTCCTCTGTGTGGATTACCTCAGTTTCCTTATCCATTCACTTACCAAGGTGCATCGTTTTACTTTCAGTTTTTGGCAATAATGAATAAAACCACCGTAAACACTTTTTCACAGGTTTTTGTGTAGGCATAGGTTTCAAATTATTTCAGTAAATTCCAAGGAGTGGGTTTGCTAGACCATATGGTAAGACTATGTTTAGCTCTGAAAGAAACTGCCGTGTGGTCATCCAGAGCAGTTACAGGCATTGCATTCCTGCCAGTGATGAGTGTGAGACCCTTCTGCTCAGCATCCTCATCCAAATTGGGTATTTGTCAGTTTGGGATTTTAGCCCTTCTAAGTAGTGTATAGTGGTAGCAATTTGTTTTAATTTCCAATTCCCTAATGACATGTGAGCATCTTTTCATATGGTCATATGCTACCTTTATGTCTTATTTGATGAGATATCTGTTAAGATTTCCTTTCTATTTTTAATTGGGTTGATTATTTTCTTATTGTTGAATTTTAAGTGTTCTTTGTATATTTTGAATAGTCTTTTTTTCAGATATGTCTTTTGCAAATATTTATTCACCATCTGTAGTTTGTCTTATTATTCTTTTAACAGTGTCTTTCACAGCAGAATTTCTAATTTAAGCAAAGTTCAATTTCTTAATTTTTCTTTCACTGATTATGCTTTTGATATTTATCTAAAGTCATTATTAAAACCAAAGTCAGGCCGGGCGCTGTGGCTCTCGCCTGTAATCCTAGCTCTTGGGAGGCCGAGGCGGGCGGATTGCTCAAGGTCAGGAGTTCAAAACCAGCCTGAGCAAGAGCGAGACCCCGTCTCTAATATAAATAGAAATTAATTGGCCAACTGATATATATATATAAAATTAGCCGGGCATGGTGGCGCATTCCTGTAGTCCCAGCTACTCGGGAGGCTGAGGCAGGAGGATCACTGGAGCCCAGGAGTTTGAGGTTGCTGTGAGCTAGGCTGACGCCACGGCACTCACTCTAGCCTGGACAACAAAGCGAGACTCTGTCTCAAAAAAAAAATTAAAAAAAAAAAATAAAAAAATAAAATAAAATAAAACCAAAGTCACCTAGATTTTCTGCTATGCTAGGTCCTCAAAGGTTCATAGTTTTCTATTTTAAATTTAGGATTCTGCTCCATTTTTATTTAATTTTTAGAAAAAGTGTAATGTCTCTGAGGTCTAAACTTATTTTTTCCTTATGTAGATGTCTAGTAATTCCATCACTATTTGTTGAAAAGATTGTTATTTCTCTGTTGAATTACCTTTGCTCCTTTGTCAAAGATCAGTTGACTATGTTTGTGTGGGTCTATTTCTGGCCTTTCTATTTTGTTTCATTTATCTACTTTTCTATTTCTTTGCCAATATCACACTGTCTTGATGACTGTAGCTTTATAGTGAGTCTTGAAGTAGTGTAGTTTCAGCCCTTCAAGTTTGTTCTTCAGTACTGTGTTGCTTATGCTAGTTTTTTGTCTGTCCAAATAAATTTTAATGCCAGTTTGTCAATATCCAAAAAATATCTGGCTGGGATTTAAATTGGTATAGCATTTAATATATAGATTAAAAACAAATTGAGAGAGATGACATTTAGCAATGCTGAATTTTCTTACCATGAATATAAAATGTTTTCAATTATTTAGCTCTTATTGATTTTTATCAAAGGTTTATAGTTTTCATCATACAGATCTTGTATATATTTTGTTATATTACTAAGTATTTCAATATTTTGGTGCTGATTGATATTTTGTTTTGAATTTCAAATTCCAATTGTTCATTGCAGGTACATAAGAAAATAATTGAATTTTGTATATTGACATTATACACTGCAAGTTTGCTTTAGTCACTAGTTTCAATAGTTTATTTCATTGATTGTTTAAGATTTCCTACATAAACAAAATTGTTTTCTGTGAAAAAAGTTTTATTTCATCCTTCCTAATAGGTGTACCTTTTATTTCCTTTTTATCTTTTTGTTGCATTAGCTAGAACTTCTGGTATAATGTTTAATAAAATTAATGAGAAAGGGCATCCTTGAAACTGAAAATAATCCCAATTTCATCACTATGATGTTAGCTGTATGTATGTTTTGTATATGTTCTTTATCAAGTTCAAGAAATTTCTTCTATTTCTATAATAGTCGCTGAGAGTTTTTGTTTGTTTTATCGTGAATAGGTTTTGAATTTTATCAAATACTCTTTGGCATCTATTGATAAGATAAGATGATTTTTGTACTTTAGTCTATAAATGTAACAAATGATATTAATTATTTTCACATGGTGAACTGGGCTTGCATGTCTGGCATAAATATATCTCACTTGGTTGTGGTATATACTAATGTTACATTTGATTTGCTAGCATTGAGGATGTTGTGATTTTATGTTCACAAGAGATGTTACTGATTTCAACTATTTCTTTAGTGATTTTCTGTCTACTGGGTCTGACTAATACTGATAGAGATGTTTAAAAAACTTTAAAACTTTTAATTAAATCAATTTAAAAACATTTAAATGTAAATTAAACTTTAAAAATAAATTAAACTTAAACTAAAAATTTTTAATTGTTGCCTCAGTACTTGCAATGTAGATTTATAACTAATGCAAGACCACAATGAACATTATACTGCTTCATGAGTAATGCAGACATCATAAAACAGAGTGTTCCTAATTCCTCCCTCCCAAGCCTTATAAAATTGTTTACCTATCCATAACCTATAACCACCCAATATATAATTGCTGTTGTTATTTTGAAAAACAAAAACTTATCTGTTAGACCTGTGAAGAACAAGAACCTAAAAAGATCTTATTTTAGCTTAATTTATTTGTTCTGTAACGCACATACTCATTTCCTTTATGCAGATATGAGGCTATTATCTTTATCATTTCTTTCTCTCTGAATAATTTCTTTTTAACATTTCTTGGAAGACAGGTCCAATAGTTAAAAATTCAATCCGCTTGTTAAGTTTGTCTGAGGATGTCTTTATTTCTTCTTCAATTTGAAGGATACATTTGCTGGATATGCAATTAACAATTTTAATTTTCTTTTTATTTTTCTTTCAGCACTTTAAATATTTCACTCCACTCTATTCATTCTTGCATTATTTCTCATGAGAAATCTGACATAATTCTTATCCTTGTTTTTATATAGGTGAGATATTTTTCTTCTTTTCAGCAATGTTGTGGTAATAATTGCCTGAGTAAGAGTATTTTCTCAGATAGATATCAAACTAAGTTTACATCTATGGTTATTTAAGTATATATATAATTTAGTTCAACATAAGAAGTCAGGAAGAAAGAGGGGATTTCTTGAAATGGAATAAAGGAAGTGGAAGAATTTTACTATTGATGACTGCTGTAGACTGAATTATGTCCTCCCCAAATGTTGAATCCTTAACCTCCAATGTGACTATTTGGAGATAGGACCAATAAACCAGAAATTAAGGTTAAATGAGATCATAAGGCTGGGGCCCTGATGTGATAAGATCAGTGTCTTTGTTAGAAGAGAAAGAAAAGAGACATAAGAGGGGCTTAGGCTTTCTCACAAGCTCCTGTGCTGGGAGGAGGCTCCTGTGCTTGGCAACGTGCTTGCTCTCTCTCTCTCTCTCTCTCTCTCTCTCTCTCTCCTTCTCTCTCTCTCCCTCTCTCCCTCTCTCTCTCTCTGCCACTGTCTTTCTCCTCTCTCTCTTTGCTGTGCACACCCAAAGGCAGTGTGTGAACATAGCCAGAAGGCAGCCATCTCCAAGCCAGGAAGAGAGTCCTCACCAGAAATAGAACCTGCCCAACCTTGAAGTGGGACTTCCAGTTTCCAAGGAATGAATTTCACCCAGTCTACAGCATTTTGTTATGGCAGCCTTAGTTGACTTAATACAGTAATAATCCCTCAATATATACATATAAACTAAGCATGGATACCAACTAAAATAGTCATGGCTTCTTAGAATCCGCTTAATTGAGCACTGCAGCTATTTATGGGCATCATGTGTTAATATTTTTATCCTCTTAACTAGTTTCTTCTAGACAAAAAAATAAAATATTGTTCAAAATTTGTACTCCACACTCTGCTAATTTGTTGAGTATTATTTCATATACTATTTGTATAATAGTACATGATATGCCTCTTGACATCAAAATAATGTGTTGTAGAAGAAATATCATAGGATTATAAATCATAATCTCTAGTTTTTAGCCCTATGTATGCCATTATTGTGTTAGTTTAGACAAACTTTTTTTAAAGTTCTACTTTTTAAGTATATATATATATATACATACATATATATATATAATTGTTTAAAATCAATAGATTGGCTTTGATATATTAGATCACTTCCAAATCTAAAATTATATAATTATGCATGTCTCCATGAACATTTCTAATTAGGAAATCATCATTATAATTTTGCCAATATAACATTCTGTTCTATTTTTTCAGCTTCCACAGTCAAGTTTTAGTCATGTCTCAACTTCATACAGACATTTCACAGCATATGGCAATCCAAACAGCTGAATGTCACTATTAAGCAACGTTTAAATCATTGAATGAATTTAATATATCCTCCGTATAAAAGACGATTAAAACTTTCGGTGTGCGGTCCTGCCTCTGATCCTGGCTTGATCCCTGGCCCAACTACAGAAACTGCTTGCGAAGAATAACCCAGCTCGCGCCCGAAACGTCCCGCCGGCCTCCCGGCCTCCCCGGCCTCCCCGGCCTCCCCGGCCTCCCCGGCCTCCCGGCCTCCCCGGCCTCCCCGGCCTCCCCGGCCTCCCGGCCTCCCGGCCCGACCGCAGGCGAGGAAGGGCCGCGGGGCGGCGCCCTGCGCGAGGCCTCGGCGCTCGCCCTCCGTCCCTGGGTCTCTTTGAGTTCGGGCCTAAGTCTTTCTTGGCCTCTGTGTGGAGACATCCTTACAAGGGAGGAGGGAGGAAGGGACACTTGACGAGGCTGGCTTTTCCCTGCTCTGACCTTCCCTCCCGCGTCGCCACACCGGCTCCTGGGCAGGTGGCGGCCCAGCCCTCCCTGGGCGCCTCTCCCGCAGGGCTAGCGCCTCCTCGGGCTCTAAAACGTGTTGGCGTCATCTGAGTAAGTGATTAAAGGTTGGATTCTTTTCCTTTTTGCGTGTTGCCTTAATTGGCTACCTGGACACCTGGCAAGTCCTGCCCTCCCCCGGGTTCCCTCCCCCTCCCCACAGCTCTGCCGAGCTCCCGGCCCAAGGTGAGTCCGCGACGTTCCCAGCCTGCGCCTCCTGCTTAGGAAAGTGCTAGAGAGCCCCAGTTATGCTCGCAACGATCTCTTGTTTTGTTTTGTTTGTTATCTCACAGATTGAACATACTTTTTATTTCTTACTTTCAAAGGTTGGAACATTATTGAAATAGTGGGAAAAGGATAGAAATATGATCAAAGTCTCCTCTTTATTTTGCTCTAACAACAAGAAACAAGTATACCGTTAAGAGGAAGAAAGGTCTTGGGAACACACGTAACAAATCTATATTGATTGAAAACCAGTCAAGGAAACAAATGTTTCAAGTGGTGATGTGATTTCATATACTGTATTTTCGTAGCACAAAAATTACCAGAATTTAAACTTATCTAAAATAACTACAAAACAAATACCACAAACGTTATTCTTCTATCCCAAGTAGACGGTCATTTTCTTAGCTGAAACATTTCCAGTGGATTCAATGGCTTATAAAATGGGCATTGGTAAACATTTTTCTTATATTCAAATAATATTTACCTTTATGTAACATCTACCTTTCAAATTGTATGTTTTATGCCTCCAAATTTTGAAAAGTAAATCTCTATCTAATCCTTAGGAAAATTCACAAATTCCATGTGATCTTGTGTTTTTCCCAAGTTAAATACATCTAAGATTTTCAAGATTTTAAAGGATCTGAACTGGTGCTATAGATTTTGGCATACAGCTAACATTGCGGGCTCATATTGAAGCTAGAATTAACTATATAGCATATAGTAACTATTTCAGTAATAATTCATTAGAATAAGTATATTTAGTAATAACATTTTAATCACTGGTAATGTTTCATGTTAGACACAGCTTTCTTGATGAAGTATATAAATGAATACTGACACAATTTCTTTGAGCTGTATCCTTGGCTGTGGTAGAGTTAGTTTCATTCTATTTTTAAATAAGAAATTTTTTTAATTATAAAATGTCTGATACATACCAAGAATACATGAAATTTATATGTAGGTTTTGGAAAAGATAAAGATATGAACACTTATAAAGTCTCTGTCTAATCATGAAAATACAAAGTTCTAACTTTGTAAAACTGTATATGTATTTTTTTCGATTGCATACTGATTTTAAATATCAATTCCCTGCCTCCTGCCCCAGATAACCAGTCTCCTGAAATTGTGAAAATTCTTCCCTCATATCTCTTTAGACTTTTATCACTTACTTATATATCCCGATCTTACAGTTTACTAGTTTTGTACTATATAAAATTTATAATAATCACATTAATTCATCTGAAACTTGCTTTGTTTCACTCAAAATTATACATAGAAGATACAACTATGTTGATACATGAAGCTAAGGCTTATTCAGTTTTAGTGTTTTATAATATTCTATTGTATGAATCATGCTTATTTTTGTACTAGTTTGCTTTGATTTTTGGATTGTTTTCAGATTTTGCTACATAAAACAAGGCATTTGTGAGATTTTTGTGCATGTTTACTTCTTGGAATAGTTGAAACATTTTTTAGGGTATAAATCCATTAGTGTCAATGCTAGATTTATATACAGAGTATGTGCATGTTTATTTTTAAAGGTTTAGATGAATTCTTTTCTAACAACACAATTTAACATTTTATAGACTCTCCAGCAACATGAAGTTCCCAAAAGCCAAATCCTTAACACTTACTATTAAAATGTTATTTTTGGTTTTTATTGGTATAAATTATTTTATTATTGTATTAATATATTCAATTTATATTTTATGATTAATAGTGGAGTGGAGAAACTTTTCATTATTATTGAATACTTATATTTCCTGTTATGTTTTCTTTTTTAGTTCTTTACTCTTAAATTGTTTTTTCTTATCCTTGGCAATTTTTAGTATAATCTGAGCACTTCTTTGCAAGTTATAAATGTGGAAAATATCTTCTCAGTTTCAGGATTTTTGTCTTTCAAAGAAACAAAGTTTTAATATTAATATAATATAATTCAATATTGGCATTTTTATTTTATTTATGAAAACATTATCATTAACATGATCAGAAAAATGCACTCTATTTTCTTTTGATTATTTAAAGTGTTAACTTTAAATTAGAGTTTTTAATGCACCTGAGTTAATGTTTCTTTGTATGGCAGATGACCAATTGTATGTGTGTCTATAGCATCAACTAATTACTAAAGAGTCCATTCTCAAAAATGACTCTGACGGGAAGGCGGGCCGAGCTGGCCCTTGGAAGCCCCGGGCGGCCGGGCTGATGGGCCGGAGCAGCGTCTCCCTTCGGCGCCCAGGGCTGTGGGCCCAGGAGCTCGCGGCCCTGCGGGGGAGGGGAGCAGGGCGCCGCAGGCCCCGCCGCGGGCCTCCCAGGTGCTGCCTCCGCGGCGGAGGAGGAGGCTGAGCGGGGCGCGGGCAGGAGGAGGAGGCGGGCTGAGCGGGGCGCGGGCTGAGCGGGGCGCGGGCTGAGCGGGGCGCGGGCTGAGCGGGGCGCGGGCTGAGCGGGGCGCGGGCTGAGCGGGGCGCGGGCTGAGCGGGGCGCGGGCTGAGCGAGCTGGAGCGGCAGACCAAGGCCGGGAGGACGGACGAGGTAGGGTCCCCGGACCCGAGATAGGCCCGTCAGTGGGACAGAAGAGGAGCCCGATGGCCTCCTAAGTTGGGGCAGCGATCCCCAGGGGAGGGATGTGTAGCGGACGGGACACAGCGCCTGCTTGCGGCCATTGTGTCTGTGGCCCCAGCCTGGGCCACGGGTCTGAGGGGGTCCGCCGGGATCTGTGGCGACGTGGGCATAACAGCCATCACTCCGTGAGGCCTGGCCGCAACGCGCCTAAGCTCCCGCGAGGGCCCAGCGAGGCGGACGCCTGAGAGAAGCCCCCACCCCTTGTCTAACGGAGGAGCCAGAGCAGGGACGAGTCTGGGCAGGGCCGAGGTCCAGAAGGGCGTGCTGGGGCGCTGTGGGGGCTGCGCGCTGGCGAACCAGGGCGCCATGGGGGTCCGCATGCAGCCCCCGCTTGTGAGGCGCTGCTGCTAAGTTTCATGGGTTCAGTGTGGAGAGTGGCGACTGGGCCTGCTCCCCACACCCACCGCCCGGGTTTCTCCACCGCTGGCTTCTCCACCACTCGCCGCCCGAGGCGGTCTGCCCAGCCCCTCGCCCGGCCTTCCAGACGCCTCTGCGTGAAACGCGAGCTCCCGCGGTTAGGGCTGGCGGTGTCATCAGCCTTTCTCCGCCACCCACCTGTCGGGTTGGAAACAGGGCACCCCGTCCTACTCGGAGAAACCGCGGGCCCTCGTGGGCCTCCTGGAGTCTACCTTCCAGTGTCACCACCCGCGTGGAAGATCTCCGGCAACTCCCGCTGGCCCTCTGCGGGAGGAAGAACGAGCGGTTGGGATCACGGCTGGAACTCGGAAGTGGCTGCGGGAGCGGGCGCAGGCGGGCACCCAGATGTGGAACAGTGGGCACCACGAGCGGCGCCCGAGAACAACCCAGAGTGGGACTTCAACGCACCAGGAGGACAGGCGGCACTCGAGCGTAGGGAGAGGCTCTTCTCCAAGGAGTGCGGGAAGGGGCCATAAAGCCGACCAATGACTTCTATGAGCGCCTCTGGGAGGCATCCGGATAGACACACCTACCGACAGGGAGGCAGCGTTCGTAGGGCTATCGGCCTCCGACATCGGAGGAAGCTGCAGAAATTCGAAGGATTCGCAGGCAGGAGCATCACGCAGTTAATGGAGGTGGCCCACAAGGTGCACGTCAACCAGGACTGGAGAGCTCAGAGGGAGAAAGATCAGAGAATGAAGAAAAAGGTCGCCCTCCTGGCCGCTGCCCTTGGTAGACCCAACCCGTCCAAGTGGCCCTGAGCCCCACAAAAGGGGGGAACCAAAAACGGGCACCCCTGGCAAGAGACCAGTGAGCCAACTGCAAGGGGTTTGGCCACTGGGAGAATGAATATCCCCACAAGAGAAGTCACCTGTTGCAAGGAGGGCCTCGTTCGGGACCATTCAACAGAAACCAGAAGCCCAAGAGCTAGTGGGGCTCGCTGGCATTGACTCCGAGTTGTGCTGACCAGGTTCCTTCAGCCCTTGGGAACCCACGGTCAAGATGAAAGTAGGGGCCAACAGATGACATTCATGGTGGATGCTGGAGCAGAACGCTCAGTTGTGACAACCCCCGTGGCCCCAGTTATAGTCGGAGCTACCAGGACTCGGGTAGCCAGACCCGTCTGCCAGTCCTGGGTATGCCAAATGGGGGCCATCAGACAAGGCACGCGGTCCTCCACACGCCAGACTGTCAGTGCCTCACTTGGGATGGGACTTGCTGAGCCAGTATGAGGCAGACGCCATCCAGAGGACCGAGGAGCTGGAGGAGGCCAAACAGAAGCAGGCGGAGAAAGATGAGGAGCGTGCTGACCTGAGGCGCAACCACAAGCGGGCAGTGGAGTCCCTGCAGGCCTCCTGGCTGCTGAGACCCGGGCCTGCAATGGAGCACTGAGGCTCAAGAAGATGGAGGGTGACCTTAGTGACCTGGAGCTGCAGCTGGGCCATGATACCTGCAGGCCATGGAGGCCCAGGTGGCCACATGGCTGCTGCAGGCCCCGCTGAAGGAGGAGCAGGCAGGGCGGGATGAGGAGCAGCGGCTGAGCCCCTCGAGCAGGCGCAGGCCCTGGGGCGCCAGCTGCGCTGCTGGCTTCGGAGCTGCAGGAGCTGCGGACTGCGCGGGAGCAGGGTGAGCGCAGCCGGCGGCTGGCGGAGCAGGAGCTGCTGGAGGCCACCGAGCGCCTCGGCCTCCTGCATTTATAGAACACAGGCCTCTGAACCAGAAGAGGAAGCTTGAGGCAGGTTTGGCCCAGCTGAGTGGGGAGGTGGAGGAGGCTGCCCAGGAGAGGTGGAAGACAGAGGAGAAGGCCAAAACCGATGCCGCCAGGATGGCTGAGGAGCTGAAGAAGGAACAGGACACAAGTGCACACCTGGAACGGATGAAGAAGACACTGGAACAGACGGTGCGGGAGCTCCAGGCCCAGTTTGAGGAGGCTGAGCAGGCTCCCTCAGCAGTGAGAGGCAGGTAGCTGTGGGGGTGCCGGTGCAGACTGTGGGCCGTGGCAGAGGCCAGGGGCCTGTCTGTCCAAGCGGCTGGACTCAGTAGCATTGGATGGCCGCCTTGTCTGTGGGCACTGCCAGCGACCATCTTGCTGGTCAAGGAGGCAAACGGGCTTGCACTTGGGCAGGGTGTCCATGTGCAGGTCCAGCACGCAGTGGTGGTTTTGGTGGGGGACCCACAAGTCACCATCGAGACCATGCGGACCTTGAACCCTGCCATCTTCCTTCCTACCGGGCCAGGCCCCGGACCATGACTGTGCCGAGGCCGTGGAGGAGGTCTGCGCAAGCCGGCCAGACTTGAGGGTAGTCTGTTGCCAGCGCCTGGCCTGGAGCTCTACACGGACGGCAGCAGCTACATCCAGAACGGCAAACGGTTGGCTGGCTACGCTGTCACCACAGGGAGTGAAGTCATCATGTCAGCCCCTCTGCCTCAGGGATGGTCAGCCCAGAGGGCAGACTTATGGGCGCTCATCCAAGCCCTCAGGTATGCCCACGACAAAAGGGCCAGTGTATACGGATTGCCCCCGAATCTGGCTGGAAGCCAAGGACTGCATGGGACCACTGGCCTGGACTCTTACAGGAATACTGACAGTCTTCTTGGGAATTGGACCCGGGGCCTCCACCGCAAGAAACTGGACTAACTTGCTTCCTGGCAATCCTTTTCTGGGACTACATGGGGTACCTCTGTGTTGTCCTTGGTTGGGGCTCTCTGGGGGAAGAATGCTGTTACTATGTAAACCAACCAGGAATTGTAACTACCAAAGTCAAAGGGCTAAAGGATCCTTCTGACGGTAACTGTGGGACCCAGCTTGCCCCGTGCGGTTATTAGATTCATAGAGAGGTTGATGCCTCTGTGTAAACTGATAAAGGCATCAACAGGGGGAATGATGCGGAAAGCGCCAGGCGCCCGGACAGAGCTGCTTGCTGCCTCCAGGCCGCTGCTTCTCTGCGGGCCAGCGCTGTGTGGGGCCGGTTGGAGGGCTCACTGCTGGAGCCGGGCCCTGCGTGCGCCAGGCCAGGCGTGCTGGAAGAATGCCGCCTGCCCACAAGCCACCGTCTGCTTCCGGGCCCCTCGCACCCACGCCCCCTGTCTGGGCCCACGCCTGGTGCTCGGCTGCCTGCTCCTGTCATCCAGCCACGCTGCTCGCATGATCCTGATTGGGTAATTTTTGAATCCCACTGTTGCTAATTGGATATTAAAGCTTGTTGCTGATTGGATGTTAAAGCTTGTAGTTGATTGGACACTTTTTGAGCCCTACCAAGGGTATAAAAGCAGGAGGAGAACAAGGAAGGGGGTCAGAAGATCAGGAGACGAGAAGAGAGCTGTAACACTAGGTGTGCTGAGCCTGCTGGCTGAATAAAGGCTGTTCTCCGGCTCTTCCTGTGCCGCTCGGTTCTTTCCCTGGTCAAGAGCTATAACACTAGCTGTACACTTGCCACGACAATTCCAACTCAAAATATGTAACTATCATTTTTATATGTAATTCTGCTTTGCCTCAAATGGTTTTGAAATGTTCATGTTACTCAAATATTTGATAAAGTTTAAAATTGATTACATTTTGTAGAGTAAGGAAAACATGTCAGTAATTTAACTTTGCTTCTGTTTAGAAATAATGCCTGTCACATGAAATCTACTATATAGACAATTGAAATATATAGCTAGCTCAAATATAGATTCAGCTTTGGAAAATACTATATATAGTTGCAATATTCATTTTGGATATAAAGAGTTTTATACATATTCTTATATGTATATGTATGTGAATCCATAATCTCTCACACATTCATGAAAATAAATCTCTATTTTGGTGATTCACAATTTACATTATTTTGTCATTAATGCTCTGATCATTTTTTTAGAAAAGAAATGTTTTATATTATTTGACCCAGTTTTCTCCCCAAATTATTTTCTACTGAAGTTTTATTTTTGTTTGCTATTGTGTTTAATTTTCCATGCATAAAAATTAATATTCTGTGGATTTCTTTGAGGAATATTATTTTAGAAGAAATTCTTTTAAGCCCATATTATTATCAGTTTTTCAAAAAATAAAAATAAAAATGACTAACCCAATCAAAATTGCAACAGTAAATAACTATATAAAAAAAGAACAACCAAAAGAATTATTAAACATTATTAAAGAAAATAGGTCATTAACCATGAACAAAAATATTTCTCTATTGATACAAAATAGTAAATGGAAAAAAGGGCTAATTGAGTTTCATCATAATAGAAAAATCAACCCAAAATGTATTAGACTTAAATGTTAGATATGAATATGTGAAGCTGCTAGATAAAAAATTGTGAAACACTTTAGGTCATTGGTTTGGGTGAAAATATTTAAAGTAATACCTCAAAATCGCAGGCAACCAAAGAAAAAAATTGACTAATAGAATTACATCAGGCTAAAGAGATTCTGTATGGAAAAGGAAACAAGAGAGTGAAGAGATAATCAATATGGAAGCATATATTTAAGAACTATGCATCTGGCAGAGGACTAATAGCCAGAATATACAAGTAACTCAAACAAGTCAATAGCAAAAAGGTAAATAACCCACTTAAAATTGGAAAAAAAGAGCTGAATATCTATTTCTCAAAGAACCCACACAAATGGCCAATAACTATATGAAAAGAATACTTAACATCACTAATTATCAAGAAATACAAATTAAATCCACAATGTGATATCATCTCACCCAAGCTAAATTGGCTATTATCAAAAAGACAAAAAAATAACAAATGATGACGAGGATATAGAGAAAGGAAAATGCTCATACACTGTTGGTGGCAATGTAAATTAGTACTGCTACTATAGAAAACACTATGGAAGTGCCACAGAAAACTAAAAAGAGGACTCTGATATGATCCGATGGCTCCACTGCTGGGTATATATTGAAGAGATAGCTGTAGTCCCATGTTTGTTGCAGACTATTTACAATAGATAAGATACAGAATCAGCCTAAGTGTCCATCAACAGATGAATGGATAAAATGTGGTGTCTATTTACAATGGAATATTATTCAGCAATAAAAAGAATATAATCTTGTCATTTGCAGCAACATGGGTGGAACTAGAGGACTTTATGTTAAGTGAAACAAGCCAGGGACAGACATACACACACCACATGTTCTCACTTTTTTGTGGAAGCTAAAAAAATTGATCTCATGGAGAAAGTAAATATAGAGGTTGTTACCAGAGGATGAAATGGGTAGCACAAAGTGGGCAGGGATGAAGAGAAGTTGGCTAATGGATACAAGAGTGTGGTAAGATATCAAGAATAAGATCTAGTGTTTGGTAGCACAAGAGGACAACTATTGTTAACAGTAATTTATTGTATTTTTCAAAATAGCTAGAAAGAAGATTTGGAATGTTCCTAACACAAATAAATGATACACAAAATATTAATAAATAATATTTGAGGTGATGGATATCCCAATTACCCACATTTGATCATTAAACCATGTGTTTGTATCAAAATAGCAATGTATCCCATACAAAAACAATGTATTTGTACACATATACAAATATGTGTAACAATTATGTATCTGTAAAAATTTAAAATAAATTAAAAAATATATTTAGTTATCTAAGTTTTCACAGTTTGAGCAGATCCAGCAATATTCAAGAGCTTCAAAAGAGTTTCTTTCTGGAAGCTGATGGAGGGGCACATGATTTCATTTATTTAAGATATTCATGCTATGCTATTTGAATATGCTATGCTATCTTCATGCCACTCTATATTGTACACAGTAAAGGTTCAAAATATATACTTAAATTAAATATCCATGTTGAGTCATTGGTAGATGGGGAAAAATAAATTTAAAAAGTAAGAAAAATTATTAAAAAAAAACAAAAAAAATAATAAATAAATAAAATAAAGAATGATACAAATACACTTTAAATATATAAAACAATTCAATGCAAAATATACTCTACCTGATATATTTTATATATTTTAAAGTTTGGACTTTTTCACTTTAATCAAATGTTAGATACTAATAGGCACAACTATTATTTTTTCTTTAAACCAATATATAAGAAGGAAATATTTTGTTCTAAAGACAAAATCATAACAGATTGTGAGGCTTAAGTAAATGTCACAAATATTATTAGATTATTTTGAATGTCATTAAAATAAAACATCTAACACTCTTGCTTGACAATATTCTAAGAAATTTTAACGTCTGTCTTGTTTACAAATCATATAACTATAAAATTTGTTACATGCATTTAAAAACCATATTATTATGTGTTTCTTGGTTATTTTTCTATCTTCTTTTCAAAAACTTTGGTTCATGTCTGTCCGCATTTTAAAGGGGTGTTTTGTTTTTTTATTGCTTATTTGTTTGAGTTCTTTGTAGATTCTGGATATTAGTCATTTATCAGATGTATAGTTTGTGAATATTTTCTCCCACTCTGTAGGTTGTCTATTTGCTCTGTTTATCATTTCATTAGCTGTGCAAAAGCTTTTTAATTTAATCAGCTGTCCCATTTGTTTATTTTTGTTGTTGTATTTGCCTTTGGGGTCTTAGTCATAAATTCTTTGCCTACGCTGATATCTAGAAGAATTCTTAGTACATTTTCTTCTGGAATTCTTATGGCTTCATGCCTTATACTTAAGTGTTTTATCCATCTTGAATTAGTTTTTGTGAGCTCAATGTCACTAATCATTAGAGAAATGCAAATTAAAAGAACAATGAGGTAACACCTTATCCCTGTTCAGGTTTTATTTAAAAGTCCAAAAACAATAGATGCTGGCATGGATGCAGAGAAAAAGGAACACTTATACACTGTTGTTGGGACTGCAAATTGGTACAACCTGTATGGAAAACAGTATGGAGATTTCTCAAAAAACTAAAAGTAGACCTACCATTTGATCTAGTAATTCTACTACTGGATATCTACCCCAAAAGAAAAGAAGTCATTTTCTCAAAAAGACATTTGCACTTGAATTTTTATTGTGCCATAATTCACAATTGTAAAGGTGTAGAATCAACCTGAGTGCCCATCAATTCATGAATGGATTAACAAAATGTGGTATATGTACACTATGTAATACTACTCAGCCATAAGAAAGGATGGATTAATGTCTTTTGTAGCAATTTAAATTTAACTTGAGACTATTATACTAAGTGAAGTATCTCAAGAATGGAAAAACAAACACCATATGTACTCTCTAATAAATTGGAACTAAGGGAGGAGCACACATGCACACAGGAAAAGTAAAAGTCATTGGAAATCGAGCTGGAGGAAGGGGAGAGAAAGGGAGGTGCAAAAACCTACCTAATATGTACAATGGACACTATTCCGGTAATAGGCACACTTATAACTCTGACTCAACTGTTACAAAAGCTGTCCATGTACACCCTCACTATTTTGAAGTTTTTTAAAAAAGGAAATGTGAAGAAAAGGGGTAAAAATAAAAAACCTACTGTATTATCAACAGGCATATATGCCTAGAGAAACACGAGCGCTCTCTGAAGGCAATCACCAAAACATTCTTATAAACCACAAAGAAAACTGTGTTTTAAATGGGAATTTATAAACAATGGCTGGATTATTTTATACACAGGAAATGTTAAACTTTTCTGATTTTATCTTATAGGACTTTGAAAGCAATTATAAAGAGCAAAGACATGTTAGGTTCTATACCTATAAGGAGACAGTTCAATTTTATTAAAATATATGCATATATACACATGTATATGTATGTGTAGTGTGGATAGACCGATAGAGAGAGAGAGAGAGAGAGCGATAGCCAGGCAGTGTTGCGCACTTGTAATCCTAGCTATTCAGGAGGTGAGGATGGAGGAACACTCGAGCCCAGGAGTTCCAGGCTGTAGTGTGCCATGTGTGTGCCTGTCGATAACACTGCATTCCAACCTAGGCAACTTAGCAAGACGCCTGTCTCTTGAAAATAAAAATTAAAGATGTATATATAATGAGCTCTTACCATGTATTATTATGAAAGTAGTGTAGTCCCTACTCCAATGAAATATAGAGAATGGTGTATGGGGAAATGTAATTTCCAAAAATGTGAATGGTTCAATACTTGGGAAAGTGTAGAATCCTATAAAAGCATGTGAGAAGAATACATAATCTAGATAAGGGGGAAATGGAAGATGCATATTTTTAGATGAAATGATGCATATTCTGGCACCTTAAATGTTCAATAGCCAAACATTGCTCTTGTCTACCATATTGGGCAGTGCAGGTTATAAAACATTTTCTCAACTTAGAGAAGGGCATCCCCAATAAAGAGTAGAGTGGCAAACCCAGAATTAGCACAGTATTGAATGAAAATAATGTCATGTGTTTCCCTCTCATATATTAGCTAGTTGATTGATCTGTTAATTGCTCTTAAAATGGAACTCATTTAGTTGCATCAAATAGTAATTTATATCTTAGACTTAAAATCTAATCATTTAATGAAATGTTTCCCATTAATAAAATAATTTTTATACATCATCAAATAAGTATAAAGATTTGGAACAAATGAAGTAGATGACAATTTTTCAATTGTAGCTCACTAATAAAGGCACATAGAAGCTCCAAAAGTACTGATGTCCCAACATAAACAATTAAATCAGAATCTTTAAGTGGAGCCTAGATTTCATCATTAAAAAAAAAAAAAAAACTTGAAGATAATTCCAACGCAAAGTCTTGGTTGACAAAAATTAAAATACCGAAACTTCTGTAGTCAATTTAGGTTTCCTAGATTAAATTTGAAAATATTTCCAATTCCTCAAAATTACATATATATATATATACATATATGTATATATACACACACATATTGGTATATATTCATGTTTATATAGACACATACATACATATATATCTACACACATATAAACACAAATACATGTACACTCATATAATGCACATTACATTAGAATATTGTCTTTTTTAGAATATTGTCTTTTAATAAAATATTTTTAAATAGTTTTAGAATTACTGTAAAGTAGTAAAGATGGTATAGAGAATTCCTATACATCCTACCCCAGTATCCCCTATTGCTAGTATCTTACATTACTGAGGTGTATTTGTAAAAACTAATGAATAATCAATTTGATACATTATTATCAACTAAAGTCCATATTTTATTTAGATTTCCTTAGTTTTTCCCTACTGTCTTCTTGATGTTCCAGGATTCCATCTAGAATACCACATTATTAGATTTAGGTATTATGTTTTCTTAGGTTCCTCTCAGCTTAAAAAACTACTCAGAATTTTCTTGCTTCTTTAAAGATCTTGACAGTTTTGAGCATTGTGGAGGGGAAGGGCATACCTCTAACTCTTCTTAGGGAGAGGCAAAGGTATAAAATGTAACCAAAATGTAAAAAAACAAAAAACAAAAAAACGTTTATTGGGTGGTGGGCCGGCGGGAGGGGGGAGGGGATGGGTGTAGACTTACATAATGGGTGTGATGTGCACCACCTGGAGGATGGACACTCGTGAAGCTCTGACATGGGGGGGTGGCAAGGGCAATACATGTAACCTTAACAATATTTACTCCCATAATATGATGAAATAAAAAAAAAAATCAAACTGCCCCGAGTCATCAAAGTGGAGAAGGCACTATTTACCCCAGAACTGTGATTTCTCTGTATAGTCATTATGTGCAAATATACTCTGAAGATGCTGTTTCACTAGCTTTATGCCTTCGTGTCAATAATAAAATTAACCATGATGGTTACAGTAAAAAATAAAATAAATAAATAAATAAATAAACAAACAAACCAAAAAAAGATCTTGACAGTTTTGACAAGTAGGATTTGTCTGATGTTTTTCTCATGGTTAGCCTGCATATTTCAGTTTGGGGAGGAAGACCGCAAGGGCGAAACGTCATTTCCACGGCAGCATATTAATGACATGTGCTGCCATTTTGAGTCATCACAGATGATGTGATATATCTGTGTCATACCAACATCTGTGTCATACCTAATGTGGTCCAGATGATAGCTTCGCCTCTTTAGACATGTTTTTTTTCTTGCCTTTGGCATGCCTTTAAACTTTGTCAAAACCATAGGGTCTAGGGTAATATTTATTGAGATTAATAGTCCCTTAGAGTGAGGTTTTATATTAGTCTTTCTAGAGGTTGGGATATGTTTAAAGTTTCTTGCAATTATAATAGACATCAGAGGTTTCAAATTGCTCTGGTTGGGCCTAGGGAGGAATAATATGATTTTCCAAAGAAAAAATTACTCTATCAGTGGGCCTGTGTTTTGGGGGTTGCCCTTCAGAAATATTTTTGTCCTCGTTTTAGAAGAAGAAGGGGTTTTTTTTTGCTTCCTTCCTGACCACCTAGACTCTTCCTGGGCTATGACATTTCCATACTCTTTCTTCAAAACCCTTTTCTTTGTTGACTATGACTTTTGTTTATTTGTATTTTTCTTCACTGAGACAAGAAGTCTAGAGCCAGCTGGTGTGGTGTGACGGTTCATTCTTCCACTTGGGTAAGGTTTTTCCATTGCAGTCTGGTGAAGTCCTTTCCCCTGGAAATCAGACCTCCCTTAGGGTGAAGAGTCTGGATGGGTTTCCCAAGGCTACTTTTTCACCTTTCTTGGCAATTGCACCTGGGGAGCTTCCTCTGATCTTGTCTTTGAGAACCTGGTGAGACACATGGAGGAAAGTCCTGAAAACAGGTGGGAGTCCCCAAGGAATGCAGATCTCAGGAGTGTTTCATTCTTATGTGAATTTGTGTTATACAACTTCCAGCAATTCATCAAATACACTGTATAAATATTCTTGTCAATTATGACGAGACTCTTCCACATAAGCAGATCTCAGGTTTGGCTGTCCAGGCGCATCCCACGCTCCAGCTGATGGCTGATCTGCCCTGCTGTCTTGGTCTCTGGTGCATCCCGAAAGCTGCGTTGGTATTTGGTTTGTCCGATGGCCACTACTAACATCAACAGGAATTTAGAAAGTCAGTCTATTTCTTGTTATAAGGGTGGAGTAACAATTTCTAAGCACTCTAGAAGTCAGAGCTGAAATTGAAGGCAGCATGCCCTGTTTTTTTAATACAAATATGTCTTGAATTTATGTATTTATCTTTATATTTACAACTAATATCCTATCTCAAACGAACATTACCTTTCATCAAGACACAGTGCACCCTCCACTGTCAACTTCTCCCTCTCCATTCTACCCTCCACGTAATAAGTGCATGGATATTTTAAATCATGTGATTTCACTATTAGCACTCTCCAGTGATTTCTCATTAATTTAGAGCAAGATTTTTAAATCTCTTGCAATAATAGACGATCTTGTGTAATTCCTGCATAGTTGTCTGATGTCATCTACTACCCATTACCATTTATGCACAGCTCAGGTTTTAAACCTTTGTTCTTACCCCTTTTTACATGATGTTTTATTCTTTGCATACAGGTCTCAGCTGAAAAATAATTTCTTAAACAGGGCTTCCTTGACTAATTGAAGAAAGAACCCTGTATCCTAGAAATCAAATACTTTATAACCTATGTCACTATTATTTGTTTGCTTTTCATTTATCATTTAATCTTTCTCTAAAAGAGTAGTACATTGAAGGAAAGAGACCTTTCTGGCCTGAACATTGTTGTATTCTTAAACTGAAAACAACAGCAGAGTAGGTTTTGCATACTTAATTATATAATTGATGAATCAATCCTTGTGACATTTAAAAAAATTATATATTTCAATTTCTTCCCACAGATACATTGAGTTTCATCCACTAAGTTTTCTTTCCTTTAAAACAAAACTCTTTCCTGCCATTTCATTTCCTATGTGCCTACACGATCCTGTTACTTCACCACCACCACATTTCATTCTCTTTAACCAGACTGGTTCTTTTAATGTCTTATATTTTAATGTCCAAGAATTGTTTCTTTCTCATATAAAACTCCTGACATGGAATCTTGGGGTAACCATGTAGTAGCTCCACGTTCATCCAGGATTCGAACCCTTTCCACTTTCTCTTCTTGCTTTTTCAACATAGGAGTCCCATGTTGCGGTCCTAGATTTTGCTTCAGATCCTAACGTCCTATCCAGATAGAGGAGGAGGAAGATAAAATTTCTATTTCTCTTCCTTTGGCTGGAAGTTGGTCAGGTAGCCTCTGCTAATGTTGAAAAAAATTGAAAAAGTCAGTCCTTATTCTGAGTGCTTATGAAACCATCTAAAATCTATGAGCTCTACTCCAAAGAAGGAGATGGAAATACAGCTGCAAAATATTGAGCAGTCCCTGCTATGCTCTAAAATACACTCCTCCTATTATTCTCTATTGTGGTATTACATTTTAATATAAAAAATTTTGCATAATTTGTAAATATATAATTTATTTTCCTGTGTTTTGTTTATTTCAGCTTTCTACTGCTCTATCTTGTCATAGAAAATTTCTGTCCTTTTCATCACTTCATCTACAGTACCTCACATAGTGTCCAGGTAAGCAGGCACTTTGTAAATATTTACTGAATAAATAGAGACACCAGGAGAGACACCTGGCTATTTATTTATAATGCATCTAGTCTTATGATCTGATCTCTTTTTAAGTTCTGCATGTTATTGTTTCTATAAAATTTTGTATTTTTTTCTAATAAAGATTCTAAAATTGATACAGTATCTTATAAGAAAAGAGCTATATTTTTCTGAAAAGTATTATTTTATGTACTATAATTCCAGATAACTTAAATAATAATGTAAAAGTTGATTTTAATTTTTCATTTAATATTTGTTATTACATTACCTGTAAAATATTTTTTTAAATTTTTTATTTACTTCTTTTTAAATTGACCAATGTTGTGTATTTTTGTCATGCACAACAATGATGTTTTGAGGTATATTGTGTAATGGTTAAATCTAGCTAACTAACAAAAGCATCACTTCACATAGTTACCATTTTCATGGTGAGTGCCTTGGCATCTACAATTTTCAAGAATAAAATATATATAGATAAATTAATAAGTTTGAAATGAAACAAAATATCATTTACTAGCATATTATGTAACAACCTGGGGTCTATGAAAATATCAAGTAGGATTCTAGTTTAAACTGTTATACTTGCATTCCATTCCAAATTTTTAAATTCTATGAATTTCTTGGCTATTTAAGTGCAGGTATCTTTGTTTATTTTGTTCATTGATATCAAGTCTCGAGGACAGTTGGCGCACTTTGAATGCAAATTGCAGAAAGTATAGGAAAAAAAAGAATAGCTTCTATAAATTATCTATTTTCTATATGGTAGGCAATTTAACAAGCAGTAAATAAGTATTATTATATTTAATGTATTAATATAAGGCTTTACATGTATTTATACAAACCTGAAAACTTCATAGCAACCCCTTTCTGGATTCATAGTAATTTGTATTTTTAAATTGATATAACTAAGTGACAAACACATAAGATAAATTTTTTTAAATTTTGAAGACTAATTTGTGCCAAATAGTTTAAAAAGAGGAATAAAATAGTATAAATGATACAGTGCTTACTGTTGAATATATGAACAGCATTTATATGAAGAAAAAATATTATTGTCTCTTCTGCTGTTCGATATTGTTTTCATGGGATATAACATAGTGCAATGAGATAAGAAAAATAAATTTTAAGTCAATATAGACTTAAAAATAATGTGAATTTATATTTATAAAATATTTAAAAGAGTGCCTAGCATGTAGTAAGTACCACAAGAGATTTCAAGTGGCATCATTACTGCTAGTAAGATTCACTATCTGGAAAATCTCAGAGTCAATTGAAATATAGTTTTATATCATGAGAAGTTTAGTAGGGTACCTGATCCAATGATAAAAGTCAATAACTTCTTATGTAAACATATAAGCACAAGACACAAACAACTCTGCCCTCATGTAATTTACCTTCTAATGTGTGCATATGTTGGGGGGCATAAACATAAATGTGATAAATCAATGTGTCACGTTGTACGCCCCAAAGACAGTCCACAATATCCCTCGAGTGCTGTTCTATACTGTGACCTGACCTCCAGTGAAGAAGTGGGGACCGTGGCATCTCTGCTTCAATGTGGGAGAATTATAAGGCATTTGCAATCAGAAAGATGTGACCCTGTATGAATTCCAAGGTGAGGCCTCAAAGGCAAAGAAACTATTTTCAGAAACACTCACCCTGAAGCCCTGGAGTGCTGTGCACAAAATCCAGTCGCCTTGAGTCCTCCCCAATGTAAGGAAGACTAAACCAGGCCTGGCCGACAGGGACCGTGGAGAACGTTAAGGCTTCATGAAGAGCGAAGTTCCAGGCCAGCCTCCAGATACTGCAGCTCCAGCTACTGCACATGAGAGACCCCCACAGCTTTTCCTGAATTTCTGATCTACCAAAAAGCCATGAGCGATAATAAAAAATTATAGTTAAGTTTTAGCCACTGAATTTTAGATCATTTGTTGTGCAGTAATCCATAAATAGAATAATTTGTGCAATAACTCCATAAATGAATTCATGAAATGCTAAGAAAAAACAGAAATGAGAAATTGCAGCAGGAAAAATGTATCACAGAAGTGTGAGGTCAGTGTTCAGGTTTCAATGTGATAGTCATGGTAGGCATTATTAAGGTGATATTTAGGGGGAAAAAAAACATGAAATGAGGAAGGAGTTGGTGAAACGTACCACAGCTCTTATCAAAAATCTAGATGCCCTATTTTGTTTAAAGAACTTCCTAACTATTAATATTAAGTGCCATTCCATCAGGATATCTAAATGTATCAAAAGCTCCTGGTAGTGTTTCCTAGCACCTAGTAAATAAAGCTGCTCTACTCTGAGAATGGTTTCTTCTGCTCTGTAGCTTATCAAGTGCGCTATGCAAACAAATTCCAACACTGACTCTAGATTACAGAGTTAAACTGGTTTTGTTTTTTCATTTTTGTTTTTACTGAACTAACTTTCCCTTAATTTCTATGTTATGTTTACTCTTATTTTTTAAAAATCCAGTGAAGTATCTCAGGATATATTAGGAAATCAATAAATGTTAGCTCATTATTATTTATTTTTCCCCTTTACGATGTTCCTTCTTCTTTGGGGTCTATATATTTTTTCTTACCACTTTTCATATTTGGCAAATTGAGGTGAAAAAGAAATAGATATATTCAAATTCAAAATATAGATTTTATAGGGCATCAAATTCTTACTGGACACAAGCAGACTAATTTTCACACTTTAAACCAGTGTTTCAAAAATTGTGCTGCAGCGACTACCTGTGTTTGGATATCCTAGGCCACTTGTTATAAATTTGGACTCTTGGACTCCACCCAGGCTAACTTCATGTATTACAGGGTAGAAGCTAAAAATAACATTTTGACAAGCTCTCTGGATGATTGTGGTACACAATTACAGATGCATTGCTTTAACTGTTCTACTTGGAATTGAGTAGAGATTGAATATGGTGTATAATAAAAACTTTCTTCCTTAAAATTTGTTAACATTCATAAAAAGGCAATATGAGAAATAAATGTTTCTAGTTTTCTTTCATTATATATGTTAAAGATATTATCCAAGACCTAGTAGATTATTGAATACTCAGAAAAATACGAGGCATGATTTTAGAGAAAAACTTAAACCAAAAACAAGATGCAGGTTGATGTGTGATGCTGAATAATTTGGCCATTACTCTCTTCTGCCACAAACATTTTAGGGGGATATGAAAAAAATAGATTTTTGAAACCAAATAAAATGTTTTAAAAATGTTAGTGGCATGGCTTTCAAGAGGAAGTTCTTAACTTACCTCTAAGGTTAAAGTAATTTGCATCATGAAGAACTGGAAGAAAGAGAAAAACGAGGAATCGACATTAAATTTTCATATTCTAATTCCAAAAGTATGCACAATAAAAAGTACCACCCTACAAAGAAAACTAATTTATTTTTTTTACTCTTTCAGCTTAATTAGAAAATATTCTCTAAATTAATTATTTGTTATTTCCTCCTTTTCTTAGTAATTCATCTCTGAAACTTGACAATTTAAATGTGGTCTTAGGTTATTAAGTAAGGAGTGTCCTGTTGCCTTTAGTACTAATTTTGACAATTGATCCCTCTGACATTTCACTTTGACACTTCTTGTTTTATGCATATTGTGAAGGTACATCCTTATTCTTTCAAATACATGTTTGGGCTTGTGATTATCTTTCGATTTTTTTAGAGCAATTTTTTTGAAGCCATGGATAAGCCAAATATTATTTTCAAATATGAGTTCCATTGTGGAACCATACAGTGAACACAGCTTGAAATATCAATGAAGTGTTTGGGAAGGATGTGACTAATGAATGCACAGTGTGTCAATAGTTTGAGAAGTTCCATTCTGGTTATTTCAATCTTGAAAATGAGCCACATGTGTGACCCGAGACCAAGGTAAGATAATGATGACCTGAAAGCTGTAGTAGAAGCAAATCCATCTCAACCTATAATGAATTAGCAGCAAGGTTTGATGTTACTATTCCAACAATATTGGACCACCTGAAACAAGTGGGCAAGGTAAAGAAGCTGGATAGATGGGTACCACATGAATCCAATGAGCTTCAGAAGACAAATCTTCTCCAAACTTGCCTTTCTTTGCTGTCACGACATAAAGGTGAGCCATTTCTACACTGTATTGTTACATGTGATGAAAAATGGATTCTTTTTGACAATTGCAATCATTTGGCACAATGGTTGGATAAAGTCGAAGTGCCAAAACAAGTCTAAAACTGAGTATTCATCCACAAAAGCTAATGGTGTGTGTCTGGGTGGTCCAGTGCTGGTATTATCCACTACAGCTTCATGAAATCTAGTCAATTGATTATGGCAGATGTCTACTGCAACCCATTGATTGAAATGATCAAGTTGCTTGCAATGAAGCAGCCATGACTGGTCAATAGAGACAGGCCAATCCTTTTGCAAGACAACGCTGGGCAGTATGTCGCACAAACAATGCTGCTCAAACTAGACTTGGAAACTCTCTGTCATCCACTGTATTCACCTGACCTTGCACCAACTGACTACCACTGCCTCTGGGCTTTGGACCATTTCTTGCAAGGAAAAATATTCAGTTCTCAATAAGCTGTGGAAAATGCCATTTGTGATTTTTATCACCCCTTGCTCTCCAAGCTTCTTCACTTCTGGCATGAACAAGCCACCATTAAGACAGCAAAACTGTGTGGATAGTTTAGGCACATACTTTGATTAATTATACTGCCTCTTGTTTGAAATATAATAAACTGAACTTTTGATTTGAAATCTGACATTGTATACTTAATGATCTTTTTCCTCTTCTCTTTGGCCAGCATTATCCACTCTGGCGGCAGAAAATGGCATGAGGATCATTCAATAAGCAGGTTGTCCTAATCTTCAATAACCACAATCACTAGGTAATGGAAGCATCTCTTCCTGTGGGATTTCATCCATATAATCTTAAGAGGCTATAGAGATGAGGCAACATAAATAATCCCTTTGTTTGTATAGTTCACTGTCATTCTAGCTATTATAGTATATCGAGTGTGGGTACTGTTTTCAAGCTCAGAACCTTAAGACAGCTCCTTGTATCCATAAATCAAATGCATGCCTGTATTATCTGTTACTGTCATTTCCACAAACTACTTACAAATATATGCAATTCCCCCCTCACTTTGTCATCTCAATAATATCAAAATGGTCCAGTCTTTACTCTTGTATCATGTCTGCCTTTTCATGTGTTTTATCAACTAAGATAAGTTTGAGGCTGACTGAATAAAGTTTCCATAATTCTACTGATTTTTTTCATTCAACAAAACAAACAAAGATAACTATTTCCATATATATATGGAAATATATATATAATATATATTTATATTCATACATATATATGTATGAATATAAAGCATACGTTTTCTTTGTACAAAGCAATTTTTCCAAAAGCCTTTTCCACACATATTCTTTTTCCTCTGATCAGAAATATCCCATTATCATTGCAGTATTATGTAATCAATATTATTAGTGTTATCACATTTACTTAATACTAGGTTTATAATCTTGTTAAATGTTTTAAAGGTGCCATGGTTGTTCACAATTATATATCTAGCACACATTTTTTTTTTTTTTTTGCTTTAAGGATACTGTTGGTCATAATTGTATTTGTTGAGCAACAATTTTAAAATGTTTACTGTCTTCAATTTTTATATAGCTAGTATACCAGACTATAAATGCAAATATTATAACATCTCCCAAATTGTGTTTTATGCAACAAAAGTGTTCAGAAAATATTAATAGATTTGCAAAGATATAATGACCAAATATTATAAAACTAGATATGCTTATGAAATGTGAATTTTCAAAAATAGGGTTTTTTAGTGCAAAATACTTCCAAATCTTCCACGTTTATAAAACCTGTGGACTCCAGGAAGAGTATAGAGTATGCACCATTCCTTAGTCTTAACAAATAAGAACATAGTCTCAACCTGTAATTATGCTCCAGAAAGTGCTTAAGCATTTTTCAGTTTTTATCTGAAATAGAATGGAGAACACTGATCTATTACTACTGCTCTATTTTATATTTTGCACCTATTTTCTGATACCTGGCATAGTTTGATACCTGAAATTATGGTTTTATTGATAATCCAATGATTGGTAATGCATAGTTTGTCAATATTTATAACACAAATGATATGCTTTATTTACACAAATATACATTTTAATTTAATGAGAAACTAAAATCTTGAAATCTCCATCAAATTCTGATTCTGGTGGGGCAAAGATAATGTATATAACCTAAACATTTGTACCCCCGGAATATTCTGAAACAAAAAATATACATATGTTAAAAATCTCATTTTATAGTCTCTAATTCAGAAAATTTAATGTTTTATCTATTGTTTCAACTCCCTATATACGAATTCAGTGACCCATTTCATAGCAAAGTCCGCAGTTCTTGGATGCCACACAGGATGCATCACGTGACTTCCATTAATTTACAAATTTCATTAAAACCAAAGACTTTCTTTAATAAGACAGCTTACATTACAGTTTTTATAAAGAGACAATTAGAATGCTAGTTAATTTTTAACAACTAATTGATAGAAGAAGATTATTAACAATTAAAAGGTTCTTTAATTTAAAACTAAATCCAACACATTTTATTCTGAAATATGAAAGCCTGGTTAAATGTATTGCAATGGGTGATTGAAAAAGTAAGTTAAAATTATATTTAGAAAAAAATTTTAGAATATAATATACAGAATTAGAAATAAAAATAAATATCATGCTAAATATTTGTCCTTTCAATGTTCAGGATATATATTAATACATCTGAAATTGTGGTTTTATTGATACTCCACTGATATTTATAATTATTTATATTGCATGTTAATTGAGATAGTAATACTTCAGGAAAAGGTCTAAACAGTTTAGTCAATCTATTATTAAAATAAATACATTATACATAGAGCCACAGTTATAAGAACAAATTATAATAAACAACATGAATGTTAGGACAAAAAAATAAGGAAAAACAAACAGCCAAGTATTATAAGACACAGAATATTGCTCTGGTTGTGAAATATAAACTTTTAAAAGATTGTTTATGTGAAATATATTACAAATTCTTTGTAATTTAAATTTCTTAAACACTATAATGGATTCAAAATTCCTATTACCACCAATATTTATGAAAATTGGAATACAGTCTGTTTAATGACATAAAAGTGATAAAATATTTTTTGAAGATTTCAACATGTTTACATCTAACCTCATGTAACACTACTATCATATTATGAACATATCTTTAAAAAATTAAGTGTCTAAGTCATCTCAAATATATGTATATTTATTAATACGCGTGTGTGTGCGCACACACATACATACTCTAGAGCACTCTTGCTGGGTCCCTTTCTTTTATCTCATATCAAGATTATGAATAATTCTGTCCTAATATGGTTAAATGAAGTTTTATTATTTTTTCTTTTGTATGCAACATTTTGAGTTTCATAGATACTATTATCTATATTTCTATTTTGTGAAGCAATAATAACTATGCTTTGAACTGTGTGAAAATTTAATCACATTTCGTTGTTTGTGAGATAAACCAAGGGTATCCATTTCTTCAAATTGCAAAGATGGAATAGTAAATTGGCTTTCATCAAATGCATGTAGCACTCTTTGCCTTTAATGACAGTAATCTTGAATAATGTCTTAGATTACACTTTTAGTTTTTTCTTTTTTAATTGCCTTTGTGTAGTATGCTAGTGAAGTATATTAGTCAGAATTCTCCAGTGAAACAGAACAATAGGAGATACACACATGGATAGACAGATGGATCAGAGATTTTATATTCAAATTTATATCTGTATCTTCATCTATATGTCTAATTATATCAATGGATAGATATCTAGATGATAAAGAGATTTTGTCTTTTCTCTGTTATGGTTATATAATATTTTATATATTTATGGGGTATGTGTATTTGTTACATGTGTAGAATATACAGTGATAAAGTCCGGGTATCTGGGGTACCTTGAGTACTTTTCATTTTTATGTGTTGTTAATATTTCAAGTCCTGTCTTCTAGTTACTTTGAAAATACATAATAATGTGATATAATATTCTTTCTCAAAAGAAGACATACATATGACAAACAGGTATATGAAAAAATGCTCAGAATCACTAATCATCATGTAAATGTACAACAAAACTACTATAAAAATGGCTATTACTAAACAGACAAAAAATAACAGATGCTGATAGGGATGCAGAGAAAAAGGAACTCTTATCTTTAATGAGAATGTAAATTAGTGCAACTACTATGGAAAACAGTATGGAAGTTTCTCAAAAAACTAAAAAAATATAACTACTGTACAATCCAGCAATCGCACTACTAAGTATCTATCCAAAGGATATCTACTCATGTCCTTTGCCCATTTTTTAATGGGATTATTTGTTTTTTTACTGTTGTTTGAGTTCCTTGACAGTTCTGGATATTCGTCACTTGTTGGATGAACAATTCTCAACTATTTTTTCCCATTCTATAGTCATCCTAGTATTCTTTCTAACATGACAACTTATTTTTTCTATATAACTGTATGTTTTTACCTCAGATCAACCTCTCTTCATCCCCTCCCCCATCTTTCCCAAACTCTAGTATTTATTGTTCAATATGTTCATAAGATTAAGTTTTTTAGTTCCTACATATGAGTGAGATCATGGGGTGTCTGTCTTTCTGTACCTGGAATGTTTCACTTAACATAATGACCTCCAGTGTCATCTATGTTGCTGCAAATGACATGATTTTATTAATTTTTTATGGCTGAATAGTGTTCAATTGTATATATAGACCACATTCTCTTTGTCCATTTATCCAATGATGGACACTGAGGTTGGTTTCTTATGTTTGCTATCATGAATAGGGCTACAAGAAACATGGGAGTGCAGTTATTCCTTTATTATGCTGATTTCTTTTCCTTTGGATAGATAGTAATAAGATTGTTGGATAGTATGGTAGTTATATTGTTAGTTTTTTGAGAAATCTCCATACTGTTTTCCATATTGGTGCACTCATTTACCTTTCCACCTACAGTGTATAAGAGTTTCCTTTTTCCTACATTCTTGCCATCATTTGTTACTTTTTGTCTATTTAATAATAGCCATTCTCATTGTGGTTTTAATTTACATTTCCATGATGAGCATTTTTTCATATTCCTATTGGTCATTTATATGTCTTCTTTTAAGAAATGTCTATTCATGTCCTTTGACCATTTTTAATGGGGTTATTTGATTTTTTTTTTTTTTTACTGTTGAGTTGTTTGATCTCCTAATAGATTGTGGATATTATACCTTATTGGATAAGTAATTTTCAAATATTTTCCTCCATTCTATAGATTGTTTCTTTACTCTGTTGATTATTTCTTCTGCTGTGCAAAAGGTTTTTAGTTTAATTAGGTCCCATTAATCTATTTTTGTGTGTATAGCTTGTGCTTTTGTGGTCTTAGCAACAAGTCTTTTGCCTAGAGAAATGTCTTAAAGAGTTTCCCTCTTTTCTACCAGCAGATTTTTAGTCTTAGGTCTTACGTTTATATCTAAATCTATATCTGTATGTATTTATCTCTATCAATGGATGGATAGATAGGTATATTTATTTTCATTTATTAAATGACTCATATGATTATGAAAGCTGACGAGTAACAAGATCTGCATTTAGCAATATGGAGACCCTGGAAAGCCAAGAGTGTAGTTTCAGTCTGAAGGCCAACAGGCTTAACACCCGGGATGATCTGATGTTTCAGTTTGAGTCCAAGTGTAGGAGAAGAGGGATGCTCCTATTTGAAGACAGACAAGCAGAGGAAAATTTTTTTTTCATGCAGCATTTCATTTTATTTAGGCCTTCAATGGATTAGAGAAAGCCTACCCACATTGCCTACATTGGGGAAGGCAATCTTTTTTATTAAGTTTACAGATTCAAATGTTAATCTCATCAGGAAACATTCTCATTGACACAACAATACTAATGTTTGAACAAACGTCTGTTCACCCTATGCCCCAGTTATGTTGACACATAAAATCAACCATCACACAAAGTGATGGGCATATACCATTATAATATCTGTAATTTGTAATTACATAGTAGAAAAATATGGAAATGTTTTATACTCTTATTTGTTTTTACCTTGATCTTTTGATGAATAAATTTGTCTATGGTTTATTCACCCCTTACCTTACTGGTATGTGTGTACTTTATGGGACCCTGTTAGGCGAAAATAATAATTTTTATATATCATTAAGTAAACAATATAATAACTCCTGAAATGACCTGTGATCTGGTCAACTTACTCTTTACTGGTTTCTCTGCTTTCAATACCATCATCATTTCCAGATGTTAGCCCATCTGATTTTGCTGCTAATTTATCTTCTCCCTGCCACACTTTCCCAAAAGTCCTCTTCTGCCTTTAGATAACTTTTTCTCCTTCTAAGACAATCTATAGGTCTTACTAGTCCTTGCATAATGCACACTGACAGCAGGCATCCTTCTTTAAATGCAGCTTAAGTCCCATCTTTCACTCAGGCAAGGAGTGGTGAAAAGAGCATGAACTTTAGAAGTAGACAGGTCTCGGAACCATGCCCTGCTTTATAATTACTGTTGTGTGTCTGATCTTTTTTAAAGAAGTTAACTCTTTCAAACTTTACTTTTCTCATTGTTAAGTGAAAGATAAAACTTCTGCCTCATAACTTTATAGTGAGAATTAAAGAGACATTTGTAGAAGACATAGAGGACCAGGCACATAGAAAAAATAATTGTCTACATTTCCCTTCCTTCTGGCATTTACAGAACACCTTCTATATATGAGGCACTGTGACTCTCACCAGGGATATAGAATTAAAAGATATCTATTTTGCCATGCAAGAGCTCACAGCCTAGTTAGCAGACAACACAAAAATAAGCAACTATCAGCAATATGGAAACACCTGCAAAATAAGCAAGCCTGTTGCAACATGGCTATTCAGAAGTTATGTACCCACACGAGTCGGAAAAGGATAAGCAGTGGTTTCTTGACCTGATAAAAGCAAGCAAATATTTAGAATGAGGGGCTTTCCAATAGGAAAGAGGAAAGAAAGGTCTAGAACGCGCAGCACACGGGCCTTGAAGAGGCGGCGGCGACGCGGAGCATTTCAGACGGACTGGAGTTCGGCCTATTCCGCGTGGGGCTTGGCGATCTCGAGGAAAGCCTGCAGAATTGAGGGAGCCGAATATGTAAACACGCGCACAACAGATACATTAATGTATTTAAACTTTGATGAAGTATATTCTGTTCTCTCCATTTTCGAGGTGAAAGGGAAACAACCCGGCAAACCGTGGCGCTGCGGCCCGCGGCGGAGTCGCAGGCTGGGAGGCGCGGTCGCAGGCCCCGCCGACGCAGGTCCCCCCGACGCAGGTCCCGCCGACGCAGGTCCCCCCGACGCAGGTCCCCCCGACGCAGGTCCCGCCGACGCAGGTCCCGCGGACGCAGGTCCCCCCGACGCAGGTCCCCCCGACGCAGGTCCCCCCGACGCAGGTCCCGCCGACGCAGGTCCCGCCGACGCAGGTCACGCGGACGCAGGTCCCGCCGACGCAGGTCACGCGGACGCAGGTCCCGCCGACGCAGGTCCCGCCGACGCAGGTCCCGCCGACGCAGGTCCGGCCGACGCAGGTCCCGCCGACGCAGGTCCCGCCGACGCAGGTCCCGCGGAGCAGGTCCCGCCGACGCAGGTCCCGCCGACGCAGGTCCCGCGGACGCAGGTCCCGCCGACGCAGGTCCCGCCGACGCAGGTCCCGCCGACGCAGGTCCCGCCGACGCAGGTCACGCCGACGCAGGTCCCGCGGACGCAGGTCCCGCCGACGCAGGTCCCGCCGACGCAGGTCCCGCGGACGCAGGTCCCGCCGACGCAGGTCCCGCCGACGCAGGTCCCCCCGACGCAGGTCCCGCCGACGCAGGTCACGCGGACGCAGGCCCCGCCGACGCAGGCCCCGCCGACGCAGGCCCCGCCGACGCAGGTCCCGCCGACGCAGGTCCCCCCGACGCAGGTCCCGCCGACGCAGGTCCCGCGGACGCAGGTCCCGCCGACGCAGGCCCCGCCGACGCAGGCCCCGCCGACGCAGGTCCCCCCGACGCAGGTCCCGCCGACGCAGGCCACGCGGACGCAGGCCCCGCCGACGCAGGTCCCGCCGACGCAGGTCCCGCCGACGCAGGCCCCGCCGACGCAGGTCCCCCCGACGCAGGTCCCGCCGACGCAGGCCACGCGGACGCAGGCCCCGCCGACGCAGGTCCCGCCGACGCAGGTCACGCGGACGCAGGCCCCGCCGACGCAGGTCCCGCCGACGCAGGTCCCGCGGACGCAGGCCACGCGGACGCAGGCCCCGCCGGCGCAGGCCCCGCGGACGCGCTCGCCTGAGCTCTTCTGAGTTTTCTTTTTTCAGTGAAAGTGAGTCCGATATGACGTCAGCGTGTTACCCTGCTCGCCCAAGGTACTTATCCCAAGTCATCGTGTCATTGTTCTGTGAGTGAATCAGCGTGTGGAAAAATTAAGAGACGCAACGCAGCATGACTGAAACGGGTGCTAAGGCCGGTGGACTCTGCCTCACCACGCCACAGTCCACGCGATCGATGTCTCTACATTGCAGCGCTGAGCTGAGGATCCCGCCCCTGGTTGGAACCCTATTTGGGATTTTCAAGATGGATCCCAGGCGACCACAGAGGCTTCCCCGGCCGGCCTCAGCGAGAGCCGCCCTGGGGGAGGGCCGCCGCCCTGGGGCCACGGGTGGGGGCCAGGGCGGGGCTAGGGCGGGGTGTGCCGGGGTGGGGGCTGAGGCGGGGTCTGGGGCGGGATGGGCGTGCCGGGGGCGGGGTCCGGGGTGGGGCTAGGGTGGGGCCGGGGCAGGATGGGGTGTGGTGGGGCGGGTGGGGGCGGGGCCCCGGTGGGGCAGGGCGAGGGCGGGGTGGGGCAGGGTGGGGCCGAGCGGGGCCAGGCAGGGCCTGGTGGATGTGGGGGTGGGGTGGGGCCGGACGGGGCGAGGCCAGGCTGGGCGGGGCAGGGTGGGAGCAGGGCTGGACGCGGCCAGGCACGGCCGGGTGGGGGTGGGGCCGGGCGGGGTCGGGGTGGGGCCAGGCAGGGCTGGGTGGGGCCGGGTGGGAGAGGGGCCGGACGGGGCCAGGCAGGGCTGGGTGGGGCCAGGCAGGGCTGGGTGGGGGTGGGGCCGGGCAGGGGCTGGGCCGGGGTGGGGTGGGGCCGATCGGGGGTGGGGCGGGGCTGGGGTGATGTGGGGCCGGGTGGGGGTGGGGTGGGGTGGGGGTGGGGCCAGGGTGGGGCTGGGTGGGGGTGGGGTGGGGCCGGGTGGGGTAGGATCAGGGCAGGGGCGGGGCTGGGGTGGGGTGGGGCCAGGTGGGAACGGGGCCAGGCTGGGCCCGGTGGGGGTGGGGCCGGGCAGGGTCAGGGCGGGGCCAGGGTTGGGTAGGGTGGGGCCGGGGTGAGGCGGGGCCTGGGTGGGGCTGGCCTGGCGGGCGGACCACGGGCCTCCTGCTCGGCCGCCCCCTCTCCCAGGTCACCTTCTGGAGCCCAGCCTTCATTCACGCCTCTTTCTCTGCAATGGTGGGCAGACACGCATGCACATCTGCTGAGGCCAGGACTCCTCGCAGTCACCGTCCCCACTGGGACTGGCTCCAGAGCCCTTTGGCCTCTCGTCGCCCTCACAGCGGTGAAGAGGAGCCCTCCGTGGGGCGGCGCCGGCCTGCGCTGGTTCTTGGCTCTCACACCCCCGGCCGCAGCAAGTCGCTGAGCGCTTCGGTTGGGCTAGCCGCCCCATCCAGCTACTCCCGCACCAGCAGCCCAGCTGTTCCTCTCAGCTCAGCCAAGCTCCGAAGATACATAATCAGAAAATGTTACAGAAAGTACAGTCGTAAGTGCAACACAAACGTTAGTGCCTAAAAGTAAACGCAGTTAAGAGAAGAGAGTGGGGCCGGGCAGAGTGGGTTCCACCTCTTCCAGCACTTTACTCGGGGCTGAGGTGTAGGGTCCACTGAGTCCAGGAGCTGGAGGCTGCAGTCAGCTCTCATCTTGCTGCCGCAAACCATCCTGACCAACAGAGCAAAACCATGTCTGTTAAAAAATCCTGTAATTCACACTGAAGACACTTGAATGAATGAAGAAACATATTCCTTTACTAAAGGGAACTATTATATCCTCAGTATTAATAATGTTAACCATTCTTTCTGAATGAATTCATAGATTTGACGCTTGCTATCTCAATTAACATTAACTCTTTCCAAAGTTCAGTTGGAATATAGAGGGCTCAAGCAAGATTAAAGCAGTTTCATAGAAAATGCAGTACTTTAAAAATACTAGTCCATAAAATTCTTACTGATCACTAATTATAAAATTAAGATTAATTTGTACATTAATTGGTAAGTATATTTTAAGTTCTAAATTCCAATGAAAATGTATACTTTATATGTAGGGAGAAAAAGAAATAAGACTGCCTTCACTAAAGGATCATGTTTTTGTTTATGGATAATCCACTTTGATGAGTCCTATAAATTAAAATATTTATTATGATGTTCAATATTTTATATTTCATATAAAAATAATAATTGTGCTCTACATAATTGATTGACTATGTATATTTCAATAAACTCATGGCTGTACAAATTTGAGGGATTTTTTAGGCTTTGGGAGATTTTTTAAAAGATAAGCAGAGAAATAAAGAGAAAATGTATCAAAAATGGTTGGAGACATAAGACAAGCAGACACAAAGATAACTTAAACAGAGAAAATTGTTTCTATTCTATAATAGTACTGGAATTTTACTGGCCACAGAAATACAATAGTAAAGGGACAGGGAGTTTAGACGATGACCTTGTTATTGCCTGAGGTATGTTAGTTTGAAATAACCAGGAAGTTAACTGAGTGAGTTAAAACCCACTTGCCTTAGTAGAGATAAAAGGCTTAGTCTGCATACATTTGGCACCATGATTCAGAAGGCATGAAACTGACAGCTTCAAAGAATCAATACACAGTTTACTTTATGAGTTTAGAGTTTGGTGTAGTTCAATCATGGATTAGGGTTCATAGGAAATGATACATACTCTTTTTGAAATACAGAAAAAATAATTAAGAATTGCTGGAGGTAGACAGTTTTGTAATTGTATATCTTTGTAAGCAATTTTGATTTTATTTGTATAACTTACTCAGATATTCGTAGTTGTTGTTAATTATTTTTACAAGAAAATTTTGCTTATTCAAACTGTGTTTTCTAAAAAAAATTCAGCATGAGGGCTGAGAGCATACATTTTGGAACCAGACCACTTGGTTTGAAAACCTGTTTCTGCTATCTGTCAACATTTACAAATCTTGGGTTGAGGAAAGTTAATCAACGCGTTTGCCTATACTTCCTAATTCTCATTATAGATTGACATTCATCTCTACCTTATAAAGTTATCTTGAGGTTTAAACAGTTAACTGTGTTACTTATTAATACATTTTCTATATATCTAAATGGTTTGACAACGTTTTGATCATAAGCACACATTACAGAGTAATATAGTATCTATATAGTAATATACCAAACATAATATCTATGATTGCTACAGAATTCATACAGCTGACATTTCCTTAATATACACTTATCTTCTGAGTTATTATTTTATTTAAAATCTACATCTTTTACTTTTAGGATGGATTTTTTGCATATATTGATAAACTATAAATAAAAACGATATCCCATTTTAATGTTTTCATAGAGTAAATACAGATAGTAATTTCTATTGCAAATATTTAAGGTTAGATAAACACATTTATAAGAGTGCTTTATTTATCACATTGACATTAATAATAGAATTTGATAAAAGCACCAAATGTTCAGTATTTTATTAAATACAATTACCTATACTATTTAAACCACTATAATTTAGACCATATCTCTCCTGTGTCTGACTTTTTGCCTAGGAAGAAATTAATCAGATCCATTACATTTAATTGTGCAAAACACAACTATCAAGGGAAATGATGCCTTCAATCTAAGTAGTCTTTCAACTACAGATGTGTAGTTACTTTGAATGCCATATTCTGACATTCAAGCACACGACACCTATCCAACTATATTTATTAGTACTTTATTTGAATCACACAAGCTACTTAAGTTATTTTTCCTTCTATTTTTATCAGGTGTTGTAGGTCTACTTAATTCTGTGCTAGCCAGCAATGGTAATCTCCTGGTAGTAACAGGCTATGTAATCGTGTCCTCTTAGGTTAGAGTTAGGAGCAGTAGAATATGGCAAATGTGAAATGTCACTTCCATAATTAGTCTACATATACTTTTGACTTCTGTCTTATAGGCCAACATTCTATTGCCTTCTCAGCTTACAGCTTTGAAGTAAGCTGTCACATTTAAGATATCACGTTACAAGAAACTCAGGGTGAGCTCTAGCCAACAGCTAAGGAGAACTTAGGCCTTCAGTCCTGCGGTCCACAGAGAGCTGCAACAATCACTGCGTGAGCTTAGCAGGGGACACTTGCCTGGTGGAGCCTTTGGACAAGTCTGCAGACCCTGGGCTAAGACTCAGATTGCAGCCTTGTGAGGTTGCAAAGCACAGGACCCAGGCGAGCAGTCACCAATTCATCGCAAGAAACTCTGAGGTAATTAATGTGTCAAATTATTTGCCATTAAGTTTTGGGGTGATTTGTAACTCAGCAACAGATAACAATACACTATGCCCATTAAGAATAATAATATCTTCTACTGTTTTAAATAAAACTATTTTCTTACTATTAAACATTAGGTCATTAAATATGAAATGTCCAATTTCAAATCAGAAGTTTAGTGTATTATATCTTGAACAAAAAACAGTATAATAAATCAAAGTATGTGCCTAAACTATCCACAAAGTTTTGCCATCTGAACAGTAGCTTGCTTAGGCCAGCAGTGAAGAAGCCTAGAGTGGCAAAGTGGCAATGAAATCACGAATGGCACTTTCTACAGCTTGTTGAGAATTGAATATTTTTGTTGCAAGAAGTGATCCAAAGCCCGGAAGAAGCGGTGGTCAGTTGGTGCAAGGTCTGGTAAATATGGTGGATGGCAGAGTTTCCAAGTGCAACTTCTGTTTTGAGCAGCGTTATTTTTTGTGACATATGATCTTACAAAAGGATTGGCCTGTTTCTGTTGACAAATCTCGACTGCTTAATGGTAAGCATCCTCATCATTTCATTCAACTGGATGCAGTGGACATCTACTGTAATTGACTGACCAAATTTCATGAAGCTGTAGTGTTTAATACCAGCACTGGACCACCAAACAGACACCATTAGCTTTTTTGGATGAATACTCAGTTTTGGACTTCTTTTGGCACTTCAACTTTATCCAACTATTGTGCCAAATGCTTGCAATTGTCAAAAAGAATAGATTTTTCTCTCATGTAACAATAGGGTATAGAAATGGTTCATCTTTATGTCGTGACAGCAAAGAAAGGCAAGCTTCGAGAAGATCTCTGTTCTGATGCTCATTGAATTCATGCAGAACCCACCTCTCCAGCTTCTTTACCTTGCCCATTTGCTTCAAATGGTCCAATATTGTTGGAATAGTAATGTCAGACCCTGCTGCTAATTTGCACATAGGTGGAGGTGGATTTGCTTCCACTACAGCATTCAGCTCTTCATTGTCCACTGTGATCTCAGGTCACTGACATGGCTTATTTTCAAGATTAAAATAACCAGAATGGAACTTCTCAAACTGTTGATGTACTGTGCACTCATTAGCCACATCCTTCCCAACACTTGGTTGATATTTCCAGCTGTCTGTGCTGCGCTGGTTCCACAAAGGAGATCATATTCAAAAATAACATGAGATTTTGACTTATCCATGGTTTCACAAAAATTGCTCTCAAATAATTTAAAAGATATTCACAAGCCAAACCATGAATTTGAAAGAATAAGGATGTACGTTCACAATAAAAATAATGTCAAGGTGAAATGTCAGAGATAGTAACAGTCAAACTTAGTACTTCAGGTAATCAGACATTTCATACTTAATAACAATGGTATTTTGTGATTTCCTCACTACAAATTCAACTGCAATCATAAAACATCAATATTCATAATGAAATGTATATGGAAAAAACATTCCAACCACATTATAACTTATATATAGCATAAATATAAAAAAACACATCGTATATATGTTTTGTTGATTTTTTTTACAGTGTAATTTGAATTTGACTTCTTAAAATAATCACTCAAAGTTTTTGCTAAAGACACATGGTAATTTTCCTGTTACTTTACATTATGAAGAATAGGCAATTATCTTGTTTCAAGCACTTTCTCAGTCACTCTCACCAAGGCAATTATGTAATTGAAATCACATATGAATACTACTACTTATAAGAATAATTAAGTCATGACCTAGTCACCTAATCAACAGAACAATAGCATTACTTTGAGATTTTCTGACTGCTCTTTCTTATTGCATCTCTCTGCCTCTTTCATGGAGGTAACCATTATTTTAAATTTTATAGTTACCACTTTCTTGCTTTAAAAAGTTTGCTACTTGTGCCTATTATCTTAAAATATATTTTCCTTGACAAATATTAATAAAATAACAAAATGCCAATTTATGTGACTGGTCCAGATAACTTGACTACATGGAAAATTAATGAAATATACTCTTCATACATCATCGTAATAATAAATACCTAGCTATATAATTTTTATCAAAATTTTAGCATAGATGTAATTTAATCTTTTAAGTCTGAGGGAACCAAAGGAGAGCTGTTTGCTGTGTTTTATTATATTGAAAAAAATGAAAGTTTCCTAAGTACTGTGGCTACGGTATAAACATGTGGAAAGAACTAGAAAAATTCTCTAGAAATAGTTATTGCACATTTTATGTGTTATATAAGTTCAAAAGATATAAGGTTTGCATTCTTTTCAATACATTATTTTCTACTTTGTGGCTGTTGTATTGGGAAAATAGAGTAGATATTTCTGTGACCTGGAGAAATAGCTGTTTTACATTTAGAATGTATAGACAATCTTCTTGTTTCAAGGACTTTCCCAGTCACACTTTTCTAATGTGATCACACAGTCAAAAGCACATATGAGTACTAGTAAGCATTATATTGTATTATGAGGCAATATAACAATAAAATTAAACAGAGTTGGTTTGAATGAAACTTGACTAGGATTGTTTTAGTATCATCTGGGTTGTGTAATTTTAAATGTATTGCCAACATAATAGAAGCATCAACTTTTCACTCAGAGTAGCTTGATAACTTAAGAGAAACAAGGTTTTCTAAAAGCTTCAAACAATAGGAATAAGAAAGGATACAGGGCAGGAAACAGCATACATAGCAACAGGCTACCAGAAGTTTCGTGACATGCATGCTGATGAAAGTTAATATTGGGTGTATGTGGGCAGCCCCAAGGAAGCCAGTGGTACTGGGTCATCTCTGCTTCAGTATCTTGGAAATCAAATAGTCTCCAGGCCCGCCAGACCGGGTCCATTTTCTGGATCAGTTACCTCTCATCAGTGCTGTATAGTCATCACTTGATCTTCACAATAGGAAATACAATCGATATTTAATCCAGAAGGCAGTTCTTGACCAGGATTTTGCTTAAATTGGACCTGAAAATTCCTAAGAATTCCTTTAATTAATATTATGAGAGATTGACCAAGATACATGTACTATGATGTCTTTGAAGTTAGAATAGTGACCAAAGAACCAGCTGTTCACTTTTGTCCAAGTATATTTTGAACTTCTTTTGTTATAAAATACCTTCAAAGTATAAGAGTTAGTCATCTTATTTTTAACATGATTCAAAAATTTAATGACTAACATTAATGTTTTCTAGTGCCAGGTCATAGTTTTTACGGTGTAGCTTTGGGTGGTTATTTGATTATATTCAAAAGAGAGGAATGAGCATGCAATAAGACCAAGTTGTGAAGGAGCTGTTAAGGAGCATGGATTATTTAAATATCTCAAAGAAGCCCTGTTACATAGGAACACAGCAAAGGAGGGTTGGGATAGAAGGGGTTAGAGAAATAGGCAGTAGAAAAACATGCAGGGCCTTGTATATAAGGAACATGATCATAATATGTGCTATAAAAGCCATTAAAGGAGTATATGCAGTACTGTATATTCACAAAAGCAGGCCAGTAAAGTTGTGTCTAGATTGCAATAAAGCATTAAGAAAAATGATAACGTTAAGAAAACAGAGTAAAGATATTGGTTAGGGAGGGAATTCATTGGCGATCTCAATTGTTTTATTCATTTATAACATACATAGACTCATTTCCATTATAATTATGACAACATAACAACACAGTTATTAAAATAATAGATAAAATAATGAAGATAACATTCAACCTTAGTAGAATGGATGAAAATGGAAAGGTACATGGAAAAAGGGATCTGATAAATGTAGACAAAAAGGAGAAGGAGTAGCACTGTGATAATTTTGCTTGTATTCCACAGCAAAGTATCAAAGAATAATATTTAGTTTTACTAATTTAAGAAACAGAACACTGCCAGGAAAAACAAGGAATTTATTAAAATTATATTTTTGTTGCTTCTTTATTGTATCTTAAAGTGCATTCTCTACTCTATGCTGCTGGCGTACGAAAATACAATTGAGTTATTGTAAATTGATTTCATCAAGGCACAAGACGACTTGAACCTTTTATCATAATGTTGTACATTTCCTTACACTTAACAATGTTTTCTTAATTAAAGTCCATGCTGTTTGATATCTTTGTTTTTGTATCAAATCAGATATTCTGTTACTGCATGAGGAGTTTCATATTTACGGTGATTATTGATATGTCATGACATATTTTAGATGTCTTTGTGAATTCTATTAATCCTAATTTATGGTTAGTCATCATCTTTGTCTTCATTGGTACAAGTTTTTTATTGTATTTGTCCCCTTTATTCATTTGAAAATTACACTCCCTGTTTAATTGTCACCATTGGAATTTAACTATGTAATATTAACGGAATGATAAGAAATTATAAAATAAATCACTAATTCTCATTCCCTTAAAAACAAAAGCTTTAGTATGCTCAAATTCTTCTACTCTTTCTAAGCTTATACACCAATAAAATAGCTTAACTTTTTTCAAGCTTTATTTAAATAAATTATACTTTTCACTGTTCTGCAGGAGAGTTTGTGTTTTATAAAGTTTAATTTTACAAATGTGTTTGTCATTATAAAATTAGATAATAAAAATAAATGTCTTTATTCAGCTAGTTAAAATATTAACAAAATATATGAAATATTTTCTTAGCATGAGCTCTTTAGATCCATAAATTACCTAATCAATACATTAATTTTCATTCAACATTTTAAAAAGTCAGCATCAAGAAAAGATTAATTATGACAATAATCATTAAAATGAGAGCTACAAATATGTTGGTAATGATGCTCAAAATAGCCACTACATTTAAAAATGCTCTTAGTGTGTGAAGAAACATTTAGGTTGAAGACTATACAAGACTGCAAAATCCATTGCTTCTCAGTTGCCTAGAGGGAAGCTTAGAAAGCTGAGCTCGTGGTGTTGGGAAAAATAAAATGGAATAAAGAAGGAAAATGATACTAAGAAGAAAATTTTCATTCGAGCTTTAAAGGATGTTGAATATGAAAAACAATATGAATATGAAAAACAATATAAGGACTTAGGTAAGATGTTAAGTGGTAGTTATGAAAAGCAGACTGAACACAGATCAATGAATCTTCTAGTATTAAAATATTTCTACAGATTCTTTTATACTTTTCCCTTTGAAAAATAGTCTGATGACCTTCCTTTTGATGTAGGTGGAACTCCACGACTGTCAGCTATTAATATACTGCTGCATTGTGGGACCTCACGACTGTGGTAAGCCATGAAAATGACAGCTTCCTGCTGCCCCTTATTCTCTTGAATCGCTGACTCTGATGGATTGCTAGCCACCAGAGAGAGCACCCACCGAGCTGCGAGGACGCTCGGAGCCTTGGAGGACACCCTGTGGGACGGAACCGCGGCCTCCCGGAAGGCGGCACCAGCCCGGCAGCGTGGGCGACCTGTGGGACCGCCGCCCGCCAGTCACGTGACCGCGGCCGCTGCAACCCGCCCGCCCAACAGGGCTCCTTCCTGGACGTGCGGAAACCAGCCTCCACCCGCGACTCACAGAAACTGTGAGGGGAGTAAATGTTCATCACTGCCACTAGGTTTTGAGATAATTTTTTACACAGCAACAAATAACTAATGTATTGATATAAAGATGAATGTTGAAGCCAATGAAATAAAATTGCTTACTGAAAGAAATGTATGGAATAAGATGAAGAAAAATTAAAATGTGCTGAATTTTGTTAAAGCAATATATATAAGACATGGTGGAAGAGAAGTTTATTGTGGTGATTCAGAAGATACATTCAGTAGGAGAAACAAGCAGAACAAGAGGAAATAGAATCTTGATAGTTCAAAAAATGTCAAGGGTGTTAAATTCTTCATAAAGTAGTATTGAAATTGAAGACTGCTTATAAACTAGGCAAACTATAAAATTATTAGGCTAACCATTTATACAGGTCACTGCTATTTATTCAAATTACAGCTCCAAAAAGGCAGCCTCCTGGGTTAAACTTTAGGAAGAGACACATTCTTAGGGAAAAGTTAGAGTCATGTAACAGGCTAAGTGTGCTAAGAATGATTCTATTATTAATAGATTGTGTTTAATTGCATTTAACTTATAGCAAAGTTGTGTTTTAGGCACTTATAGCACAATTTTGCCTTATAATTATGGTACCACTATGTTGTTTTTATATTTCATAATTTCTATTCCATATTTAATGTATCTTATAAGAAGCTAAAAATAATTTTTTAAAAAATTAACAATGTACCTGTACTCAGAATCTCACTAATTGGTATATAATCTGGTTAATGTTAAGTCTCATGATCATTAATTTTTATTTTTATGGAATTTATTCTACGCTACATTTTGAAATACAGATAACCAAACTTTTGTGACTTTTAGTAACCAAATTCTTGGCCTAGCTTACATCTATTTACCGTAAGTTAGTAATGCAAGAAAATCATGGATTGTAAAAAAGATTAGACATTAGGCAGAGAAGAAATGACCAATATTTAAATAATATGAAAAATAAATATTTAAAATAACCATAATCTCAATAGGAAAAAAAATCATAAAAGAGCACAATTTTATTAAATTTATATTTTCTTCGGGGTGCTTGCTGTAAAATATTGCAATATAAATCCCAATTACTTATAACTATATGACCCAAAATATGAAGTAACTTTTCCACAAAAAATATAAATATGGAATGTTTCATAAAATGTACATTTTGCTTATATATATTTTGAAAACATAGTAGAGAAACAATGCAAGCTGCTTGTCATCACTCTACAAATTTGTGCTGAGGTATTTCACTTCAGGCTAGCCCTATCTACTAGCTCTTTCTCAGATGATGGAAATATTTTATTATTACACTATCCAAGAAGTTAGTCTTTAGTCATATGTGCCTTGTCAGCACTTGAAATGTGGCTAGTATAAAAAAGGAACTCTTCGGGGGGCAGAGCAAGATGGCGGACGAATAACACCGCCAGACAGAGTGTCTCTGCAGAAAAGACAGATTCTAGCAGAAATTAGAGGAAAAAAACAAGAAGACGAGCATACAGCGGACAAGGGCCGGAAGGAGGGGTACCTGAGACTCCGGGAGACTCCAAGGGAGGAGGCTGCGGAGGAGAACTGGAGACTGAGACCACCGGAGCAGCCCGGAGACCAGCGGCAAGGGTAGGTGGATTTTCTGTTTCCCCTCCCCTGCATTTGGGACTGCTGGTGGGCTCCCCAGCGGGTGGAGAGACCTGCGGACACCAGCCCAGAGTCCGCCACCGCCTGCCAACGGTGAGCCTGTAGCAGACGTGGCACCAGGTTCCCAACTTCCTCCAGGCACCTCCGTGTGCACAGACCTGAGCCGCGTGGCAGGCGCCATATTGCCTCCTCCTCCCCTCCGCCGACCCTACCCGCGGCTGCCCAGAGAGACAATACAGCCACCAACAGGAGGCACCTCCAGGGAATGAGACCTTCCCGTTTGGGACCCCGCCCGCCGTCCCAGGTGCTGCTGGCACCGTGTTCCCAGGAAAATGGTGCTGACTCAGAGGCTGAGAGACATAGACCCAGCTTGGGCTCCCTGTGGGTGAATTAGGACCGGAAATCCTCTCCCTGGTGGGAATATAGTTTGAACTCTGGGACCCAAAGGTCGAACCAGCAGATCAGATCGCCTGCACCGAGGGCTAGCATTGCCCGGGGCACAGAAGGGTTATACGTGAACAGCCTACTGAGGTGTGTGTGCCTACAGGGGCAGATCACCGTCCTAGAGGGCAACCCTCCTCCCAGGAGGAGGCCTTGCGCCCAACCCAGGTGGCGTTCCTGTGCAGGGAACCTCCCCGCCGGCATCACAGTCCGGGGAGGCCTGGTGGCTTATGGTCTGGCCTGCTGGCAGAGGCCCAGGAGTAGCTGGGGAGTTGGGGAGGGTGGAAAGAAGCGAGGCCCGCTCCAGACTGCGGGTCTCAGACAGCCCCACCCCCACACACAGACTTTCTGGCTGAGCTGGACCATTCCAGCCCCGCCCTGACAGCTTTCCCTGGAAGCAGAGGACAGAACTTTGACCCCTGCTAAGGGCCTGAGGGCAGGCTTACCCAACCCAGCTCCGCCCAGAACGAGAGCTGATAACAGGACTCAAAATCAACACCATAGCCTGTTCCTCCAAGCAAACGCCACCTACTGACAGGGACGGCATCTTGCACAGCCCTTCCACGGCACCCACTGACTCAATATACAGGGAGTGGTCCAATTTCACCCACAGGCACCACCTAACGCCTCAGAAACTAAACAAGGTGTGTGAATACCCAAACAATATCCTAAGGAAAGAAACAACAACTGATCGACATGGGAAGAAATCAGCGAAAGAACTCAGGAAATATGAAGAACCAAACGGAAAACACACCCCCAAAGAGGAGCACCAGCACCCTAGAAATGGACACCGACCAAAATCAGGCAACCAATATGACAGAAGAGAAATTTCGTATGTGGATCATAAGAACACTCACCCAGCTGCAACAACAACTCAATAACCAACACAAAGAAACCACAAAAAGCCTCCAGGATATGGAAAAAGAAATGGGCACAATGAAGAAAAGTTTAACCGAACTCCTGGAAATGAAGAATCAATTCAGGGAACTACAAAATACAGTGGAAAGTCTCAAGAACAGGGTAGATCAAACAGAAGAAAGAATCTCAGAGATTGAAGATAACACCCTCCAACTAAATAAAACCATAACAGAGATAGAGCAGAGAAACAAGAGAAAAGAGCAAAGCCTACAAGGGATGTGGGATTATGTGAAGAAACCCAATGTGAGGGTCATAGGGTTACCAGAAGGGGAAGAGGACAACACCCAAGGGTTGGACAAGCTATTTGAAAATATAATAGAGGAAAATTTCCCAGGCCTTGCTCAAAATCTTCATATACAAGTTCAAGAAGCTCAGAGGACCCCTGGGAGATTCAACACAAACAGGAAGACGTCACGACATGCAGTCATCAGACTGACCAAAGTATCAACTAAAGAGGCCCTTCTAAGAGCTGTAAGACAAAAGAAGCAAGTAACATACAAGGGAAAGCCAATTCGAATAATATCAGACTTCTCTAATGAGACTTTACAAGCAAGGAGAGACTGGGGCCCCATTCTCACTCTTTTGAAACAAAACAATGCCCAGCCTAGAATATTATTCCCTGCAAAACTAAGCTTCGTATATGAAGGAGAAATAAAAACATTTTCAGACAAGCAAAGTCTCAGAGAATTCACCAAGACAAAACCATCCCTACAAGAAGTACTTAAAACAGCGTTACTCACGGAACATCATAATAATAACCCATGAATATAAAAACAACCAAAACCCAAAGATATTAAAGGCCAGATATTACAATGGCTCAAGACAGAAATCATAGCAACAACATCCAACCCAACAGAATGATCAGTAATCTACCTTACCTATCAGTTCTCTCAATAAATGTGAATGGCTTAAACTCTCCACTCAAGAGACATAGGCTGGCTAAATGGATAAGAAAATACAGGCCAAGTATATGCTGTCTTCAGGAAACACATCTAACCTGCAAGGATGCATATAGACTAAAAATGAAAGGGTGGAGATCAATATTCCAAGCAAATAGAAGCCAAAAGAAGGCTGGTGTGGCAGTTCTAATTTCAGACGATTTAGTTTTTAAACCAACAAAAGTAGTAAAAGACAAAGAGGGTCATTATATAATGGTGAAGGACACAGTCCAACAAGAAGAGATACCAATTTTAAATACATATGCACCCAACTTAGGTGCACCCAGATTCATAAAGCAAACCTTACTGGAGCTAAGCAAATGGATTTATAGCAACTCCATAATCGCCGGAGATTTCAACACCCCACTGATGGCACGAGACAGATCTTCCAAACAGAAAATTAATAAATAAATAATGGACTTAAACAAAACTCTAGAACAATTGGGTCTGACAGACATCTACAGAACATTCTACCCAAAATCCACTGAATATACGTTCTTCTCATCTGCTCACGGGACATTCTCTAAGATTGACCATATCCTAGGACACAAAGAAAATCTCAAGAAATTTAAAAAAATAGAAATCATACCATGTACCTTCTCAGATCACAGTGGAATAAAACTAGAAATCAACCCTAACAGAAACACACATTTCTACACAAAAACGTGGAAATTAAACAACCTCCTACTAAATGATTACTTCGTAAATGAAGAAATCAAGACGGAAATAAAAAAGTTCTATGAAGAAAATGACAATGGAGAGACAAGTTATCAACTCCTCTGGGACACAGCTAAAGCAGTTCTGAGAGGAAAGTTTATCTCCATAAATGCCTATAACCAAAAGACAAGAAGATCACAAATAGACAATCTAATGAAACGACTCAAAGAGCTGGAAAAAGAAGAACAGACCAACCCTAAACCCAGCAGAAGAAGTGAAATCAACAAGATCAAATCAGAACTAAACGAAATTGAAAACAGGAAAGCTATTCAGGAGATTAATAAAACAAAAAGTTGGTTCTTTGAAAAAAATAAACAAAATTGACACACCACTGGCTAAGCTAACGAAAAGCAGAAAACAGAAATCTCTAATAAGCTCCATCAGGAATAAAAAAGGAGATATCACAACTGATCCCAAGGAGACACAAGATACAATTTATGAATACTACAAAAATCTTTATGCACACAAACTGGAAAATGTGGAGGAAATGGACAAATTTCTAGAAACACACAGCCTCCCTAGGCTCAACCAGGAAGAAATAGATTCCCTGAACAGACCAATCTCAACAGCTGAAATAGAAACAGCAATTAAAAATCTCCCTAAAAAGAAAAGTCCCGGTCCAGATGGCTTCACACCTGAATTTTAGCATACTTACAAAGAGGAACTAGTACCTATCATGTAGAAACTATTCCACAACATCGAGAAGAACAGAAACTTCCCCGACACCTTTTATGAAGCGAATATTACTCTGTTACCAAAACCAGGAAAGGATGCAACAAAAAAAGAAAACTACAGACCAATATCCCTAATGAATATAGATGCAAAAATTTTCAACAAAATCTTAGCTAACCGAATCCAGACACTTATCAAAAAAATAATCCACCACGACCAAGTGGGCTTCATCCCAGGGATGCAGGGATGGTTCAACATACGGAAATCTATAAATGCAATTCACCACATAAACAGAAGCAAAAACAAAGACCACATGATTCTTTCAATAGATGCAAAAAAAGCTTTTGACAAAATTCAACACCCTTTCATGATACGAACACTTAAGAAAATAGGCATAGAAGGGACATACCTAAAAATGATACAAGCCATATATGACAGACCCATAGCCAACATCATACTGAATGGGGAAAAATTGAAATCATTCCCACTTAAAACTGGAACCAGACAAGGCTGCCCAGTATCTCTACTTCTGTTCAACATAGTGCTGGAAGTCTTGGCTACAGCAATCAGACAGGAATATGGAATCAAAGGTATCCAAATAGGGGCAGAAGAGATCAAACTTTCACTGTTTGCTAGAAAACCCCAAGGATTCAAACAAGAAACTCCTGGAACTGATCAATGAATTTAGTAAAGTCTCAGGATACAAAATCAATACACAGAAATCAGAGGCATTCATATACGCCAACAACAATCTAATTGAGAACCAAATCAAAGACTCAATTCCCTTCACAATAGCAACAAAGAAATTAAAGGACCTAGGAATATACTTAACCAAGGACGTAAAAGACCTCTACAGGGAGAACTATGAAACACTGAGGAAGGAAATAGCAGAGGATGTAAACAGATGGAAATCCATACCATGCTCGTGGATCGGCAGACTCAATATCATCAAAATGTCTATACTACCCAAACTGATCTACAGATTCAATGCAATACCTATTAAAATCCCATCAGCATTCTTCACAGATATAGAAAAAATAATTTTACGCTTCGTATGGAACCAAAGAGGCCCTGAATATCAAGAGCAATTCTAGGCAACAAAAACAAAATGGGAGGCATTAATATGCCAGATATCAAACTATACTACAAAGCTGTAGTAATTAAAACAATATGGTATTGGCACAAAAATAGGAATATTGACCAGTGGAACAGATGTGAGAATCCTGATATAAAACCATCCTCATATAGCCATCTAATCTTTGACAAAGCAGACAAAAACATACGCTGGGGAAAAGAATCCCTCTTCAATAAATGGTGCTGGGAAAACTGGATAGCCACCTGTAGAAGGCTAAAACAGGACCCACACCTTTCACCTCTCACAAAAACCAACTCACGCTGGATAACAGACTTAAACCTAAGATATGAAACTATTAGAACTCTAGAGGAAAAAGTTGGAAACACTCTCCTAGACATTGGCCTGGGCAAAGAGTTTATGAAGAAGTCCCCAAAGGCAATCACAGCAGCAACAAAAATAAATAAATGGGACATGATCAAACTACAAAGCTTCTGCACAGCCAAAGAAATAGTCATGAATGTAAACAGACAACCTACAGAATGGGAGAAAATTTTTGCATCCTATGCATCCGATAAGGGATTGATAACTAGAATATACTTAGAACTCACAAAAATTAGGAAGAAAAAATCAAATAACCCCATTAAAAAGTGGGCAAAGGACTTGAATAGAAATTTTTCTAAAGAAGACAGAAGAACGGCCAACAAACATATGAAGAAATGCTCAACATCTCTAATCATCAGGGAAATGCAAATCAAAACCACAATGAGATATCACTTAACCCCAGTGAGAATGGCCTTTATCAAAAAATCTCCAAACAATAAATGCTGGCGTGGTTGCGGAGAGAGAGGAACACTCCTACACTGCTGGTGGGACTGCAAACTAGTTCAACCTCTGTGGAAAGCAATTTGGAGATACCTTAAAGCGATACAAGTGAATCTACCATTTGATCCAGCAATCCCATTGCTGGGCATCTACCCAAATGATCCAGTGACACTCTACAAAAAAGACACCTGCACTCGAATGTTTATAGCAGCACAATTCATAATTGCAAGGCTGTGGAAACAGCCCAAGTGCCCATCAATCCAAGAATGGATTAATAAAATGTGGTATATGTATACCATGGAGTACTATTCAGCTCTAAGAAACAATGGTGATATAGCACATCTTATATTTTCCTGGTTAGAGCTGGAACCCATACTACTAAGTGAAGTATCCCAAGAATGGAAAAACAAGCACCAGATATATTCTCCAGCAAACTGGTATTAACTGAGTAGCACCTAAGTGGACACATAGGTACTACAGTAATAGGGTATTGGGCAGGTGGGAGGGGGCAGAGGGGCGGGTATATACATACATAATGAGTGAGATGTGCACCATCTGGGGGATGGTCATGCTGGAGAGACTCAGACTTGTGGGGGGAGGGGGGGAATGGGCATTTATTGAAACCTTAAAATCTGTACCCCCATAATATGCCAAAATAAAAAAAAAAAAGGAACTCTTTTTACTTTTATTTAATCTAATAAACTTAAGTTTCAATAGCAGCATATGCCTAGTGGCTACCACACCAGATGGCATGCCTCTAGAATATTAGTTTAAATTTCTTCCCCTTTATTAATAAATATTTTACATAAATTACTAAAATCATTAATGAATTCTATTTTGCAAAGTTTTATTTAAAATAATTGATTTTCATGGTTGTTATTTTTAAGAAACTTGTGGCTGAGTTTATTCTGAATCAAGTAAAATAAGCAAGAGCTGTTAAGCAAGTGAAAAAACAAAAGCTACTATTTGGTCTTGAATCTCCTTTATTTTTTTTATTTGTTAGTGCTGTTAATGCTTTTTAATGCTTTCTTTTTCCCCCAGCATATTGTGGGGGTACAAATGTTAGGGTTGCGTATATTGCTCTTGGTCCCCCAGCCCCTCGAGTCAGAGCTTCAAGCGTGCCCATCTCTCAGTTGGTGCACGTCACACTCATTATGTATGTATTACCCATCCCCTCCCCGCCACCTGCCTGACATCTGATAAATGTTACTCCTATATGTCCACTTAGGTGTTGATCATTTAATACCAATTAGCTGGTGAGTACATGTGGTGCTTGTTTTTCCATTCTTGGAATACTTCACTTGATAGAATGGGTTCCAGCTCTATCCAGGAAAATAGAAGAGGTGCTCTATCACCGTTGTTTCTTATATCTGAATAGTACTCCATGGTATAAATATACCACATTTTATTAATCCACTCATGTACTGATGGGCACTTTGGTTGTTTCCACATCTTTGGAATTGTGAATTGTGCTGCTATAAACATAGTGCAAGTGTATTTTTCATAGAGTGACTTTTGTTCTTTTGGTAGATCCCCAGTAATGGGATTGCTGGGTCAAATGGTAGATCGACTTGTATTGCTTTAAGGTATCTCCATATTGCTTTCCACAAAAGCTGAACTAGTTTGCAGTCCCACCAGCAATGTAGGAGTGTTCCTATCTTTCCACATTCACGCCAACATTTATTGTTTTGGGATTTGTTAATAAGAGCCATTCTTACTGGAGATAAGTCATATCAAATTGTGGTTTTGATTTGCACTTCTCTGATGATTAGAGATGCTGAGCATTTTTTCATGTTTGTTGGCCATTATTCTGTCTTCTTTTGGAAAGTTTCTGTTCATGTTCTTTGCCCACTTTTTGATAGGGTTGATTTTTCCTTGCTGATTTTCCTGAGTTCTAAATAGATTCTAGTTATCAGCCTTTTATCAGATGTGTAGCTTGTGAAAATTTTCTTCCATTCTGTGGGTTGTCTGTTTGCTCTCTTAACAGTTTCTTTGGCTGTCCAGAAGCTTGATCTACAGAGTCAGTGCAATCTCTATTAAAATACCATCATAATTTTTCACAGATATAGAAAAAATAAGTTTATGCTTCATATGGAACCAGAGAAGACCCTGTATAGCAAAAGCAATCCTAGGCAATGAAAACAAAATGGGAGGTATCAATTTACCAGACTTCAAACTATCCTACAAGGCTATCGTAATTAAAATGGCTTGTTACTTGAACAAGAACAGGGACATTGATCAGTGGAACAGAACAGAGAACCCAGATATAAAAGCATCCTCATGTAACCATCTAATCTTTGACAAAGCAGACAAAAACATACACTGGGGGAAAGAATCCTTATTCAATAAATCGTGCTGGAAAACTGCATAGCCACATGCAGAAGACTGAAACAGGATCCACACCTTTCACCTCTCACAAAAATCAACTCACACTGGGTAACAGACTTGAAACTTAGGTGTGAAACTATTAGAATTCTAGAGGAAAACGTTGGAAATACTCTTCTAGACATTGGCCTAGGCAAAGAATTTATGAAGAAGACCCCAAAGGCAATCACAGCAGCAACAAAAGTAAATAAATGGTCAAATTGAATCTCCTTTTAAATGGGCAGTTTCTTTTTCAATGTGTGGGGGTTTGTCTTGTGTAAAGGCTGCAGTATATGTGCTTTAAATTGAATAGACCTACTGGATAACTGTGAACAATTCACACATGGAGAACATCAAATATTATAATGTAATTGCTTATTTACTTCACGGGCCCTCTTTACTTAGAGGTATGAGTTATTTCTCCAGAAACTTTAATTACTTGTCCTGAAATTTACCAGCATGAATTTTTCCACCTCTTTTTGAAATGAAACAAAGTAAGTGCTTACAAAAACTGACTGGAAATTTTGTTGAACATAAGGCATTTGAAATACAGTTTGATGCATTGTTCAGATACAAAGTACCATTTCCTTCATGCATCCTTAACATGTAAAAGAATACATACATCTCTCATTTCCCTGAATTAAAATACATGCAGGGCATAAATAGGGACCCACTAATTTTGGACAAAATTCCTCAAATATTTGTATCTACTACAAATCTTGGTCCCTAAGATAAATCTTCAAAGACTCATATGACTTAAGCAAAAGATTGAAAAATGTTTAAAATGACTTTTTCAGAAATAAATAAATTTGAAATTCTATAGGAACATCATAGACCTATGTATAATCATGGTACACAAAATAAAAACCTTTCTATACATGTTAATCTAATTATACATTATTTTATTTTTCTCACTTAAACAATTTAAGAATGAACTTATTTTTCCTTTGTTGGTTAAGAAATGGACAGATATACATTTTCCGCAGAATATGGACCTTTTTTACTTGAACTAAAATGACTGTTATGACAATAGTATTTTAAAATTCTACCATTCTTTGGCTCATAAGATCTGTCTATACACTTTCAGCTATTTGAACTTGTATTTTTAGAAAGTTGGTAAAATTTGTCTATATTTTTGTTTTGTCAGCATCTTTGTGTGTATGTGTGTGTATGCATTATATTTTAGTACATTGGGTCATAAAATTTAGCCAATTATCCTCCTTGTTAGCAATAGTAGCTGAAAAGCTGAAAGTACCTTCAATTGATTGTTCTCAGCTCTCTTCACCCTTCACCCTGCTCATAATTAAATTAGGAAAAAGGAAATTCAGCCATTCTGAAAGAGAAATATCTATAAGAACTATTATAATTCCTAAATGGTCTCCAGAAATCCTGGAGAATATAGAAAGTACTAATGTTTCTAGGAAATCAACCATTTCAACTCCATGTCTACCCTGACTCATGCTGTGATGCTTTTCCATGTGTCTATCAACAGTGGCAAACAAGCCACCGCTTTGCTCGTATGAAATGCGAATATGAAGCCTGTTACCCTGTGAAAATAGACATCAGCTGTATATTAGGACACTAAAAGGGAAGCTTGGGCAGAGATCATATACCTGGATTAGTGGTTCTGAGTGTGATCCAAAAACATCATCTAAGAACTTGAAATAAATAGAAATACTCAAGCCTTATTCCAACATGCTGAATGAGAAACTCAGGGACTGCTACCTGGCAATCCAAGTCATCGTGATGCACGGTAATGTTGAAAAACCACTGCTCTGTACCACTGTGACTAAATATAAATTAGTGTGACTACAGTGTCTGGTGTGTGTGTGTGTGTGTGTGTGTGTGTGTGTGTGTGTGTAGAATTCAAAGATGAATTTCCATCAAATGTGTTAGCTTTTAACTAATTACAAGTAGAATTATATTTTAATAACCAAAAGCTCCCTTTCTCCCTCTGTTTTTTTCAGTCAAACCTGATTTATAGTACCACCATTTAAAATTCCCAGTGCTTCAATTTTTTGAACCTCAGTTTTCTCATCTGCAATACAAATAACTAAACTTTAGGGTTTTGGTGTATGTTAAATAAGAAAATACATATAAAATACTCAGTACTGAGCCTATGAGTATTGTAATTATGCTAATCACTTTTTCCTATAAGTTACTATAACCAGTGAAATTCTTACATTGGAATCAATTAATTACCTTATTGTCGGTTTGCTTAATATAGATGAAAACTTGCTCCCTTATAAACTGTAATGTTGAAGATGGCACTTTTGTGCTTTATACCACTTTGAACATTTGTATTGCTACCTAAAATTGTTTTCATGTCTTCTGAGTGTTCAAAATAGATTAGTTGAGGAAATTAAAGCTCTATTGTTAGAAAAATGCAATATCTAATTAAAATTCTTATAACCACATAGCTACAAGGACAGTGCAAGTGGCCTGGTGTTTGTTGAAGATATGTACATTTTAAAACTTCAAAACAAATCATATGGCACACAAATATATTACAATATTATTTTATGTAAAACTTATGAACAAACATATTGACTCATTCATCCATTCAGCTCACTGAACTTGAGCTCTTTTCAGAATGCCAGGTGCTTTGTTATGCTTTCCTCCTATCTCCACTCCTCTTTTTTTCTCCCCTCTCTTCTTCTCCCCTTTTCTTTGTCCATTAAATCAGTATCAGGTATGTATTGCTTTTAATCTGTGCATTTTCCCAGTACTTACTGTTGTTGAAAATAGGAGAACAGGCAACTCTTGATTGTAAAGTTAGTTTCTAATTTGGCAATGAGATTATGAAAAGCCTTAACATCTAGGTTAACTTTACCCAATTTATGTCCTAAAATACTAGTATTATTTTAATTCAAAGCCAAAGGAAAAATAGTAGAAAATTCATACTGGTATGGAAAAAATAGATAAGTCATTCCATCATTGATAAAGAATATAATTACTGGAAATAATCACTATTTTCCAAATGTATTTTGTCATAGTACTTGTTATAAAATCAAAATAATTTGAAAAAAATTGACATTTAATGATGAGAGATTAGGTAAAAAGAAAAGAAACATTTTGCTTAATAGAAGAACATAAATCCATCAAAATATTATTAATATACAGTTATTTAGAATAACTTTCAATAAACTGAGAAATAAATAAAAGGTACAAATTTGGATGACATGATTCCATTTTCGTGCATATATTAAAGGAGAGGGAGGAGAAATGTGTCAGATCATAAAAATGGCTGTAAATTCTCTCTTTTCTTTGCAAGGTCAGGCACTGTGGCTCACTCCTGTAATCCCTGAACTTTGGGAGGCAGAGATGAGAAGATCGCATGAGGCCAGTAGTTTGAGACCAGCCTAGGCAACATAGTGAGGCCTCGACTCTATAAAAAAATAAATGAATAAAATATCTATATACATATAGATATAGATATAGATATCAAGTGTCCTTGACCTTGGGTAGTCCCTGCTCACACTGACTCTGAGCTTAGATATGTTTTTTACTTCAGCCAACGGGAAATAAGCAAGTATGCTTATTTGAAAATGCTTTGAAAAGCTGAAAATGCTTGTTTATTGACGCTTGCCTTCTTTTCCTGCTCTTGGAACCTGTGAACACCACGCGCCAGTGCTGAAGGGTGAGAAATCGTATGACATAGAACCGCAGATGCCCACTGGTAGTCTCACAGTAATCAGGCGTAAGAATGAGGCGACCCTAGGTCATCTGTCTACCACAAGACTCACCGCTTGACCATGGACCTGCGTGAAAAGCCTGAAGAGCAGCCTAAAATAAGCAACGGCCCAAATCATCCCAAACCAAATGAAAAACCAGCTGACAATGTTCTGACGTTCTTTTAAATGACTAAGACTGGAGTTATTTCTTGTGCAGTAAAGTTAACAGATAAACGAATAATTTGGAAGGATTGATCACATTTAAATATTTGGAATATAAAAAAGCTATTGTTTATCATGTTCTTTGCACTTCCATCATTTTAACTAAAAGGAAAACATGTTATTTAAACATAAAATATGGCTATATATTCAACTCTTGTAATGTTTTCTAAAGTTTTTCTTATTTAAAAACACCAAGTTGTATTTTAAAATGGAAAGTATATCTCCAGTTCAGAAATCATCAAAGTGGTTTAAATACAGTTACTTGAGCTTTAGATCAAATGCACCCTTCTGAATCTCTCCCTCATAAGTGTATGTAGAACCTAAACATTGTTGTGGACATTTGTCTTTTGGAGGAAATAGTTCTTGTTTCATGTCAGGATTTCCTTAGGGAAATGGACACATTGATGTGTCCATCACCCAAATAGTTTTTCATTGTACCAGTTAGGTAGATTTTCACCTGTCTCCTACTACCCGCTTCCTCCCTGCTTGATTTCTGCTGAGTTTTACTTCCCTGTGTGCACATATGTGATAAACAGTTTGTTCCAATTTTATAGTGTGTACATGTGATGTTTGTCTATTCTTTAGAAGATTCTATTCTTTAGGATATGATCTCCAGTTCTATATGTCTATGTCTATATGTCTATTCTTAGGATATGATCTCCAGTTCTATCCAAATTGTTGCAAAAGGCATTAATTCATCCTTTTATGGCTGAGTAGAACTCCACAGTACACATATGCCACATTTTGTTAATCCATTCATGAATTGAAGGACACTGGCTTTATTCCACATCTTTGCAATTGTGAATTGTGCTTCAATAAATATTCAAATTAAGGTGTCTTTTGATACAATTCCTTATCCCTTGGGTAGAAACCAGTAGTGGGATTGCTGAATCAAATGGTAGGTCGACTTTTAGTTCTTTGAGGAATCTCCATACTGTTTTCCATAGAGGTTGTGCTAATTTGCAGTCCCACCAACAGTGTATAAATGTTCTTTTCTATCTGCTTCCATGCCAGCATCTATTGTTTGTGGACTTTTTAATAAAAGCCATTATAACAGGGGTAAGTGCTATCTCATTGTGGTTTTGATTTGCATTTCCCTGATGATTAGTAACATTGACCATTTTTTCATATGTTTATTGGATGTTTGTCTATCTTCTTTTAAAAGCTTCTGATCAGGCCGGGCGCGGTGGCTCACGCCTGTAATCCTAGCACTCTGGGAGGCCGAGGTGGGCGGATTGCTCGAGGTTGGGAGTTCGAAACCATCCTGAGCGAAACCCCGTCTCTACTAAAAATAGAAAGAAATTAATTGACCAACTAAAAATATATATACAAAAAATTAGCCGGGCATGGTGGCGCATGCCTGTAGTCCCAGCTACTTGGGAGGCTGAGGCAGGAGGATCGCTTGAGCCCAGGAGTTTGAGGTTGCTGTGAGCTAGGCTGACGCCACGGCACTCACTCTAGCCTGGGCAACAAAAGTGAGACTCTGTCTCAAAAAAAAAAAAAAAAAAAAAAAAAGCTTCTGATCATGTCTTTTGTCCACTTTTTAATGGGGTTGTTTGTTTGTTTTTATCTTGCTGATTTCCTTGAGTTCTTTGTAGATTCCGGTTATTAGCCTATCATCAGATATATAGCTCGTAATTGTTTTCTCTCACTCTTTAGGTTGTCTGTTTGCTCTGCTGATTATTTTTTCAGCTGTGCAGAAGCTTTTTAATGAATATTATATTTTGATTTAAAAATAAAATGTTTTAATTTTTATTTTTTATTTTATTTTATTTTATTTTTTGGAGACAGAGTCTCACTCTGTTGCCTGGGCTAGAATGCCATGGCGTCAGCCTAGCTCACAGCAATCTCAGACTCCTGGGCTCAAGCAATCCTCCTGCCTCAGCCTCCCGAGTAGCTGGGACTACAGGCATGCACCACCATGCCTGGTTAATTTTTTCTATATATTTTTAGTTGTCCAGATAATTTTTTTCTATTTTTATTATAGATGGGGTCTCTCTCTTGCTCAGGCTGGTATCAAACTCCTGACCTTGACAAGCAATTCTTCTGCCTTGGCCTCCCAGAGTGCTAGGATTACAGGCATGAGCCACCGCATCCAGCCTGTTTTAAAATAATCATATTTTTAAATATCTCTAATTTAGCTTTGTATCTAATATTAAAATCTCAATTTTTTATTTAATCATTTCTATGATAGCATATGTGCTTGCCTATTTTTGTTTTTCTTAGAGTTTTTTAAATCATTACATCAAGGTGTAATAATTTTTTCAGTGATTCTGGAGAATTTTCTTTCGTTTATATTAATGCTTTCCAACATCAACTAGTAAACTTCATTTCCATATGTGGGTAAACTAGGATTTATATATTTTAATTTCATTTTAATCTGTAGAAGCCACACTTCTTCAAAGCATTTTTATTTTAGAATAGAAATTTTAATAATGGACATAATACTATTGCATCTATATGTTCATTTTTATTCTGGAAAGGGTACATTTGAAATTGGCAAATTATAAAACATAAAGTTAACTTAAAAATGTCATAGTTTGGAAACATCTGGTGGCAAGAGATAACACAATTTTCTATCTCTAGCAACTTTAAATTCTAAAAGTAAATCTGTCACTTATAGTAAGCCCATTAAAATTGAATTTGAAATTATTTTCTATGCATGTGTATTTAATTTACAAAGAGTACCATAGAAATTATTTTTAGGCCAGTTACAGAATACAAAATTACTAATATGAAAAACAAAAAAAGTAGTTTTACATCTTTGTATTTTTTAATATGTGTTAGTAAAGATTTCATGCCTATAATAGAATATATGAATATTACATGGAAAGTATATAGAATGACTAAACAAATACACGTGTACCTATTATCCAAATTAACAACAGAACATTTTAGGCCAGGTGCGGTAGCTCACAGCTGTATTCCTAGCACTCCGTGGGCCAAGGTGGGTAGATTGCTCAAGGTCAGGAGTTTGAAACCAGCCTGAGCAAGAGCAAGACCTGTTTCTACTAAAAATAGAAAGAAATTAATTGGCCAACTAATATACACAGAAAAACTTAGCCGGGCATGGTGGCGCATGCCTGTAGCCCCAGCTACTCGGGAGGCTGAGGCAGGAGGATCGCTTGAGCCCAGGAGATTGAGGTTGCTGTGAGCTAGGCTGACGCCACGGCACTCCAGCTGGGGCAACAGAGTAAGACTTTTCCTAAAAAAAAAAAAAAAAAAAAAAAAAAAAAGAACATTTTAAAGTCCACTGAATGGCCTGTGTATCCTTAACATATGATTTTTCTTTTAAATCGACTTTATGTTTAGGGAAGCTTTAGGTTCACAACAAGGCTGAGCAGAAGTTCAGAGCTTGCACAGAGCCCCGCCCACACGCACAGAGCCCCGCCCACACGCACAGAGCCCCGCCCACACGCACAGAGCCCCGCCCACCCCGTCGCAGCCGCGTGTGTGCGGCTCAGTGAACTTAGTGTGAGACGTCACTCTCGCCCAGTCTGTGGTTTATATTGTTAGGATACGATCTTGGTTTTTCATATTTTATGGGTTTTGGCAAAGGTTAGTGATATGTATCTATTAATACCATTACAATATTATACAGAATAATTTCACTGGCCTAAGTATCCTCTGTTCTCTGCATATTTGTCCCTGCATCCCCCTCAACCTTTGGCAACCATTCATATTTTTACTGTCTCCATAGTTTTGCCATTTCTAGAATGTTATTTAGTTGGAATAATGCAGCATTTAGTCTATTTAGATTGGCTTCTTTAAATTCTTTAAATTCCCTCAATGTCTTTTCAAGACTTGATGGCTCATTTCTTTATAGTTCTGAATAATATTTCACTGTCTGGATATACACCAGTTTATTTATCCATTCGCCTACTGAAGGACATTTTGGTTGCTTCCATGTTTGGGAAATTATGAATAAAGGTTCTGAAAACATCTGTATGCAAGTTTTTTGTGGTCATAATTTCAACTCACTTGCATAAATACCAAAAGATGAGATTGCTGGATGATAAGGTAAGAGTATGTTTAGTTTTGTAAGAAACTGCTAAGATGTTTTCCAAAGTGACAGGACCAATTTGCATACCTGCCAACAATAAGTGAGAATTCCTCTTACTTCACTTCCATCATCTGTTCCAGTATTTGGTGTTGTCACTCTTCTGGACTTTGGCTATTCTAATAAATGTAAGGTGATATTTGGCTATTCTAATAAATGTAAGGTGATATTTCACTGTCACTTTAATTTGTATTTTCTTTTTTTTTTTTTAATTTTTTTTTTCTTTTTTTTTTTTTGTACCAGAAGCAGCAAACAGATAATTTGTATTTTCTAATGACATATGATGTTGAGTATCTTCACATGCTTATTTTTCATGGCGGTATCTTCTTTGGTACCTAATGGTTTTAAAACTCTGTTTGAAAATTAACAAAATGGGAATGTATCCCTTTCTTATATGAAAATAAAAGGTTTACCAAGTAGAAACGTGTGAATATTGTAAATAAACATCTGTTTTTACAAATATACTGATATGGTCTATCATATAACAATAGATTCTTGGAATTGTTTGGAAAACAAAGCTGAAATTTGAGAGACTTATAAAACAAATTTCTGTTATTAAATGATTGTTTCTCAGTGGAGAAAACTTCTTGACTAAATATGAATATTCACTTTAGCATCCAGATTTGCTTTGTATAACTGAGGAAAAAATGTGTTATTTAAATTCAAACCTGTGAATTTCAGACATTGAATACACACAATTTTGTAAAACACAAATCTAAAAATTATGTTATCCTGAGTTTTTTAGTGGTAAAGTATATAGCTTTGATATAATGATGAATATAAAAAAACTCTACATTCCAAATATATTTTCTTCATTTTCTTTAATACTTTAGAAGTCACCTCCCCCAGATAAGCTGTCCTTTAACACATATCTAAAATAGCAAAATTAACATCTACCCACACTTTATCCTCTTATTCTTCCATTTATCTTCAGAGGAATTTTAGACACTTACACACTTTAACAATTTACACACACACACACACTCATAGTCACACAACTAGACAAAAGAGTTCTTATAACTCAAATTATATTAACTTTTCTTAGATTATAGTTTTACGTATAGGGTTTTGGGGCAAAATTATAGCTATAAACTATGATAGTGTTCATCTAGGAAGATCAGCCACCAACTCTACCAGATTCAATCCTCTCTCTTTTAACATGTATTTATAAAGGCACTCCTTATTAAGTGTAATAAACTTCAGAAATGGTATAGCCTGCCCTTATAATTTTAAAAACATAAAGTCAACTGTAGTTTAAAAAGGGAAAGATATTTTTAATTAAATAGTTTGCTTATCAGCTTGTAAAAGATTGGCCATATTTGCCCTAGTAGGTGTAGCAAAGTCAGATACTTATTCCTGATAAAGTTCTGCTGTGTTGGTGGCTCAAATACCATAAGGAGTATTTGAAACAACTGTTATTTTCTTATTATTTTTATAGTGAAAAACTCTTAACAAAATTCTGGACAAACAAATGTATAGGTTTTTTTCCTGAACTTATGTGGCAGTTATTATGGAACTGCACAGCACATTATTTGCACTTAATTGTAATATGTAGTTAGATTTCAGATTTAGATTTCATAATAAGATATTCTTCTATCCAAATGTCTGTCAGTATATTCTAGAGCACATATATTTTTCTTGATGAGATGATTTCATAATTTCAAAAAATTTTATAGCTGTCAAACCCACTAAATCGTAATAGCATGTCTTATGCATTGTGAAACATAGTTTTAGATTTTCAATTTTCCTAAACACCACAATACCCCTCCCACTGCAAACTGCTGAGTGAACGGAAAACTATTTTCTTGCTTTATGACTTCCCATTATATGTCAGCCATTATATATATAAAATAAATATATAAAATATAATATATATTATGTAACATATGATGTAATATGTAAAATATCATATATATATATATATATCTGCTGCCTCTTCTTTACAAACTTATTGTGGTTTAATTTACATATAATAAAATTCACTGATTGTAAATGCATATTAAATATTTTTAGTTGTGCATTTGTTACCACAATCCACTTTTTAAACATTTCCACCATCTGGAAATGATCCCTCATATTTGTTAGCAGTTAATTCCGACAACCAAGTCTTAGACCACTACGATCTTTTTGCCTCTATAAATTTGTTTTTATTGAAATGTAAAATAAATGTAATCATTCAATATGTAGTTTCTTTGCACATGGCTTCTCTCAAATAACATAATATTCATTTATGTTGTTGCTTGTTTCAGAAGTTGGTTCCTTTTTATTACTGAGAAATGTTTCATATTATGAATATATCACTTTTTTTTAAAACCCAGTCACCAATTGATGTTTGGATTCTCGTTTTTAGCTGTCATGAATAATGCTTCTCTGAACATTTACGTGCAAGTCTATTATGTGAATTTCACTGGGTAGACATCTAGGAGTGTGGTTTCTGGATAAAATGGCAAATTTATATTTAACTTTTTAAGAAACCATCAAAATGTTTTCCAAAGTGGTTGTACTATTTTACACCTGCCATAAGCAATGCATGAAGTTTCCAGTTTCTTCACCTTCTCACTAAACATTTGGTTTTGTGTCCTTTTTATTATAGCCATTTGTAATGATATCACATCATGGGTTTAATTTATATTTCCTTGATGACTTACTATCTTGAGAAAATTTTTACGTTCTTATTAGGTGTCTTTTTTGAAGAAATGTCTACTCATCTATTGCCCATTTTTAATTGGATTATTTGTTTCAACATTATTGAGTTGTAATTTTGTATATATAAATATATATCCTAGAGTTTTTTTTTTCTTTCCCTGTTTTCAAGGGGTTTTTTTGTTTTTGGCTTTAAGCAGCAGTTTGATTATGCTTTGGGTAATTGTGTATTTCTTTGCACTTAACCTTCTCTGATTCACTGGCCCTCTTGGATGTGTATACTTAGTTTCTCATGAAATGGGAGAATTTCAAATTCATTATTTCTTTGCATATTTTCCTGACCCTTTACCACCTCCTGGGACTCTCCTTAAATGCATGTTAGTATGCTTGATGGTGTCCCACAGGTATTCGAGGCTCTGTTCATTTTTCTTCATTACTTTTCTCTCCTTGTTACTCAGATGGGGTAGACTCTACTAATCTATCTTCAAGTTTATGGATCTTTATGTTTGTATCTTAAACTACTGTTGTATTTCTATACTGAAGTTTTTATCTTAGTCATTATAATTCTCAACTTACAATTTACATTTTTTATAATCTCTTTATTGAGATTATTTACTTGTTGAGTCAACCCCATTAAATTACCTTTAATTATTTAGACATAGTATCATTTATTTATTTGAAATATTTATAACAGCTGTATTGACATCTTTGTCTACTGGCAAAAGCCAACATATGGTCCTATTCAGAGACAGTTTGTATTGACTGATAGTTTTGGGGATGAGTCACACTTTCCAATTTTCTTGCATGCCTCATAATTTTTGTTGAAAACTGGATGTTTTAGATAATATATTGTTTTAACAATGAATCCCTATTTCCCTTTTTTTAGGGTTATTGTTGCATCTTTTTATTTTTTTTGTTTGTATTTTTTTGTTGTTTGTTTAGTAATTTACATCAGTTATGCCTTGATAAAGTAGTAAAAAGTAAATAATTTAGTGAGTCATATAAATTAAACCAAATTGGCTATCCGTCAAAAAATTTTGAAGCTCATTAACACACACGTGTGAAATTACTACCCAGACTACTTTGTATATGTTTGGAATTTTAACAATAAAATTGAAATATGTATTAACACATTAACCTTTGTTTAGCTATTGGAACTGTTGCAGTGGATTGAATCAAACAAAATATATTCAACTACGAGGTCTTAATAATACTCAGGAAAATAAACAGGCAGACAAGAAAACCTCATTGGTTAACCATGGAAGTTCCTAGGCAGCAATTCATTATTCTGAAAATAATTAATTACTTTTAAAATACAAAGGCTATTTCTATATCCTATCCTATCCTATCCTATGCTTTCCCACTCCTCATTTAATTCTCACTTTTTTCAAAGGTTCTCATGTTCAGAGTTTACAAAGTCAGAGTTTTAAAAGAATTAAAATTGTAAATCAGCCATGTCTTGCCTCACTTCTCCCTGAGCCTGCTGATTACCAATCTCCAGAGAAAAATTTCTCAAGTATTTTAGCTATAACTTGTGGTTTTACCTTGATATTTCCAAATAATATTATTATAGGGTTTTATTAATCTTTTAATTTTAAACAATCTCTTGGGGCCTCTTACTTTGGAAATAAATATTTCGCTTTCATATACTTAACCTTCAACATTGACAAGTCCTTGTCCTTGCAAGCCACGTGCACTCCTCAACATTAGAACTTGCAGACGCGCGTGTGCCTTCGAGTTCAGAAGGGATACACGCAGTGTAGGACACTATGATATCCTTATTGCAAAACTTTTTATCCTCTTGGGAATGAGATACTAATTCCTTATATTTCCCATTTTTTATTTTGTGCGCACTTCTGTGGTAGAAGGATAAATTTGTATTTCACATTATCAAATACATCAGTTGTCAATTTTATTTTTTTATTTCTTTCTGGGAAGTATACCGCTATAATCATCCACCTTTTTGATTTCAGACCTACTAAATTACTGTCTTTGTGGTATCCCCATTTGCTTTCATTTCGAGGTGTTTCGTTCATCCCTTTTTAATTTTATTTTTCCCGGCATCTATGAGTTCTACTTTTTGATTTATTCCTTCATCTTGATAGTGCAAAAAGTTCATCAGATTTCAACAAATAGTACTGAGGAACTAAAGGTTTTTTTTGTATTTTTTGCTTGTCTGAAAAAAAATCTCTATTTTACCTTCACTTTTGATATATAATTTAGCTGGCTATACAAATTCAATTTCTATATAATTTTCCCTCACAAATTTTAAAGTTATTTTCTATTATCTTCTTGCTTCCAGTGGCATTGTAAAGAAATGCAATGAATTTTGAGTATTAATTTTTCTCAATTGATCTATTTACTCACATGCTCAAGTTCATAAGATCTTCATTTAGATTTTAGTATTCTGAAATTCCCAGCAATGTTCAATGTTCATAGCTTCAAATTCCAACTGCAGTGTTTACAGGCCTGGTGACCTGAGTATGCACAGGTTATTTAACTTTCTACTTCAGATACATTGTCAATACTTGAGGGCAATGATACTTATCTCAGTTGTATTGTGTGGATTAAGTATGATAATCAATGTCAGTGTTGTGCCTAATTCGTAACACATCCTAACTCGCCTGAGATAAAAAATCTCCTTGGAATAATACTTCAAAGTTTTGAAAATAATTGTTTAACAGGTCAAACTTATTTATATTTCTATAAAGAAAAGTAGACACTAATGATCCTAGAGGAATTCTGTAATATAACTTATTATTTGTGTTTGAGTAAATATTTCTTTGAACAAGACTTAGTTGAAAGGCACTAGAAGGAAATGGACAAAGCCCATATTTTACTATTTTTTTATTCTAAATATTGGAGAGTCTCTGATATTTTCAAATGGGTCTGGCTGTGGTCCTTCAGCAAGAAAGATGAAATTGCCCCAACAATTAAATTTCTGTGAGGGTAATGGCTAATGAAGTGGGTTCAACATCACAGCCCAGATCATCATAAAAAGCAGATTCACACACAAACACACACACACACACACACACCCCTCCTGTTCCAGCTATGTGAGCACAGTGGATGTGCTTAAGGGTGAATGATTAAGATTTTTTTTAAGTTGGCACCTGAGATAGATGTGAAGTACGAATGACTTGGATTGACTGTGAAATAATAAATTGACACTTTCTCAAAAAACACCATCATGGTGTGTTCAAGGATCTAGTTGATTTCTCGGCATGAGAAATGCAAGACTTTGATAGACCAAGGTAAAGAATTACCAGAGCTGCTATAACTCTTACTATAATCTAACATTAGATAACTAAAAATCCTCTTTCTCTTCCTTTATAACATGAGAATTGACAGCCAGACCATTATCTTAATAACAACAACCATATAATACTTGAAAAATATTGTACAAATTCAAATAAATGAATGAGAAAACAAACAAATTTTGTAAAGCTGGTCAGTTGAACTATCCAATGTGAGTTGGTTAATGGAAATACTTATTCCAGGTACAACAATGAGATAATGCATTCTTAGAACCCAAGAAGTAATGAACTGAAACTGGCTTTGAGTGTATGATTTGAAATTGAAAATTTAGTAGTTCCCCAAAGTTGTAAGAGTGTACGTAGAAGTAAACCGGCGCTAAACATGCCTGCTAGGGGCTGCTGCTGTGCATGGAGGGAACGGCTGGAGCAGAATGAGCGAACCCGACGTCTGAAAGAGAACGCATCAGTGGAAACACAAAAAAACAGGCTACTAAAAAAAAAATGTCTTTTCCTCTTTCTCCAAATTAAAAATGGTTGAATGGATTAAGAATTTCCTCATTAATTTTTATTTGAATTTGTATTATGCATTTTTCCAAATAAAGGGAAGTTAGTTTTAGGAAAAAAATATAAGAGAATGAAACCTTATAAATGGATCAACTTGCAAACTAGAGTAGAAAATTCTGATCAATTATGAAGCCAGTTTTACTCTAACAAAACCCCTTACCCCACAAACATATCACAAGAAAACAAAACTATGCACTTATATTTTATGAAGATGGATACAAATATCCATTAAAAATACTAGTAAACTGAATTCATCAACATATACAAAGGATTATACACCATGATCAGTGAGATTTATCTTGGGAAAGCAAGATTTGTTTAACATTAATTAATCAATTGATGTAATACATAATATCAAGAGGATGAATGATAAAAATCACATAATCCATTTAGTGGATGCAGAAAAAGCATTTTAAAAATACAACTCAGGAAAATCAGCAAGAAAAAAATCAAACAACCCCTTTATAAAGCGTGCAAAGGACATGAACAAAACTTTTCAAAAGAAGACAAAATAATGGCCAATCATCAGGGAAATGCAAACCAAATGCAAACCAAAACCATGATGAGATATCACTTAACTTCAGTGAGAATGGCTTTTATCAAAAAGTCCCCAAATAATAAATGTTGGTGTAGATGCGGAGATATAGGAACACTCATACATTGCATGTGGGACTGCAAACTAGTACAACCTCTATGGAAAGTAATATGGAGATACCTCAAAGAGCTACAAGTATATCTACCATTTGATCCAGCAATCCCATTACTGGGCATCTACCCAAAGGAAGAAAAGACACTCTATGAAGAAGACATCTGGACTAGAATGTTTATAGCAGCACAATTCGCAATTGCAAAGATGTGGAAATAGCCTAAGTGCCCATCAATACATAAGTGGATTAGTAAAATATGGTATGTATACCATGGAGTTCTACTCAGCCATGTAAAACAGTGGTGACCTAGCACCTCTTGTATTATCTTGGATAGAGCTGGAGCCCATTCTACCAAGTGAAGTATCCCAAGAATGGAAAAACAAGCACCACATGTACTCACCATCAACTTGGTATTAACTGATCAACACCTAAGTGCACATATAGTAGTAACATTCATCGGGCGTCAGGCAGGTGGGAGGGAAGAGAAGGAAATGGGTATAGTCACACCTAATGGTGCAGTGTGCACCATCTGGGGAATGGACATGCTTAAATCTCTGACTTGAGTAGTGCAAAGGCAATATATGTAACCTAAACATTTGTAACCCTGTAATATGCTAAATTAAAAAAAATAGTAAACAATTGCAATGTCCATTCATAATACAAAAATCAATAAACTAAGAAGGAAAGAGAATTTCTTCAGTTTTATAAAAGCCATTATGTGAAATCCTCAGCTAATGTCATATCTATTGTGAAATCCTAATATATTTCTCCTTATTATCAAGAACAAGATAAGGCATTTGCTCCTGTCATTTGTAGTCAGCATTGTACTAGAAATTCTAGCCAGGGCAATCAGTCAAGAAAAAGAAATAAAAGGCATGTGCATTGTAAAAGAAAGGTAAAATTATCTTTATTTGCAGATGGAATGATCTTGTATACAGAACATCCTAAGCAACCAAAGAAAAGCTATTACAAATAATAAAGTCAATAAATTGCAGGTCACATACAAAAGTTGATTGTGTTTTAATACACTAGAAATGGGCAAATAGAAAATGAAAAATAATCATTATAATTCTGCTTACAATAGCATGAAAAAGGATAAATACTAGGGATACATTATAGAAAAGAAATACAAAATTTATTTTCTAAAACCTGAAAAATATTGTGAAAAGAAATTAAGAGCTAAATAAATGAAAAGACAAAATCTCATATCCATAGCTTTCATAGCTTGGGAGACTTAATATTGTTAAGCTGAAAAAACACCCAAATGTGAACTACAGATCTGATGCAATTCCTAGCTGCAAATTCCAGCTGTTATTATTTTTCCAGAAACTGACAAGGTGGTCCTAAAATTCATATAGAAATTCAAGAAACTTAGGACCACCAAAATAATCTTGAGAAAGAATTATGGAATTGTAGAATTCACAATTTGCAATTATGGATAACAGACTTAAACCTAAGGCATGAAACCTTAAGAATCCTAGGAGATGTTGGGAAAACCCTTTCAGACATTGGCCCTAGGCAAAGAATTCTTGAAGAAGACCCCCAAAGCAATCACTGCAGCAACAAAAATAAAGAAATGGGACCTGATCAAATTAAAAAGCTTCTGCACAGCCAAGGAAACTATCATTAGAGCCAATAGACAACCTACAGAGTGGGAGAAAATATTTACTCTCTGCACATCTGATAAAGGTCTAATAACAAGAAGCTATCTAGAACTTAAAAGAAGCAACAAGAAAAATCAAACAACCCCATTAATAAATGGGCAATAGAAATGAACAGAAACTTTTCCAAAGAAGACAGAATAATGGCCAGCATATAAAAAAATGCTCAACATCTCTAATGATTAGAGAAATGCAAATCAAAACCACAATGAGAACCACCTAACCCCAGTGAGAATGGCCTCTATCAAAAAAAATCCCCAAACAACAAATGCTGGCGAGGATGTGGAAACAACCGAAGTGCCCGTCAATTCATGAATGGATTATTAAAATTTGGTATATGTTTACAATGGAATATTACTCAATTCTAAGAAATGACAGTGAGCTAGCAACGTTCATATTATCCTAGATTGAGCTTAAGCCCATAATCCAAAGTGAGGTGACACAAGATCGGAAGAATGGGCTCCACATGTTCTCGCCATCAAATTGGTACTGACTGATTAACACTATGGTGCTCAAATGGTGGTGGTGCTCACCAGGGATCCAGGGTTGGGAGGGAGTAGACTCACAACTGAGGGATGCGGTGAGCATTGTGGAGGGGAAGGGCATACCTCTAACCCTTGCTAGGGAGAGGCAAAGATATAAAATGTAACCAAAATGTTTGTACTCTCATATTCCCGAAATAAAAAATAAATAAATATAAAACTTACTATAAAGCAACAGTAATCAAGGCAGTTCGATAACTGCATAAGCATAGACACAGAAAAATGGAATAAAATTGAAGTCCCAGAAATATGCTCTCATATTTATGCTCATTGACTTTCAAAAAAGATAATTCAAAGATAATTCAACAGTCTTTTTAACAAATGGTGCTGGGGCAGCTGGATGTCTATGTGCAAAATGATGAGGCTGGACTTCTTTATGTCATATACAGAGTAACCCAAAATAGAGCAGAGGCCTACATTAAGAGCTAAAACTATAATATTTGTAAAATAAAACATAAACAGAATATTTGTGACTTCAGGATAGCAAAGGCAACAAACATGGCAACAAAACATAAATAACAAAAGAACAGTAGGTAAATTGTACTTTATTAAATTTTTCATAAAAATTGCTTCAAATAACATTGAAAAGAAAGTGAAAAAGATGACCCACAGATGTAGAAAATATTTGCAAATATGATATCTGAGAAGAAACTTGTATGTAGAATATATAAAAAACATTTAAACCTCAATAATTAAAAGACAAATAACTGAATATTTTAAAATGGACAATAGATGTATCTCCAAAGAAGACAGAAAATGTCCAATAAGCATATAAAATAAAATAGTGTTCAACATTATTAACCATTATGGAAATACAAGCCAAAAATCATAATGAAATATCATTTCACACTCTAAAATTTAAAAAGACACATTAAAACAATGGTTGGTAAGAATGCAGAGAAAAATAGAAACATCATACATTGTTGGTAGGATTGTAAAATAGTAAAGCCTTTTTGAAAATATTCTACAATTCTTTAAAAACTTCATTGCAAAACAAATTGCTGACATACCCATTCCTGAGTACCTCCCCAAAGCAAATGAAAACAGACGTCCATACAAAAACATGTACCCAAATATTCATAGCATTGCTATTCATATTATCTAAAAAGTGGAAATAATCCAAATATCTGCCAAAGTGATGAGTGGATAAATAAAATGTAGCATATTCATACAGTGTAACATATTATTTGGCAATAAAAAGGAATAAAGGTACATCCTACACCATGGACGGATCTTGAAAGCATTATGCTACATGAAAGGAGTCACTTGCAGAAGACTCCATATTTTATGATTACACTTGCATGAAAAGCCCAGAATAGTTATATCCATTGATATGGAATATGCAGTTGTGGTTCTTGGTGGGAAAAGGAAATGGGAGTGAATGCTGATAAATACAGGGTTTTCTTTAAAGTCATGAAAATATTCTAAGATTAGATAGTGCTTATGGTTGCACCAGCTGTTAAACCACTGAATTATATATTTTAAAAGGGTAAATTTTAGGGGTGTGTGTTTGTGTGTCTGTGTGTGTACAGAGAGAAAGAAAATTCTGTTTCCTTCAAGATAATGTGAGGCAATGTTCCATCTTTTTGTTGTTCTATTAATAATATGAACTCAATAAGGTAATATATGCAATATATCTAGTAGAATGACTTATTTATTTCAGAATATAAATATACCTGGTCATTGGTTTTCTCCTTCCTTCTTCCTAATTCTTTTTTTCCTATTATTACTTCCTATCATTTGTATTATTATTATGATACCCATCTATTTCTTCTGTGAAAACTGGTAGTATTTTAAAACTTAATTTTTATTTCCTACTCAATTGTTTTCTCTGCTGACCATTCATGTATTAATCAACAAATTTGAGTTCTTACAAAGTGAAAATTTATTTTACTATATTTAGTGACCTAAAGATGTTTAACAAAAGCCAGTAAGGTCCAGGCATTTTCAATGAAGGCTGTGACATAAGACATACACACACTCTCTGTCTGGAAGAGACATTAGGACACATTATAATGAAAGATACAGGACTAGAGAGAGGTCAGACAAACTAATTAAAAAAGTGGGTTCTAGACCTAGTTATAAAACCAGCTTACTTTGACCCCACAGCAATGTAATAATTCTTTATCTTTATGTCCTCTAATGTAAACATACATGTATATATAGTACATATATTAATGGAGTATCTCCAAAACCTTTTTCAACTAAATAATTTACATTTACACCTGCTTTGAAGAATGTATCTATACACAATATCACAACTATGAAGATAACCTGGTACTTTGAGAAAATGTACTATTATTCTCACAAACCTGCTTCTCCCCAGATATTTCCTGTCCAGTAACTGGCCACTACATTGTTGCTCTTTCTCAGGCCATAAATCATTGAATCATATTTGATTCCTGTTACTCAGTTCATTCAGCAAGTCGGATGAGCTTTATCTTTAATGTTTTGCTTTTGTATTGATATTCATCTGCCCATACTGAGATATAAATTCCATATGATCCAGAATTGATCTTTTTTTTCACTGCTCCCTCTCTATGCCTTGAATGCTGCTTGCATCAAAACAAATAATAAACTTGTAAAACAGTCTTAAAATTAGGTTGGGCCCACAGGAATTCTCAATAACAATAGCATTTTTCTTTGACCCACATGCTATTGCAATCTTCAATATTTTTTCATGTAACCTCTTACTTATCATTTTGATTCCTCACTTTCATTTAGAAACTATGGGGGCGATTAAATGTGAACTACCGAAAGTCACCCAATGTTTGTCAATTCAGAGAACATTTGGCTTCCTATACACTAGTGTTTCAAATGGTCAAGATATTATCTTCAATGTGATTATTTAATTGTAGTTTCAATAGTCTATTACATCATTCCAAAAAACTAGGCATTTCTGACAAATGGGATATCTGCAATGACTAGAAATCATGTGGGAATAGCTCATTACATTCTTTTATTGTAAAGAAAATTCCCTGTTTAGATAATACTCTGACTCTATCATGAAAATTCATACTATTCAATAAGCGTACAGATAGTAGTGGTAAAAGGAACATGACAGGAGCAGAAAATGCATATAAAATGCTGAATGACCATTTAATTCAGTAAAGACAAAGTGTTGGCCTCCTCCAAAGAAATGGGTCCAAGTTTTGTCAATCAGCCTCCAGTAACTATTTGGTAACTATATTGAAGAATCAAATTTTATTGCTTCTTTACAACATTTTGAATCTTGGAAAAGGTGTATTTGTTTTTTGAGTTCATACCTAGCAGCAATCCTAAGATGGTGTTCATTGGGCACTTCTGGTGGTCCTTCTATGACAAGAAATGTGCCCTTTACCTGTATATTTTCTTACCTACCCCAAACCACATCTTTGTTGAGAAATTATAAATAATGAGAGATATAGCCAATTTTTCACACTGGACATATATGTCCATTCTAAGGTCATTCATGGACATTCTGTGCAATGATCTGAAGGCACAAAAGTGCTATTAGGATCTCTGCAAGCAAGTATTGAGAAGCTATTTGAAAAGAAAGATTGTAATTTATCCCATTAAATCCAATGGACTTGAATATTTCTTTTAATGTCACAAGTGTTGGCAGAACGAAGGCTGACTTGGGGTTAGGAGAAGACATGATGCCAGTTTGAGCAACGTATCAGTTCTCAATCTGCATAGAACTTGCTCTTCTCTCATTTGTGAAGCATACTTAGAATCAATGTCTAAGTTTATTCCTTAGATTTTTGCCTACATATGTTAGAAAAGTTTTAAAACACTTTATCTTGCACTTCCCCCTTTATGGTTTGACTTTTGGTGGCCATTCCTTCCCTTATCCCTTGACTTCACTAGAGAACCCATTCTATTAAAAGACTTAAACACAGAGGTGAGAGTCACAGGATACGAGACAATTTGGTCCCCTCCTTTTTCAGAAAACTGCACCTGCCAAGCACCATCGGAGCCCATCAGAAGCGGGAGAGGGGACACAGTCTGCAAGGGGGATGTAATGTGAGCTTTCCATCCGAGTGCTCGTGCTACCTGTTCCAAATCTGAAGATTCCAATCTTATCCTGTAGATGGACTACTTTCCTTACGGGACACCTAGCAGGACTCCAAATGTAACTGATATGATCTACAACCCAGCAGGATCAACACATCAATGCTGCATTTTGGTTTTCAGGTATCTCGGTCTTGCAGCTTCAAGAGATAAGAGATTCTTTTTATCACTACTATAGAAAGTTTCTTGGTTCCTACCAGTGCCTTAAGCTACCATTTGAACTTCTGTTCTCTTTTTAAAGTCTCCTAATTTTTGAGGCTGCACCCCACTTGATTCACAGTCCTTGATTTTATCCTTTGTTCACACTTGAATAGTAGTGATGATGTAGTCCCCATAATCTTAAATTGCAATTCTTCATTCCAGATGATCGCAAAGAACAATTAATTTTCTCTTGCTACCATAAATCAAGGCTTACTACATTTCTGTTGAGGTATATTAACGTGACTATGACTGACTAGCTAACAGCATAATCAATTCAAAATTAACTACATTTTTCTATGAGTTTTTTTTGCTATAATGCAGTCTGGCAATTAGGCCTGTGTAATAGTTGTCAGGGAGCTGGGAGATAGGACTTTTAAAGTGATTGCTGTTTCTATAGTTGAAGATGGGGCCATGCCTCACAGTAAGTCTTAGTTATTAGGGAACTGTTTCAAATGGAAAAGGTGGTTTGAATGTTTAACAAACAAAAATACCAAATATCTATGAAAATTAAACTCCTTTGTATGATAGACAATGCCTTTATTACCACAGCCTGTTTGCATGTCCTATTTTATCTTCTACCTCTCATTATTAAGTGGGCTTGATTGCCACTATGGGAAGAAGATGCTGAGAACTACGCAGCTATCTCCTTGCACGGCTCCGCACCAGCCCCTGCACTAAGAGAGTTGACCAAACTCTAACACGGCTTCCAACTGCCAGGACTGCACCTCGCGACGCCCCCGCCCGGAAAATGCCTGTCTGAAGACGGTCCACGCTGCCGGCACAACGTGCTATTTGTTCCGGCCAAGCCTGACCACCAGGCCCTGACCACCCTTCTCCAGAGCATTTGCTACAGAGCTGGGTCTCCCGCCCCCGCTGCCCCACCGCCCCCGCCGCCCCCGCCCCGCCCCCGCTGCCCCACCGCCCCCGCGGCCCCCGCCCCCGCCGCCCCCGCTGCCCCACCGCCCCCGCCGCCCCCACCGCCCCCGCCGCCCCGCCCCCGCCGCCCCGCCCCCACCGCCCCCGCCCCCACCGCCCCCACCGCCCCCGCCGCCCCCGCTGCCCCACCGCCCCCGCCCCCACCGCCCCCGCCGCCCCGCCCCCGCCGCCCCCGCCGCCCCTGCCCCCACCGCCCCCGCCGCCCCGCCCCCACCGCCCCCGTCGCCCCGCCCCCACCGCCCCCGCCGCCCCCACCGCCCCCACCGCCCCTGCCCCGCCGCCCCTGCCCCGCCGCCCCCACCGCCCCCACCGCCCCCACCGCCCCTGCCCCGCCGCCCCTGCCCCGCCGCCCCGCCCCACCCCGCCCCCCCCCGCCCCCGCCTACCCCTGCCGCTCGCCCCCGCCCCCGCCCCCGCCCCCACCGCCCCCTGTTGCCCCTGCCGCCCCCTGTTGCCCCTTCCACCCCCTGTTGCCCCCGCCGCTCTCCCCCGCCATCCCCGCCGCCCTGCCCCACCCCGCCCCCATCCCCGCCGCCCCCGCCTGCCCCTGCTGCTCTCCCCCGCTGCCCTGCCCCGCCCCCCTGCCCCGCCCCCACCCCTGCCGCCTCGTTGCCCCTGCCGCCCCGTTGCCCCTGCCGCCCCGTTGCCCCTGCCGCCCCGTTGCCCCTGCCGCCCCGTTGCCCCTGCCGTCCCCCGCCCTGCCCCGCCACCCCCCGCCCTGCCCCGCCACCCCCACCGCCCTGCCCCGCCACCCCCACCGCCCTGCCCCCACCGCCCTGCCCCCTGCTGCACCGCCTGCCGCTTGCCCCCGCCGCCCCCACCACCCTGCCCTGCCTCCACCCCCACCGCCCTGCCCCCCGCCGCCCTGTCCCCCGCCGCCCTGTCCCCCGCTGCCCCCTATTGCCCCTGCCGCTCTCCCCCGCCGCCCCCGCCCTGCCCCCACCGCCGCCCCCGCCCTGCCCCCACCGCCACCCCCGCCCCCGCCGCCCTGTCCCCTGCCGCCCTGTCCCCTGCCGCCCCTTGTTGCCCCTGCGGCTCACACCACCCCCACGCCCCCCTTGCACCTCCCCCCACCACTTCCCCCTGTGCCCCGCCCCACCACCCTGCCACCCCTGCCGCCCCACCACCCTGCCACCCCTGCCGCCCCTGCCACTCCCCCCGCAACCCTCCACCGCTCACCCCCCACCCCGCCCCCCCTGCCGCTCCTCCCCCCTCCCTCGCCACCATGCTCCCTGCCGCCCCCGCCACCACTCCACCCGTCTCCCCTGCCGCTTTCCCCTCCCACCACCACACTGCCGTCCCTGCCACTCCCCCACCACCCCTGCTGCCCCCCCTCTGGCCCCTGCCACCCTCCCCCTGCCGCCCCACTACCCTCCGCCACCCTGCTCCCCGCCCCCGCCCCCGCCCCCGCCCCCGCCCCCGCCCCCGCCCCCGCCCCCTGCCCCCGCCCCCTGCCCCCGCCCCCTGCCCCCGCCCCCTGCCCCCGCCCCCTGCCTCCACCCCCTGCCTCCGCCCCCTGCCTCCGCCCCTGCCCCCTGCCGCCCCGCCCCCCTCCGCTCCCCCACCCCCCCTCCGCTCCCCCACCCCACCCCCCGCTCCCCCGCTGTCCCTGCCGCCCGCCCCCCTCGCCCCCCCCACCCCTGTGCCCCCCGCCCACCCCTGTGGAGGACCGTCCACCCAGAAGCTGGTGCCTGGTGCGGGAGAGGCGGGCAGCTGCCACGGGGCGCAGAGTCCGCGCTCAGAGCCGCCCTCGCCGCCCCCCCCCCCCGCCGGGCGGGAGGAGGCCTGTTCCGCGAGGACGCGGGACTCCGCGCTGCCACGGGACCGGTTCACACCGACCGGCCCGCGACGTCTCCCTCTTCCGAGTCTCCCGAGGCCCTGCTCTCCCGCTCCCGCATTCTGCGTTTAAGGCCCCCGCATTGCCTGTGCGGGATGCGAATGGAGCTGGCGTCCGCCTCCGCCCGCGGATGGGGGGGGCCGCCGTGTCTGCCGCCGCAGCTGGCGTGGGTGGGGGGGGCCGCCGTGTCTGCAGGGTGGGGGGGGCCGCCGTGTCTGCAGGGTGGGGGGGGCCGCCGTGTCTGCGGGGTGGAGGGGGGCCGCCGTGTCTGCGGGGTGGAGGGGGGCCGCCGTGTCTGCGGGGTGGGGGGGGCCGCCGTGTCTGCGGGGTGGGGGGGCCGCCGTGTCTGCGGGGTGGGGGGGGGCCGCCGTGTCTGCAGGGTGGGGTGGCCGCCGTGTCTGCAGGGTGGAGGGGGGCCGCCGTGTCTGCCGCTGCAGCCTGGAGGGGGGGGGCCGCCGTGTCTGCAGGGTGGAGGGGGGCCGCCGTGTCTGCCGCTGCAGCCTGGAGGGTGGGGGGGGGCCGCCGTGTCTGCGGGGTGGGGTGGCCGCCGTGTCTGCGGGGTGGAGGGGGGCCGCCGTGTCTGCCACTGCAGCCGGCGGGGTGGAGGGGGGCCGCCGTGTCTGCGGGGTGGGGGGGGCCGCCGTGTCTGCGGGGTGGGGGGGGCCGCCGTGTCTGCGGGGTGGAGGGGGGCCGCCGTGTCTGCCGCTGCAGCCTGGAGGGTGGGGGGGGGGCCGCCGTGTCTGCGGGGTGGAGGGGGGCCGCCGTGTCTGCGGGGTGGGGGGCCGCCGTGTCTGCGGGGTGGGGGGACTCGGGCACGGGCGCTGCAGCCGCACAGCCTCCACCGTCGCGACATGCAGATTGTAAGTGCACGCGCACTAGATAGATTTTCAAATTGTAGAGACACAAACAATAAATAGGCGTGAATTTAGAAACCCAGATCAGCACATTCTAATTATCATTTTTTTCTTTTTGCTTATTGGAAGTTTTTAAGTATAAAAACGACTATAGCTTCATTCTGACCATTTGTTGTCAAATTCTAACAGTTTTTTCCCCACTACAGATTATAAAGATATCTTTAAAAACATTATATCCATCACTAAACATAGTTCTCCAAACACAGTTTGGTAAATACAGTCTAAGTTATATCGGAGCTCCCTCTTTCCAGCTTTATGTTTGTGTTAATGAAACCTAATTATCAGATTTTATTAGAGAGCTAAATCACTGTAATGACAAACATTGAAAATGAGGTCAATTAAACATTTTATGTATTTTTTCACCTTGTCATTGCTTAATTCAACATTTTGAGAATTTATTTATATTTAGCTTATATTCTCTAGAAATAAAAGGCATACATAATTTAAGGAGTAATGTCATCCTGCTATTCTACCTATTGAGAAAATCCTGAAATCTTTATTTATAACCTTATTACATCTTAATTTGGTTAATCAGTGTGGTGTAATAGTAAAATGTGATTCCTAATTTAAATATTTGATGTTATGAAAATAACGGGGCATCTAAAATATTACACATACTTCAAGAGAAGTGCTTCCAAATTACCTTTAGATAAGTTTACCTATCAAAACACATTATATGAAAAGACCTTTCCGTTGTAGGCTTTAAACATAAAAACCAAATTTTATTAGTTATGAATTTTTATTAGCTGTAAGCACCCCTAATTTTGCCAACAAAAATTTAATATTAACCTGAAGTAATATTAAACTGAGTCTGAAAAAATTCTGTCAGAAAGCAAAGAGAATCACAAATGCTATCAAGACATTTCATGGATACTATTGAATGTGAAGCCAATCTTACTGACAATAAGTTAAGATAATAGATCACTCCTTTTGCCATTTTTACATTATAATACACCAATTTAGGAATTCAATTTGCAAATGTCCTAACACCTAAAATATTTACCTTATCATTCAAAGGATTTAGCACACTTTGGATTATATAGGGCACAGTATAAATATGATGCATCCTTTAACCTTCCTTATAAGTCTGTCATATTGATGTACTAACATCTTACAAATATGATAATTTATATGTGTTAAAGAAACTAAGTACTTTAAACTCATGTGTATGTCTATAAATATTAAAATATATTTGCTAAATTTGTTAAATCATAACATAAATATACTGTGATATATTTCTAAAATTATACATACAATTTTGAAAAGTAAAAATTGTTCAAATAATATTATTCTACTGCTTTGGAAATAAAAGACCAAAAGACTCTTCAATAAACAAGTAGCAGGAAAAGCCTCACTGCTTAATGTTCTCCAACCATTTGAAAAAAATTACCACTAGACAATTTCACCCAAATGTTTCTTGTTCCTCCAAAGTCACCATTTTCCCCACCCGAGTTTCCCCAACTGTCAATGCAAGCCACAGCCTGAGTACTAGACACTTCCCTCCGAACTCCTCTGCTTGAAGCAGATGTTAGTGCTTGTTCTCAGCAGCAGATTTACACTCAGGAATATAAAGGTATAAACTGCTTATTGCTTTTATACATGGTTTTTGGAATCTTCGTGGGGGTATTATGTGTTTAACTATTAACATCATCCCTCACATAAATAGAAACACTACTATTCTCAAACATATTCAATTGAATAGACTTCTCATTATTCCATGGGCTTATTAAAAGATCTTTTATGGCTCCCAGTTAATTGAAATATAACTTCAATTTAACTTCTAGGTTTGGTTTTCCAATATAAATCAACATTAACACAAAAAATCAACTCATAATATGTTGTATACTATCTTCCTCCTCTTCCATATTTCAAAATGACATTGCATTTCTTCATGCTATGGGAAAATTCTATTAGTCTAATTAAACAAAGAAAATCTCCTCACATTATATGGTGTAGCTCCTCTTCCTCTAGTAATCTACCTATTCCCCTCTCAGTGCTGGATGCCTTTTGATTGTAAGGCATAAACAAAGCTGGGCATAGTAGCTCATGCCTGTAATCTTAGCATTTTCTGAAGCCAAGACGGGAGAAGAGCTTGAGGACAGGAGTTTGAGCCCATTGTAAGCAACACAGCGAGACCCATCTCTACAAAAACTAGAAAAAATTAGCTGGGCGTGATGGTGTCTGCCTATAGTCCCAGCTACTCAGGAAGCTGAAACAGGAGGATCTAGTGAGCCCAGGAGTTTGAGGTTGCAATGGGCTATGATGACATCACTGCACTCTAGCCCAGGCAACACAGCAAGACTATGTCTCAAAATAAAATAAAATAAATACTTGGTCATTGTGGATTATATGTTCTGATGTGTTGCTGAATTCGGATTGGTAATACTATATTGAGGGTTTTTGCATCTATATTCATAAGAGATACTTGTAGTTTTCTTTTTTGTTGTTGTGTCCTTTCCTAGCTTTGGTATCAAGGTGACACTGGCTTTGTAGAATTAGTTGGGGAGGATTCCTTCCTTCCGCATGTTATGGAATAATTTCTGCAGTGTGGATACCAGCTATTCTTTGTAGATCTGGTAAAATTCAGCTGTGAATTCATCTGGACCAGGTTGTATTTTTTTGCTGGTTTTTTTTTTTTTTTATTACTTCTTCATCCTTGTCACTCATTATTGGTCTGTTCATGAATTCTATTTCTTCCTGACTGTGTCTTGGGAGGTTGTGTGTTTCCAGGAATTTGTCCATTTCCCCTACATTTTCAAGCTTATGTATGTGGAGATTTTCATAGTATTCACAGATGATATTTTGAATTTCTGTGGTATCAGTTGTACTATCGCTTTTTAAATTTCCGATTAAGTTTATTTGGGTCCTTTCTCTTCTATTCATGGTTAATCTCACAAGAGGTCTATCAATTTTGTTTATCTTTGCAAAGAACCAAATTTTGTTTCATTGATCCTTTGTATTATTATTACAAATCGGGAAAAAAATTAAATTGTGGGCAAGACATGAACAGAAGTGTCTCTAATCAAGATAAATAATGGCCAATAAACATTTGAAAAAATGCTCACTGTCACTAATCATCAGGGATATGCAAATTAAAACCAAAATGAGATATCACTTTAACCCAGTTAGAATGGCCTTTATATGAAAAGTTCAAAAACAACAGATGCTGACATGAATTCAGACAGAAAGGAAGGCTTATACACTCCTGGTGGGACTGCATTTTCGTACAACATCTATGGAAAACAGTATGGAGATTCCTCAAGAACTAGTAGACCTACAATTTGAACCAGCAATCCCACTATTGGGAACTTAGCCAAAAGGAGAGAAGCCATATTACCAAAAAGACACCTTCACTCAAGTGGTTATAGCAGCACAATTCACAATTGCAAACATATGTAATCAACCCAAGTGCCCATCAATGCATGAGTGTCTTAACAAAATGTGGTATATGTGTAGTATAGAGTACTACTCAGCTATGAAGAAGGATGAATTAAGACTTTTTGCATAATTCAGATGGAACTAAAGATCATTATCCTCAGTGAAGTGTCAAAAGAATGGAAAAACAAACACTACATGTACTTGCTATTAAATTGGAACTAAATGATATGTGCACAGAGTTAAGTAAAATTTAGTGAATATCAGGACAGTGGGAGATGGGAGGAGGGGCTGAGTGAGAATCTACCTAACGGGTACAGTAAACACTATCTGGGTGTTGGCACACTTATAACCTGACTGAAGCATAACAAAATTGATCCATGTAACCAAAAGCATTTGTACCCTCCTAATACTTTGAAATAAAAATAAATAAATATATAAATAGCCATTGCAATCCTCTAACATTGTAACTCCGGTTTCTCCTCTATTTGTGGCACAACAATGGTATGACTCCAGAGATGTCATCAAATCGACAAAGATAGAACACGTAGCATAAACTACTGCCGTTTTGTTTTAGAAAATGGAGAAACTGTATGCAGAGTCCATGAAATTGAATGGGCATGTAGCCTATGTCCCAGAAATCTTATATCTGAATATATACTCAAGAGAATTAGTATGCAAACTTCTAAGAAGATATAAACAAGAACATGTATTTTAACACAGTTCATGTTAGGCAGCGTTCAGAGAACACTAAATGTTCATAACTAGAGAAGTGGATGTTTTGACAGTGGAAACAAACCACAATACCTTCTGCAGTTAAATGCAATTGCATAAAAACAGGAAACAAAACAAAGATTGTAGCAAAATACCATTTTAAAAATATTAAAAAGGCATCCTCAGGAACGATACTACATATTTTGAAAGTATACATACATATTGAAGACAGGTAAAATTTGTGACTAAAAATGAGAATAGGGATGCACTTAAAAGCAAACATACAAAATGAAACAAAAATGACAACACAGACAGACTAATGACACTAATGTGCAATGAACTTTATCACATATTAATTCAGCTTTCAGGAATAAATTCTCCAAAGAAAGATTAAAATATAATCAATTGAGAAATTGTGTGACATAATTTGTGGGGGGGTATTCTTTTTTTATTTTTTATTTATTTTTTATCTCAAATTCTGTGGGTACAAATATTATTGGGGTTACATATCTTGCCCCTGCCCCCCCACCCCGCTCTGCCAGAGCTTCCAGCGTGTCCAGTCTCCAAGTGGTGTGCCCTGCACCCACCATGAAAGTACCCTTCCCCCCCTCCCCCCTTCCACCTGTCCACCTCCCAATAACAGATTTTTTTTTAGACATTTTGGTTAAAGTGTGTTTCTTTGCCTCTCCCTAAAAAGGGAGAGAGGTGATCCTTTCCCCCATACAATGCTCATCACATCCTTAAGATGTGGGTCTCCCCCCCCAGATCCCTGGTGAACACTACAAATTTTTGAGCACCATAGTTTTAGTCTGTCAATACCAATTTGATGGCGAGTAGATGTGTAGCTCATTTTCCAGGTCTTGTGTCATCTCACTTTGGATTACAGGCTTAAGCTTAATCCACGATAGCATAAACGGTGCTAGTTCACTATCGTTTCTTAGGATTGAGTAATATTCCATTGTGAGTATATACCACATTTTAGTTATCCATTCATGAATTGATGGGTACTTGGGTAGTTTCCATGTACGTGCGATAGTGAATTGTGCTGTCATAAGCATTCGGGTGCAGATGTCTTTATAATAGAGTGACTTGTGTTCTTTTGGGGAGATGCCCAACAATGCTATTGCTGGGTCGAATGGTATTTCTATTTTTAGTTGTTAGAGGTATCTCCAAATTCTTTTCCACAGAGGTTGCACTAATTTGCAGTCCCACCAGCAGTGTAAGAGTGTTCCTGTCTCTCCACATGCTTGCCAGCATTTGTTGTTTTGGGATTTCTTGATACAGGCCGTTCTCCCTGGGGTTAGGTGGTATCTCATTGTGGTTTTGATTTGCATTTCTCTAATGATTAGAGATGTTGAACATTTTTTTATATGTTTGCAGGTCATAATTTTAGTTTTATTGTTACTGTTTGTGCTTCTATCTCTCCCCTTCATCGAAATGATAGTGTATGGGGTTGAATTGTTAAACATGATTAATAGTATGATGGAGAGGAAAGAAAGGAATCATATTTTCTATTTTATCTAATCTGTAGATCAAGGGTCCTCAAACTTTTTAAATGGGGGGCCAGTTCACTGTCCCTCCGACTGTTGGGGGGCCGTTGGAGAGTGCGGCACACATTCCACACATGCGCACTGTGGGCCCGGGGCGAGTCGGCTGCTAAGCAGGACAGGCAGCAGCAGCAAAAACACCAGGCTGGCCAGGTAAATGTTCTTGGCGGGCGGCATGTGGCCCGCCAGCCATAGTTTGAGGACGCCTGCTGTAGAGGCTTTTCTTATTTTTCACAGTCCAAAAGGGCTGACTTGAAAAGCTTACATAAATATACTTAAAGAAGCCAATTACTTCTGTTAGCCAAACATACCAATTTTAAGAAACCATATCTTTCATTTTAACCTACAACTATTTTCTGCTACATTTTTGCAATATTTAATTCTAGTGTACAATATCATGAGAAAAGACTTAACTGATCATCAAATAAGCAAGACTCCTAGCACACAGTGAGATTTTAACAAGAAAAACACCTGTTTTATGTGAAATGAACAATAATTCTGATTGAATTCATTCCAGTGGTAAAAGATCTTTCAATGTTCCTCGAATTTATACTCAAACTTGTAAGATGACTTTGGATGCCCTGTGGGGGAAGATAGTGGAGAAGAGAAGACACAGGAAAGCAAACAGAAGAGTGTAACAGTAATCCAATCGAAGATTCCAATCACATTTTGAAGTTAGAACCAAAGCACTATTTATACAGTCCGATTTTTTTTTTCTTGATGTTCAAGTGAGTTTTTGGCACTGTGCTCAATAAATGGTAATATTATTAGTAAATTCCAGATATTTGTTTCCTTAAAATGATCTATATTTTTAAATATATAGTTTTGGGTAAGCGAACAAATTGTATATACTTTTTTTTACTTTTAAAAATCTATTTACTGGCCGGGCACGGTGGCTCACACCTGTAATCCTAGCACTCTGGGAGGCGGGTAGCTTAAGGTCAGGAGTTCGAAACCAGCTTGAGCAAGAGTGACACCCTGTCTCTACTAAAATTAGAAACAATTAGCCAGTCAACATTTAAAAATGGAAACAAAAAAATTACCTGGGCATGGTGGCACATGTAGTCCTTGTAGTCCCAGCTAATTGGGAGGCTAAGGCAGGAGGACCACTTGAGCCTGGAGTTTGAGGTTGCTGTGAGCGAGGCTGATGCCACAGCACTCACTCTAGCCCAGGCAACAGAATGAGACTCTGTCTCAAAAAAAAAAAAAAAAATCTATTTACTTTACATAGAATATAGAAAAGTAGAAAAAAGAGTTCAGTTCTCTCATTCTTGATGAAGCAAAGCAACTAGTTAATTATAATTCATTAATTAAAATCAGTCTTTGAATATATAAAATTTTCCATATCAAAAACACTTTAGATTTTCAGGAATAAGATATCCTATGATGTCATGCTTTATTCTAATACTAATTTTATGACATATGCAAGTTAATACTAGATATGTTTTTCTGAGGTTCCTTGAGGTTTGCTCTGATATGATTGATCTCAGGTATGGTTATTCAAAGCAAATTGTAAGAAATTTGTAGTCAGAGGCAATGGGACTTGGTATCTTATGTAAAATTTAATGCATATTGTTCCAAATAATGAATGAGAAATATAAAAATAATTATTGATTAAGAAAAGTGGTTGAATTAATTGAATTTTACCCAGCTTGTTCATTTTTTGGCTCATTGACTAAAACTAATTATCACATAATCAAAATTTTGAGCTATGAAGTAATATATATTATTTTTTCTTTATTTGGCAAAATAATATATGCAATATAGTTCTTTCTATTGTATAAACCTATGCAAATCAACTTTAACTACTTTCATATACATTAGTAAGAATCCTAAAATGCTTGTACATATCTCTGACCCTTGCTAAAAGTTAAGTCATTTGAGGTGAAGAACAATATTATGAATACAAAGTATAGTCAATTTTTCCCAGCAGGGGGGTGGAGCAAGATGGCGGACGAGTAACACCACCAGACAGAGTGTCTCTGCAGAAAAGATAGATTCTAGCAGAAATTAGAAAAAAGAAGCAAGAAGACGAGCATACAGAGGACGAGGGCCGGAAGGAGGGGTACCTGAGACCCCGGGAGGAGGCTGCAGAGGAAAACTGGAGGCTGAGACCCCCCGAGCAGCCTGGAGACCAGTGGCAAGGGAAGGTGGATTTGCTGTTTCCCCTCCACTGCATTTGGGACTGCTGGTGGGCTCCCCAGCAGGTGGAGAGACCTGCGGACACCAGCCCAGAGACGGCCGCCACCAGCCAGCGGTGAGCCTGTAGCAGACGTGGCACCAGGTTCCCAACTTCCTCTGGGCACCTCCGTGTGCACAGACCCGAGCCGCGCGGCATGCGCCATATTGCCTCCTCCTCCCCTCCGCCGACCCTACCCACGGCTGCCCAGAGAGACAATACAGCCACCAGTCAGAGGCACCTACAGGGAGTGGGACCTTCCCTTTTGGGACCCCACAGCTGACTCAGGGGAACTCAGACTGTGAGCTCCCTACCCACCCGCCCTCCCAGGTGCTGCTGGCACGGTGTTCCCAGGAGAACGGTACCGACTCAGAGGCTGAGAGGCATAGACCCAGCTTGGGCTCCCTGTGGGTGAATTGGGACCGGAAATCCTCTCCCTGGTGGGGATACAGTTTGAACTCTGAGACCCAGAGGTCGGACCTGCAGACAAGATCCCCTGCACCGAGGCCTCGCATTGCCCCGGGCACAGAAGGGTTATACGTGAACAGCCTACTGAGGTGTGTGTGCCTCCAGGGGCAGATCGGCATCCTAGAGGGCAACCCTCCTCCCAGGAGGAGGCCGTGCGCCCAGCCAAGGTGGCGTTCCTGTGCAGGGAACCTCACCGCCGGCATCACAATCCGGGGAGGCCTGGTGATGTGTGGTCTGGCCTGCTGGCAGACGCCGAGGAGTAGGTGCCGAGTTGGGGAGGGTGGAAAGAAGCGAGGCCTGCTCCAGACTGCGGGTCTCAGACAGCCCCACCCCCACACACAGACTTTCTGGCTGAGCGGGACCATTCCAGCCCCGCCCTGACAGCTTTCCCTGGAGGCAGAGAACAGAACTTTGACCCCTGCTCACTGCCTGAGGGCAGGCTTACCCAACCCAGCTCCGCCCAGAACAAGAGCTGATAACAGGACACAAAATCAACAGCATAGCCTGTTCCTCCAAGCAAACGCCACCTACTGACAGGGACGGCATCTTGCACAGCCTTTCCACGGCACCCACTGACTCAATATACAGGGAGTGGTCCAATTTCACCCACAGACACCACCTAACGTCTCAGAAACTAAACAAGGTGTGTGAATACCCAAACAATAAAGGAAAGAAACAACAACTGATCGACATGGGAAGAAATCAGCGAAAGAACTCAGGAAATATGAAGAACCAAACGGAAAACACACCCCCAAAGAGGAGCACCAGCCCCCTAGAAACGGACACCGACCAAAATCAGGCAACCAATATGACAGAAGAGGAATTTCGTATGTGGATCATAAGAACACTCACCCAGCTGCAACAACAACTCAATAACCAACACAAAGAAACCACAAAAAGCCTCCAGGATATGGAAAAAGAAATGGGCACAATGAAGAAAAGTTTAACCGAACTCCTAGAAATGAAGAATCAATTCAAGGAACTACAAAATACAGTGGAAAGTCTCAAGAACAGGGTAGATCAAACAGAAAAAAAGAATCTCAGAGCTTGAAGATAACACCCTCCAATTAAATAAATCAGTCACAGAAATAGAGCAGAGAAACAAGAGAAAAGAGCAAAGCCTACAAGAGCTGTGGGATTATGTGAAGAAACCTAATGTGAGGGTCATAGGGTTACCAGAAGGGGAAGAAGACAACACACAAGGGTTGGACAAGCTGTTTGAAGATATAATAGAGGAAAATTTCCCAGGTCTTGCTCAAAATCTCGATATACAAATTCAAGAAGCTCAGAGGACCCCTGGGCGATTCAATGCAAACAGGAAGATGTCATGACATGCAGTCATCAGACTGACCAAAGTATCAACTAAAGAGGCCATTCTAAGAGCTGTAAGACAAAAGAAACAAGTAATATACAAGGGAAAGCCAATTCGAATAACATCAGACTTCTCTAATGACACTTTACAAGCAAGGAGAGACTGGGGCCCCATTCTCACTCTTCTGAGACAAAACAATGCCCAGCCTAGAATATTATTCCCTGCAAAACTAAGCTTTGTATATAGAGGAGAAATAAAAACATTCTCAGACAAGCAAAGGCTCAGAGAATTCACCAAGACAAGACCAGCCCTATAAGATGTACTTAAAACAGCGTTACTCACGGAACATCATAATAATAACCCACGGATATAAAAACAACCAAAACCCAAAGATATTAAAGGCCAGATATTACAATGGCTCAAGACAGAAATCATAGCAACAGCATCCAACCCAACAGAATGAACAGTAATCTACGTTACCTATCAGTTCTCTCAATAAATGTGAATGGCTTAAACTCTCCACTCAAGAGACATAGGCTGGCTGAATGGATAAGAAAATACAGGCCAAGTATATGCTGTCTTCAGGAAACACATCTAACCTGCAAGGATGTATATAGACTAAAAATAAAAGGGTGGAGATCAACGTTCCAAGCAAATAGAAGCCAAAAGATGGCTGGTGTGGCAGTTCTAATTTCTGACGATTTAGTTTTTAAACCAACAAAAATAGTAAAAGATAAAGAGGGTCATTATATAATGGTGAAGGGCACAGTTCAACAAGATGAAATACCAATTTTAAATATATATGCACCCAACTTAGGTGCACCCAGATTCATAAAGCAAACCTTATTGGATCTAAGCAAATGGATTAATAGCAACTCCATAATCACTGGAGATTTCAACACCCCACTGATGGCACAAGACAGATCCTCCAAACAGAAAATTAATAAAGAAACAATGGACTTAAACAAAACTCTAGAACAAATTTCTAGAGACACACAGCCTCCCTAGGTCAACCAGGAAGAAATAGATTCCCTGATCATACCAATCTCAACAGCTGAAATAGAAACAGCAATTAAAAATCTCCCTAAAAAGAAAAGTCCTGGTCCAGATGGCTTCACACCCGAATTTTACCACACTTACAAAGAAGAACTAGTACCTACCTTGCAGAAACTATTCCACAACATCGAGAAGAACGGAAACCTCCCCGACGCCTTTTATGAAGCGAATATTACTCTGATACCAAAACCAGGAAAGGATGCAACAAAAAAAGAAAACTACAGACCAATATCCCTAATGAATATAGATGCAAAAATTTTCAACAAAATCTTAGCTAACCGCATCCAGACGCTTATCAAAAAAATAATCCATCACGACCAAGTGGGCTTCATCCCAGGGATGCAGGGATGGTTCAACATACGTAAATCTAAAAATGCAATTCACCACATAAACAGAAGCAAAAACAAAGACCACATGGTTCTTTCAATAGATGCAGAAAAAGCTTTTGACAAAATTCAACACCCTTTCATGATATGAACACTTAATAAAATAGGCATAGAAGGAACATACCTAAAAATGATACAAGCCATATATGACAGACCCATAGCCAACATCATACTGAATGGGGAAAAATTGAAAGCATTCCCACTTAGAACTGGAACCAGACAAGGCTGCCCACTATCTCCACTTCTATTCAACATAGTGCTGGAAGTACTGGCTACAGCAATCAGACAGGAAAGTGAAATTAAAGGTATCCAAATAGGGGCAGAAGAGATCAAACTTTCACTGTTTGCTGATGATATGATATTATATTTAGAAAACACCAAAGATTCAACCAAGAAACTCCTGGAACTGATCAATGAATTTAGTAAAGTCTCAGGATACAAAATCAATACACAGAAATCAGAGGCATTCATATACGCCAACAACAATCTAATTGAGAACCAAATCAAAGACTCAATTCCCTTCACAATAGCAACAAAGAAATTAAAGTACCTAGGAATATACTTAACCAAGGACGTAAAAGACCTGTACACGGAGAACTATGAAAGACTGAGGAAGGAAATAGCAGAGGATGTAAACAGATGGAAATCCATACCATGCTTGTCGATCGGCAGACTCAACATCATTAAAATGTCTATATATCATGTCAGTTTTAAATGATTTTTATGCATGCATCAAATTAGGATTCTTGCTTGGTAAAATTTGTTATCCAATGTTTTGGGGTTCCTAAAAGTACAGAGATATCATACAAATAACATTATTATATATGAATTTTATTTACTTGCATTACATTTCTCCCAAATACACTAACACTCAAGGAAAAGTGTTTTGTTTTTAAACTACTTTTACTCTTAGGGTAAATGAGGGATATAAGGCTTAAAAAGTTCTACCATTTAAGAAACCAGTCTATAGAAAGAATTCAAAATAGACTCTTATATCCTCACTATTCACATTATTTATATGTTCAATGAGTTTTGTTTATAAATTAATAAACCTCTAGGCTATAGTTTGTTCTAAATAAATATATAAAATTACCTTCAGGCCGGGCGCCGTGGCTCACGCCTGTAATCCTAGCTCTCTGGGAGGCCGAGGCGGGTGGATTGCTCAAGGTCAGGAGTTCGAAACCAGCCTGAGCAAGAGCGAGACCCCATCTCTACTATAAACAGAAAGAAATTAATTGGCCAACTAATATATATAGAAAAAATTAGCCGGGCATGGTGGTGCATGCCTGTAGTCCCAGCTACTCGGTAGGCTGAGGCAGCAGAATCGCTTGAGCCCAGGAGTTTGAGGTTGCTGTGAGCTAGGCTGACGCCACGGCACTCACTCTAGCCTGGGTAACAAAGTGAGACTCTGTCTCAAAAAAAAAAAAAAAAAAAAAAAATTACCTTCAGCTCAAATATATTAGTTCTTTATTACTATTCTATTACTTTGTTTTGCTTTTAAATGTGCCCCTGATTCCTTTGTTTTTAGTGATTTTTCCACTTCAATCTGTTACCGGCACTGCTAGTACTAACAGAATAGTATTTTAAAAATAAATCAGATTTCCATTTTTTTCATATTCAAGGTCTTTCTTCCACACATATAACTTACTATCTAGTACAAAATAATGCCTATAATTGTGTTCCTTTAAATGAAGAATGAAATTAGCATTTAATCAAAAAGAGTAAATAATTTTCAAATAATTTTTTGCACAAAGGATATATGTTATTTAAAACTTATAGAATACATATACCCTAAATCAACCAATAAATATATATTAATAATAACATCCTTTCTAGGAAATAAAACAGAAAAGATTCTGAGTTAACCTTGAATCTCCAAAATGTTATGGACCCAGAATTAAAAGTAAATTCATCTCTACCCCAAAAGAAGTTCTGAACACTAAAGCGCCACAAGCCTAGTGCAGCTGCCGTCTCACTTTGGCTATTTTACAGTCCAAAATCTTGCCTATCTGCTATAGTAAGCGTCACTACGAAGCACTCCTGTCGATAGGACCTGTTTGGTGGCACACTTTCTTTAGCTGTGTTCCTATTGTGGGAAAGTTTTCATAGGCTCACATACTTGGGAAGAAATCCCTTGCCAGACAAAATAATCTTTTATTTAAGAATGTAAGCTCTTATCTCAGGGAGCACTTAAGCAAAAAAAAGATCATGAATGATAAATATCAGAATGAAGAAGAGGACATCTAAATTGAAAAAAATAGAGATAAAGCTGCAGCCCCCAAGCCCCAGCCGGTGGCCCAGTGCCCAGCGCGGGCTGTTACGACCGGCAGAGAGGAGCCTCGGCCACCCCTCCACTCACCCCTACCCACCGCCCCTAGCCCCTGCGTGGGAACGTGTCTTCCATGAAACCTGTATCTGGTGCCCAAAAGGTTGGAGACTGCTCTTCTAGTGAATAGGTTATCTATTAAATACAAACATAATTTTGAACATTTATAAGTTTATTTTATTTTTTAGTTCTTTGTTAGATTTATTTTCATGTTATTAGGTGTTTATTTTTTGTATGAATTTTTATTCCCTTTTCCCATTTTTCTATTAGATTCTGTTTTCCTTGAACATGTGTAAACCATATTGATAGATTATAAACACTGATATATAATCCCTCCCGCTTATATGTGATTGCTGTATGTGTCCATCTGTATTTTTACCAGTGATAATGTTGAAATTATAAGTAGACTTTTAATTCCTTGTTACTCCAAATGGCTATGAAGTTCCCTAATTTTCATTGACTGAATTTAAATTATTTTTCACTTCATTCAAAACTGTAAATTTTAGAACATACACAATTTGAATGTATATTTTGGTCTGTATCTGGAACTTTTATTTTGTATTTATTTTACAACTGGAATTAGTACCATAATATTTCCACACTGTAATATTGCAATATTAGAGAGTTGACATAGTCAGGATCTCATAGTTAGTATGTATTAACAACTTTCCTGCTCATTAACTCATATTTATTCTCCTAAAAAATCCAAGTGTTTTTAATAAATTAAATTTTTCCTTGAGATTAATTTTGATTTTTAAAATCATAGATTATTTTTGGAAAGATTAATTTGTAATATAGATCTTCAAAATGGAGAACATTTTATGTCACATCGTGTATTCAATTTTGTACCCCTCATTAATCTTTTGAAATTTTTATACAAATTCTTCATAATAATTTATACACATATATCTAGATATTTTATTGTATCTCCCTCAAACACTTAGGAAATTTTCCATTCTTTTGTGAGGATAGTATACTAGAAATCAGTTATGTAATTGCATTTTAAGTGGCAGCTACATTGAACATTCTTATTTTCTTTTTATTTCTTAACAGTAAAAATGGATGCCATTTTATTATTATGCAATCAAGTCAACATTTATGGAAATATATGTATTTTTATTTTTGTAATTTGACTTTAAATTAACGAGTGTTTAAAAATAAAACATTCTTTAAAAATATGTTGACTTTTAGTATTTTTAAGAAACTATTATGTATATTTATGTATAAAACATCAAAATACTGTATTTATTAACGTATGTATATACTCGTCTTTCTTAGGCATTTGTTTTTCTAATATCTTGCTTGTTTCACTCATTTAAGTAGGTTTATACATTCATGATCAATATTATAATACTCTACATATTGTATAAAAGAAAAAAATCAATAAAGAAGGGGATACATAAGTAAAAATGAGAGAAAAGAAGGGAAAAGTAAACATGAAGGGAAAGAAAAAGAAAGAATGAAAGAAAGATGGACATTACTGTCCTTTGAGTCTCACTAGAATGAAAAGAAAGGAAATTTTCAAAAATCTATACAGATAAAACAAATCTGTAATAATTTTCTTGATATCCTTTTAGTAGAATTTAGTTTCCCCTTATTAATACTATTAAATACTCTGCATTGTTTGGCTTTTTGCTAATACTGTGCAGGGCTTTCCATAAATGTGCAGCTTTTGTGACCTTAAACTATAACACAAGATAACCTCAGCATAATTTGCCAGATACCAGAGATTTGAAAATAAAACTAGAGATGGAAATATTCATAAAACATATTTTATAGCCTTAGTTCTTAGCATACACATTGCTTTATATTCTTTGCCCAATTTTTAATGTTGGGGCATAATCATGAACCATTCAGGGAAAGGATATATTCCTATAAAGGAAATAAAAATGATAATTTAACAGTGAAATACTTGAAAATAGTGTGAAGAAAAAAAGAAAGATGTAATAGTTGTATAATAATCAGGAAAACAACAAAGTTAATTTAGGTCAAAGAATTTTGACAGCAAGGACATGAGCCACTGGAAAATCCAGAAGTATTTACTGTCTTAAGCAGTATCCTAGACTTTTGATATGCTCTTTTTGAACATAGAGTTCTAGAAGAAAAAGGGGACACAATTTGAAGTATTTGTGTACTATAGCCTCATAATACAAGTAAGTAAAACAATTGGTAATGTCTTCTACATAATGTAAACAAAACTAAATAAAAATGAAATATAGCAGACAATGAATGCTCACTTGGAAACAAGATCTTTCAAAAGGCTGTGGCTGTACTTAAAAGAAGCAAACCAATTTAAATCAAATAATCTAATGAGTATTATCCAAGGGAAAATAACCATCTCATATTTTATGCATGTAGTATAATGAACTGAAAAACACAATAAAGCAATACATTAGATTAGCATAATTTTATTTCACTATTTAAATTAGAAATTGATTTTATTTCAATTACTGCACTCTCCTTGGGTTTTTACATATTTTATTTTCAAACTATGCTTTTGTTTAAATGTAGTACAGTTCATTGTTTTACATGGGTACCTACCATATTATATCCTAACACTAACACTCTTGGAGGCCGAGGCAGGAGGATTGCTTGAGGTCAGCAGTTCAAGACCAGCCTGAGCAAGAACTAGACATTGTCTCTACAAAAAAACCCAGAAAAATTAGCCAGACGTGGTGGTGTGTGCCTGCAGCCCCAGCTACACGGAGGGAGCCTGAGGCAGGAGGATCGCTTGAGCACTGGAGTTTGAGGCTGCAGTGAGCTGTGATGATGCAAATGCACTGTACCCAGGGTGACAGAGGGAGACTGTCTCAAAAAAAAAAAAAAGTATTTGGCTGAAATTTCCAACTTCTACAGACTCATTGATATCATGCATTTTCGACACAAATTCTGCTAGAAGACATAATTGTTGAAATTAGCTTTTCCTCCATTCTCAGACTTAAGCCATAAATTCTCATAAATGAAGAAGAAAATACAATTTTCCCTAACATCTGGAATTTCGGAGAAAATTAGCATACTGATTCTGAAAGGTAAAAGGTCTCCCACAATGACAGGCGTACACATAAGATACTATTATTGTTTATTTTAATTAAGTTTTATTAAATCATAGAAATTCAAATAAACTAAAAGCATATTTGCATACTCCATATCTTTATGATCTGCTAGTGATCACAGCAATGATGAAGCCAGGCATTTTTAGTACTGCTAAATTATAACATTCAATACATATTTTTATACATCCTCCCAGCATGGTGTGACTTATACCTAATAAATGTTAATTAAATGAAGCAATAGAGAGTATACTATTAAAGTTAATGTTCTATATAACATCCTAAAAATATGTTAATATTAGATAATGAAAAAGTTACCAGTTTTAATCTAGTGACTGTCATATTAACCCGCATCATCTCAATGTAGCAATCAAAAATGATATAAAACTTCTGCATATGAATTGTTTACTTTATTTATTTTTCCACATATCTTCTGACTTAATGTGTTATATATAACAAAGTTTAAAGTATTTAGACAACAGAGAATTAGAGGGTTGGGGGGGCAAGAGGAGTGGATGATGACAAATTACTTAATGGGTACAATGTACATTATTAGGTTGATGGGTAAACTAAAATCCCTGACTTCACCACTATGCCATATAGCCATGTAACAAAATTATAGTTGTACCCTATAAGTTTGCACAAATAAAACAAATGGATAGGAAAAAAAAGTACTCAGAAAGCTAAAGTTACTTCTTAGAATTTTTTAAGTTTTTATTTTTGGGTTTCTTAATTAGATAGCTACAGTTGCTGATAAGAGGAAGTAGGGTGTAGGTCGTTTGGTTATAATTATCTCTAATAAATAAGATTTACTAAAAAATATTAGCTTCTATAATTGTTAGGTGCCAGAGGCACTAGGTGTAGATGACTCTAGGCCAATCACATAAAGTATCTTTACCAGTAAAATGAAAGAATCTCCTTTGAAGTTGCTAATGCTTTTTAACATTTATTATTCTGAATATGTTTCAGCCCTTGTACTATTCAGTTTAAAGGTGTTGTCCATTTCATCACTATAAAGTACATATGGTAGGTGCCATGATTATTTTCACTTTAGAGACAAAGAAACAGAGAGACTGACTTATTTGAATTTTGTACCATTCATTTTTTTCCATGCATATTTACCATGGTATATGCTGGTTTTAAATGTGCTGTTATTGAATGATTACTCCTAATTACATTTAGCCAATGTAGACACCTAATAGACATAAAGTTCACACTAGCAAATAGTTGAGTCTTGATTTGAATTCAGTCTGAGGCTAAACTAATCACCTTTAGCCACAGTCCAGTCTGCATTACAGTGAAAGAAATGGAGGAAAAGCAGGGAATAACTACTCAGAAATAAATCAGTCAATGAAATTTTAAGTATTGCATTACTTTCACATTGTTCTTGAACATAAATCAATCTATTGTAAAAATGTTGCTAAATTTGAAATACTGTAGAAGCAGTTGTTCTTTTTTAAAAAGAACTCTATCTCTCAGTTCAGGAAGAAGAAAAACAAGAAGAAAAACATAACATATTCTATGAACTATACATGCAATTAGTGGAAAATAGACAGAAACCCAGACCATAGGCATGCATAAATGTGTTATCTACATACAAAAACTGACAAGTAAACAATTTCAAAAGTTCATGCATTTCCTTCCCAGTTTTCAATGAAATATTATACAGTGAAGAGAATTATCAATTTTTGTCCTAGAGAGAGATATTTAATTCGTACTTTAATTATAATAATATCCACATATTTAAATATTAATCTCTGTAATTTTATTTCTCATAATAAAAGTTTAATATTATTTTGGAAGGATCCTATTGTTCCTCTGTTTTTAGTTTTAGATGCATCTCAATACTGTTTTACTTAGTGGCTGTACTAATTTACGTTCCCATCAGCAGCGCATGGCTGTCCCTCATTTTCTGCATCCCTATCAGTATCTGTTACTTTTTGTCATTTTGATAGTAGTCATTTTAACTGGGATGACATTATATCTCTTTGTGGTTTTGATCTGCTTTTCGCTGACAATTAGTGATATTGAGCATTATCTATATATCTTTTTACCATTTGTATGTCTTCTGAGAAATATCTATTCAGATATTTTGCCCATTTTAATTGGATTATTATTATTTTTGTTTTGCTGCTGAGTTGTTCAAGTCCCTTATATATTATGGTTATTAATTCCTTGTCAGATGAATAGTCTGCTAATATGTTTTCCCATTCTGTAGGTTGTTTCTTCACTCTGCTGAGTGTTTCCTTTGCGGTGCAGAAGCTTTTTATAATAGTGAGATGTGATCCCATCTGTCTGTTTTTGTTTTGTTGCCTGTGCTTCTGAGGCCTTACTCAAAAATCTCTGCCCAGTCCAGTGTCCCGGAGCATTTCCCCAGTGTCTTCTTCTAGAAGGTAAATGATTTCAAGTCTTATATTAAAGTCTTCAATCCATCTGGGGTTTTTAATATGATGAGATACAGGGATTTAGTTTCATTCTTTTGCATATGGATTTCCAATTTTTGCAGCACCATTTGTGGAAGAGACTGTCCTTTCCATAATGTATGGTCTTGGTGCCTTTGTTGAAAGTCAATTGGCTATAGATATTTGGTTACTATAACTTTTGGTATGTTTTCAAGTTGGGTAATGTGATGTATCTAGCTTCGTGCTTTTCCCTCAGGATGGTTTTGGCTATTTAGAGTCTTTTGTAGTTCCATACAAAAGTTTTGTGTCTTTTTTTTTTCTATTTCTATGAAGATTGTCATTGGTATTTTGAAAGGGATCACATTGAATCTATAGATGCCATTAGGTACTATGGGCATATTAACAATATTAATTCTTCTAATCTACAAATATGAGATATATTTTTGTTTTGTGTGACCTCTTCAATTTTTTTCATCAGTGTTTCATAGTTTTCATTTTAAAGATCTTTTCTTTTTTTTTGTTAAATTTATCTCTAGGTAGTTCATGATCCAGAAATCCCACTGCAGGATATATATTCAAAAGAACAGAAAGTATAGTGAAGAGACAGCTACTGTCCCATGTTTATCACAGCACTATTCACAACATTCAAGATATGGAATCAACTTACGTGCTCATCAATGGATGAATGGATAAAGAAAATATGGTATGTATACATGATGCAATATTATTCAACCATGAAAAAATGAACTCCTGTCATTTGAATCTACATAGATGGAACAAGAGGACTTTATGTTAAATGAAATAAGCTAGGCACAAAAAACCAAATAACCACATGTTGTCACTCATATGTTGAAGCTAAAAAAGTGGATCTCATGGAGGTAGAGATTAGAATGGTGGTTACTAGAGACTAGAAAGTGGAGAGGTAAGGGAAATAAGATAGGTTGGTTAATGGGTATGCAAATATAGTCAGATAGAATAAATAAGTTCTATTGTTCAATACTTTAGTAGGGTAGTAAGTATAGTTAATAATACTTTATTGTATATTTCAAAATAGCTAGAGTAAAGTTTTGGAATGTCGCTAAAACAAAGAAATGATAAATGTTTGAGGTGATGGTTATCCCAATTAACCTGATTTGATCACTACATATTGTATGCATGTAGCAAAATATCACATGTACCCCAGATATGTGTACAATCATTATGTATCAATAAAAACTTAAAAAAGCATTATTTATCAATAATACATCAAACTACTAGCTATAAACACTACCTGTGGGATCTCATTTAGCCTCATTTTTGTAAGTTTCATCAATAAGTAAATGACTTTCAAGTTTATTTCTCTAATATAGAAACTTAACTCCATATTCATACATAACAGAGCTCGTATTATATCTTCCCCTGTGTGATCAACAGGTATCTTAAACTTCACAGTGTTTAGCTCACCACCTATGCATTGTCTCAAATCTTCTCCTCCAAAAGGCTTTCCTATGTCAATCAATGGTAGGTCCATTCATTAAATAGCTCAAACCGAAAACCTTTGTAGTTGTCCTTACTCCTTCTCCCACAATTCCATGTGCATTCCACTATCTAATGCTGTTTGTTCAGTTCTCAAATACACCCAGAGTCAAATAATTCTCAAAGAGTATTTTACTACAAACCTGGCCAGGCCTTGAATTATTGCCGCAGTGTCCTAACTTAAGTATTTGTTTCTATTTTTGCATATACAGACACTATTTTCCACACAGAAACTAAAGCGAAGCTTTAAAAATCAAAGGCAGATAATGCTATTCCATCCTCATCTCACAGACTTAGGATAAAAGTCAAGGGCTTACGACGGCCCACGACCCAGACGTCGCGGAGCCAGTTGCTTCCCGGCCTCGGCTCCTCTCCCGGCCTCGGCTCCTCTCCCGGCCTCGGCTCCTCTCCCGGCCTCGGCTCCTCTCCCGGCCTCCACTCCGCCCTGGCCCCGGGACCTCGCCCTGCTGCCCCTCAACACCCCGGGTCTCCTCACACGGCCACCTCAGCACGTCAGTTCTAGCTGTTCATTTCGCCTGAAATATTCTTCCCCTAGGAAACACTCTCTGGCTTCTTAAAAGTTTTGTATTCAAACAATTTTGTCAAGTGGTCTGATTTCGCCACACCCTACATTTTCGGCTCACTCTTCCAGAACAGGTTCTTTGCTAAACTGATTCTCGTTAATCAGTTTCTTAGATCTATTTCCTCTCACTACAATAGCTGAAGCTGCCTCTCATGATAGCTCTCCATTATTTGCTCAATTTTTACTTCACAGTATTCATTTTACTTCTGTATTAATCACAGGAATAATTTTATTTGTGAATTTTTCTACGAGCTGATTTCCAGTCTTTTCCCATAAGAGGTAAACTTGATGATATTTCATTCCTAGAAATACTGAGCTAGATCACCATTTCCACAGCTCCTGTGGATCAGGTCTCCCTAATTGATACTGCGCTTTCATCAATAATGACAATAACTGCATCCATCTGCCTTCTGATAATTAATTCCCATCCCCTGGACTCTCTTGTTTAGGGCACTATTTTCCCCATTACTCTCAGTGGAGTTCTGCTATGGCATCTTCTTCCTTTAGCCCAGCCACCAAAGCAAAGCCACCACTGAAGTCATTTGTGATGTTGTGCATCCTCTCACAAGAACATTCTTTCTTGCTTCTGTGCCCTTCTTTGTAACACAATACCTGCCATGTCTTCTGGTCTCGTGTAACATATCCACTTTAGCATGCCTACATCCCTAAGCTGTTAAATCCCTTACTCTACTCTCCGTCCGGGCAGTTCCATCATTTCCCCAGCACTTAATGTGGACTATTACTTGTTCCATACTTCTAGGGGCCATTTCAGCAGTTTGTGCCATCACATGGAGTCTTTGGCAGGCTGTTGTATCCCGAGTTCTATGAGTGCATGTTAAAATCAATAAATACTAAATACTCCCTTATCCAGCTATATATTCTGTCCACTTCATGTAGTTCCATGAATACTCTCTTGCTCTTGCAAGGAAAGAAGGCGAGAGTAGACACTGGGTGAAGGCCCACTTGTCCTGCGAAAAGGAAGGCTTTGCATTATCTCCAAACAATGCAGCCCTTAATATGGAATTTTGGTCCATTTCTGCAGACTAAGAGGGTTTCAAGCAATCTCAGGATTCAAAAATATTCAGATATATAGACCCAGTAGTCTTTATTCCATGTATTTTTTGCTCAACCAATGCCCTGACCTAGCCATAGCAGACTTACCTTGGTGGAGACTTAAACTCTCTTTGGATCTACTATTTTTGTTATTAGCTCTGGGGCTTGTCACTCAGATTTCTTTTCCCTCTAGCAGCAGCAGATGATGGACTCTAAATGCTATTAAGGAGGCCTCTGGCTTGCACAGTTACCTACTAGTAGCTTATAGATTATTCTCCTCCTTTTCTTATCTTTTTTGCAAATACATCGTTAAACCCAGCAATAACCTCTAAATCCCACCATTCGTATAGTTACTCTACTCCCCTACCCCAAATTTCTCTAAAGCCTGACACATTCCTCCCACTGGAATTCCAGCTCACTTTATCACAGTTCATTTTTTTTTTTTTTTTTTTTTTATGATTGCAATGCTATCTTGGGCCAGGTACAGTCATTTTTTATTCCCTCACTGATAGTGGGGTTCTCATTCCCAGTAAGTTAGTATCTGATCTAACTTCAAATTTCCATCTTTCACATCCTGTTATAGGATAAATTTGGAATAGGTTTGGGTAGAGGAAGAGCTTGAACTAAGACACAGTCCCAATCAAGATTTATGCTGATCCCACAGGTACCTTGGACCTTGGAAGCTGCCTAAGACCTTGAACATTTTTCCATTTTCACTAAGGAAATCGGTATTCACTCTCAACTTCAAACAGTGCGTATAGGCTTCTCAGGAAGAAGACGTGACATTCGGCAAAATGCCTCTCTTCAGAGGAGGCACTTTCCAAAGAGAGCTCATGGCCGAGAGGAACTGCTATTAGCACTCCAGATCATGAGGAAATAAACTCAAAGTATTAAAGCTACATGTGGAGATGCATCAAATAATTCACTTCAGAGGGAGTTAAAGGGAGTATCTAGCAGGATACCTACAGTGCCTCTATAAGCAGAAGGCAAGGAAAACATTTTATGTTCAATTTTAGTACCTTAGTTTCAGAGTTAACAAAATGATGTCTGAGTGATTATGTACCATAGGAAGTTAGATATGATTCAAGATCTTAACAAAAAACCTTGGACTGAAGATACAGGTTTTAGATTTATAGAATTTAATAATTGATATCATGGTTTAGGTGAATTTAACTAGGAACAATCCAAGGAAAAATAGTACCCTAGTGAAGACTAATATTTAAGCATAAAGGAAGACGTGCATAGGAACATAAATGTCAGGTAACAAGATATTTATAAACAAAAAGGTTTCCATTTGGGGGTCTATTCAAATGCCAGAATATTTGATATTCAAATAAGAAATATAATTCACTTTGATATTTATATAACAGACCTCTAGTAAAGCTTTGTTGAATTTGTTGAAATTAGAATAAATTAATAATAAGATATGAATTGCAATTTAGCTAAAAATTTTCAGGTATGGTACTTTATAAAAAAAAAACTCCTTATATATTTTATTTATTTCTAAAAATCCCTGTATCTCTAGTTGACTTCCTCATCCATTGCTTCATAATAAAAATGTACTGGTGTATTTTTAAAAGCTACTGCTAGTATCACACATCTCCTTTTAAGCCAAAAAGACTTCCAAATGATAGAATATACAGCTAATAAAATGGAGGCAGTTGAATGGAATGAATGCACATAAAACCTTCCATATATTTTTGTTACGTTTTAGTTATGAGGATGTCTATGAATAACATCTTCATTTCTGCTAATCTATTTGCTTGTAGGTATCACAGTAATATGAAATAACTAAACAAATGTGAACTAATAAAACAATTAAACCAATAATCCTGAAAAGTAAATGTCTTTCATCATATACTCATGTAATTCCTCAAATTATTCAGCTAAATTCTGGCTAAAATATACTAACCTTATATATATAATTTTTCACAGTGGCTAAAACAGTAAAATTACACAAAGAGACATTTTAATCTGTTTAATACCTTAACTTGCAATCCAATGAACAGACTAGATTATCCAAATCACTAAACTAAGGATGAATATCTTTTGATGGCAAGTACTATTTTTATTTCATTTATCATTTGTTCTTTGAGGTATATATTTGTCAAAGTCCGTGTAGTCACACTTTCCTTTTCTTGTTAGACTTTGATAATCAGAGCCATGGAGAAACCAGCATCATGTCAGTATTGCACTGTCTCACCCCACCCATGATTGAAGCCAGTCACACTAAGCTTGGCACCTTGCCGTGGATTCTCAAAATCATTGACCAATAAGATTATTTATCTTTGCAAATTTGAATTAAAAGATAGAACCTACCACCAGATGCACTTGAATTAACAGGTATTTTAAAGTTAGGTTTAGAGCAGTATTAATTGGTTACAGGAGAGCAAGAAAAACACTTTAGAGGGATTGGTGACTTTGGGAAAAACATGGGAGGATATTTGTCGAGAGAAAATATTCTAGTTCCTGATTTTCTTTCCTACTTTATTATTTTTAATTATCTGTATTTCAGAATATTATGGGAGTACAAATGCTTTGGTCACATAAATCGCCTTTTCACTGACAGAGTGAAAGCTACAAGCACGCCCCTCCCCCAGACAGTGCATGCTGCACCCACATTTCACTGAGCATATTAACAATGGTTTTATTCATAACACATTTAATAACGCATCTTCCAAATGTCAGCTTATCTTTTCCAAGCATACATGTTAATAGATACTCTTTCTATAAATAATCCATTGATGAATCATAATAGCTAATATTTATTTTATTTTTTAAATTTTAAAACATGCTATATAAATCAGTTATATGTGAGCTAGTTCTTTAATAATAAACAATTTTAAAGCAAATGAAAATATAGTTGTGAGTACTTAAATATGTACATTTTATCCAAAAACATAAGCATTTTTAAATAACTTGGGTCTCTATTCTCTAAAATTTTGAACACTGTCTTTTATATATATTTCATATACATCACCTACAAGGTTTCACACATATTTTATTTACATCACCTACAAGGTTTTCTCATAATTTTTAAACAAAATCAAATGTTGAATTTTTTATTCATATATTTTATAATATAATATTAAATTCCTTAGACAATATGGCAATATTTAAGAATGGCCCAAAACAAATGTATTTGATCTACTGTTGTGCTTTTTTCCTCGTCCTATCAGCATGTGGGTTTGAGACCTGCACTATGGTTTCACAGGGACAGACTGTCAAACTGCACAGAGCACCAGAGTCTCAGCTGCACTTTGAATGAGTTGACATTTGTCTACACATCCTAATTATTTGTACTCCTGTAAGTTCATCCATCTCATGGCACAGCTTTGCAGGCATCTTCTAAACAAGATCAACTCTCTTTACCAGGGCGTACAGGCTCTACAAGATCGATAACCCTTTGCAACTTTTACTGATATAAATAATTCACAAATATCCTTTACTCTAGTTTTTCCTCAATATGTTACAATTTCTCTTACCTTATCCCATCCTAAAGACACAATTCTATATGATTGCCCTTCCTGACCTCATGGCTTTTTGTGAGATTGTATATGGTATGTATTTCAAGGTTTGCTATAGCAGACCTTACTCATAGACCTAAATTTTGTAACGTTTGAGATGCATTCAGTTAACCAAAATTTAGTTACATACCCATGGCCATACTTACCTTCAAGAAAGAATAATAAATGTATTCCAAAAGTAGTATACACACACACACACACGTGTGTGTGTTAACCATTTATATATGCACATATACATATTTATATAAGTGGAAGTATATGTAAATTTATGTACATAATAATTAGGAAGTAAAATATGTATTTTAAAGCAATGATATTATTTGTCACAGTCATAATCTACTGTCAATAATGAAAATGCATGTATATGTTATGTCAGTAAACATGAGGCTTGAACAATTTATTATATCTATTTGGGCTTCAAGTAATTTGGAAAATTTTACACATCATACTGTTGAATAGATGTAATAATATAGAGAAATAGAGAGAAAGATCATTTTAGTGTAACACATAAAATATTCATTTCAATTTAATTCTTTAAAGTCAATTTTAGATTCTGATTTTTTTTAACAAGTTGAGAGATTTTACTTGAGGAGAATTATATCTTCATAATAGACTTTATTTTTAGAGTAGTTTTAGAAAAATTGAGCAGAAGGTGCAGAGATTTCCCATATATCCCCACCCCCCACAGGCACGGCCACTATGATCAACGTCCTCCAACGGAGTGATACCCGTGTCACAGTCGGTTAACCTGTTTTATTGCCTATTATCCCCCGTAGGCTATAGTTCACATTAGGGCCCAGTCTTGGTGTGGAGTAGCCTACGGGCTTGGACAAACACACACTGTTGTGCATCCGCCATTATACTGCCATACAGGTTAGTTTCACTGCTCTCAATATCTTCCTTTAATTGCCCATTCATCCTGCCCTCCACCTTAACCTGTGGCAACCACTGATTGTTTTACTGTCTCTATAGTTTTAGTTTTACAAAATGTCATGAAGTTGGAATCAACTTTTCTTTTCAGATTGGCTTCTTTCACTTAGCAATATGTATCAAAGTTTTCTCCATGTGTTTTTATCTTGATAGCTCATTTTTGAAATATTGCATTGTCTGCATATATCACAGTGTATTTGTCTATTTGCTTACTGAGGGACATCTTGGGTGCTTTCATCTTTTAGCAATTATAAATAAAGTTACAATAATATGTGTGCAGGTTTTTGTGTAGACATAAGTTTGTAACTCCATTGGATAAATACCAAGTTGTGTGATTGCTGGACTGTTTGGTGAGTGTGTTTAGTTTTGAAGGAAACTGCCTGATTTCCAGGGTGACTGCACTATTTTGCATTCCTACCAGCAATGTATGAGAGTTCTTGTTGTTTCACATCCTTGCCAACATTTGGTGTTGTCAGTGTTCTGGAATTTGGCCATTCTAATAGGTATGTATTGGTATCTCATTATCATTTTACTTGTATTTTCCTGATAATATATGATGTGGAGCATATTTTAGTGCTTATTTGCTATCTGTGATGGTAATTTCAGGTGTCAACTCAACTGGGGTAAGAAAGCAGATGAGGCATTATTTCTGGGTACGCCGGTGTGGGTCTTTCTGGAAAAGACTGGCATTTGAATCAGTGGACTAAGGAAGGTCTGCACTCCCCAGTGTAAGTGGGCAAAATCCAATTCAGTGAGGGCTTACATAGAACGGAAAATGCAGAGGAAAGGTGAATTCTCTCTTTCTCATGAAGCTGGGACATTCATCCTCTCCTGCATTTGAATATCAGAACTCCAGGATCTAGGGACTTCAGACTTTAGGACTTGGACCAGTGGCCCTTCCATTCCTCAGGACTTTATTTACTGTTTGCTGACAGCAGATCTTGGGACTTGTCAAACTCCACCATCACATAAACATATTCCTTATAATAAATCAATCTCTCCCTCTCCGTCTCTCTCTCTCCACACACACACACACACACACACACACACACACACACACACACAATTACATATGTGACTAATACTAATACATTGAGTTAAGCCTATACATGTCTGTGAGAAAATATATATATAAAGCACTCTAAATTAAATCAATTAGCACATTCCCACAAAATCTCCTTGGTAAAAGTCTGGATGCATTGAACATTAGGAATATTTTCCCTAAAAAACAGATAATTACTGAAATATAATAAGTGTTATAAAAATTACTGATTTAATTATTTTAAGGATTTATTTTATTAAATTAAACATATATTTCTAGATGACTTTTTAACTGAGTTGTGCCGCTTTGAAATATATTTGACATTTTATGTACCATAATATTTAGGACAATGAATGTATTTTTTTATACATTCAATGTGTGAGAAAATCATTCAAATACAAATTTTCTAAATATGTATGTGACACACTCCATTAGTAAAACTTTCAGAATCGAGTTGCTAGCTCACAACAGATTTCCCATGCCTGAATTCTATTGTTTCTTTTTAAAATTCAAAATTCCAAACATTTTATGTCTGTGATAAAATTGTTGGGGTTTTATTTATTTAATCTACTGGGTCCCTGTTTCTTTAGAAAAAGCAGATTAGTCATAAGGATAGTTTATGTTCAATAAGCTTTCAAAAAAAAAAACAAATTACATGTCTAGATTATTTATTTTTAATTTCAAACTATTAAAGGGTTACCAGTATTTTGGGTTACATGGAACTTTTTTATTTCAAAATATTATGGGAGTGCAAATATTTTGCTACATGAATTGGTTTGGTACAATTTGAGTCAAAGTTATAGGTGTGTCCATCACCAATGTAGTATGCACTGTGTCTGTTAGGTGTGAATTTACCCATCCCCCACTCCTCCTCCCACCTGCTTGATTTCTGTGGAATTTTACTATCACATGTACACATAAATGTTGATCTGTAAGTTTCAATGTAGTAACGAGTATGTATGGTATTTGTTTTTCCATTCTTGTGATACTTCACTTAAAAGAATGGTCTCCAGTTCCATCCAGGATGTTACAAAAGGTATTAGTTCACTATTATTTTATGGGTGAGTGAAACTCCATGGTATACACATACCACATTTTATTCATCTACTCCTGTATTGATGGGTACTGGGGTTGATTCCACATATTTGCAATTGTGAATTGTGCTGCCATAAACAGTAGAGTGCAAGTGTTTTTGTTGTTGTTTTTCCAAAATATCTTTTTTTCCTCTGGGTAACTACCCAGTAGTGCGATTGCTAGATAAATGGTAGTTCTACTTTTAGTTCTTTGAGGTATCTCCATACTGCTTTCCATAGAGGTTGTGCTAGTTTGTAGTCCCACCAGCAGTGTATATAAGTGTTCCTTTTTCTCCACATCCGTGCCACCATCTGTTGTTTTGGGACTTTTTGGTAAAATCCATTCTCATTGGAGTTAGGTGATATCTCGTGTGGTTTTGATTTGCATTTCTCTTATGATTAGAGATGTTGAGTTTTTTTTTTCAATGTGCTTATTGGCCATTCATCTATCTTCCTTTAAAAAGCTTCTGTGCATGCCTTTTGCCCACTTTTTCATGAGTTGTATGATGCTTTCTTGCTGATTCACTTGACACTTGTAGATTCTGGTTGTTAGCCCTTTATGAGATGTATAGCATGCAAATATTTTCTCCCATTCTGTAGATTGTCCATTCAATCTATTGATTGTTTTGTTGGCTGTGCAGAAGGTTTTGGATTTGATCAGATCCCATTTATTTATTTATTTTTCTTTCTGTGATTGGCTTTGGGATCTTCTTGATAAATTGTTTGCCCAGGCCAATAAATATATTGAGTGCTTCTGACCTCTTCTTCTAGAATTATTATGGTTTCATGCCTTAGGTTTAAGTTTGTTATCCATTGTGAATTAATTTTTGAGTGGTGAGAGGCATGGATACTGTTTCAGTCATCTACATGTGGCTATCCAGTTCTCCCAGCACCATTTATTGAACAGGGCTACTTTTGGCCAGTGTATGTTTTTTGTCTGCTTTGTCATAGATCAGATGGCAATATGAGGATGATTTTATATGTGGGTTCTCAGTTCTTTTCCATTGGCCTATGTCTTTGTTCTTGTGCTAGTACCATACTATTGTGGGTACTGTAGCCTTTTAGTATAGCTTGAAGCCTGATAAATTTATGCCTCCTACTATGTTCTTTTTGCTTAAGGTTGCTTTGAGTATACAGAGTCTTCTCTGATTCCATACAAAGCATAGAATTATTTTTTCTAGATCTGTAAAAACTGAAGTTGGTACTTTAATGGGGATTGCATTGAATCTGTAAATCACTTTGGTAGTATAGACATATTAATAATATTGATTCTGCTAATCTAGGAGCATGATATGTTTTCCATTTGTTTACATTCTCTGCAATTTCCTCCCTCAGTGTTTTGTAATTCCTTGTTGCGGCCTTTCACCTCCTTGGTTAAATATATGCTTAGATATTTTATTTTCTTTGTTGTTATTGTGAAAAGTATTGAGTCTTTGATTTGATTCTCAGCTTGACTGATGTTGGTGTATAGGAATGCTACTGATTTGTGTATGTTGATTTTGTTACCTAAGACTTTGCTGAATTAATTTATCAATTCCGGGAGTCTATTGGCAGAACTTTTGGGTTTTCTAGATAGATCATATCGTCAGCAAAGAGCAATAGTTTGATCTCCTCCCTCCTCGTTTGGATACCCTTAATTTACATCTCTTGCATGATTGCTCTGGTTTCCTGCACTATGTTGAACAGAAGTGGTGACAGTGGGCAACCTTGTCTGGTTCCAGTTCTAAATGGGAGTGCTTCTAGTTTTTCTCTTTTCAGTATGATGTTGGCTGTGGGTTTGCATATATGGCTTTTATAATATTGAGGTATATTCCATCTCTGCCTGTATACTTAAGAGTTCTTATCATTAAAAGGTGCTGAATTTTGTCAGATGCTTTTATGCATCTATTGAAAAGATCATATGGTCTTTGTTTTTACTTCTATTCATATGGTGAATCATGTTTATAGATCTGTGCATGTTAAACCATCCTTGCATCTCTGGGATGAAGCCCACTTGATCATGGTGGATTATTATTTTGTTGTGCTGTTGAATTCAGTTTGCTAAGATTTTATTGACAATTTTTGCATCTATATTCATAAGGGATATTGGTCTATAGTTTTATTGTTGTTGTAGTGCCATTTCCTGGCTTTTGTACCAAGATGATATTGACTTTGTAGAACACATTGGGGAGGATTCCTTCCTTCTCTATGTTATGAAATAATTTCTGCAGTATAGGTACCAGTTTTTCTTTATAGGGCTTTAAAAATTTGGCTGTAAATCATCTGGTCTAGTACATTTTGGGGGGGGGAGATTTTTTGCTACTTCAATTTTGTTCATTGATATCAGTCTGTTAGGAGTTCTGTTCCTTCCTGATTGAGCCTAGGGAAGTTGTGTGTTTCCAATAATTTGTCCATTTCTTTAATATTTTCAAGTTATGTGCATTTTTATAGTATTCAGGTATGATATTTTATATTTCTGTGATATCAGTTATAATATTAAATCTCCTTTTTCATTTCTGATTGAGTTTATTAGGGTCCTTTCTTTTCTGTTTCTGGTTAATGTAGGGAATGCCCTGTTGATTTTGTTCATCCTTTCAAAGGACCAACTTTTTGTTTCATTAATCTTTGGTATAATTCTTTTGTTATCAATTTCATTTATTTCTGCTCTGACCTTAGTTATTTCTTTTCTTCTGCTGAGTTTTGGATTTGTTTTCTCTTCCTTTTCCAATTCCTTGAGATGATTCATTAGATTATTGATTTGTGATCTTTCTTTCTTTTTATGTAAGTATTTATGGCTATTAATTTTCCTGTTATGACTGCTTTTGTCAAATCTCACAGATTTTGATAACTTGTTTCCCCTTTGTCATTTAGTTTGAAAAAGCTTTTGATTTCCATCTTAATTTACTGCTTGACACAATACCTATTCAGCAGTAGGTAGCTTAATTTCCATGCCTTTGTATAGAATTGAGTGTTTCTGTTGGAATTAAATTCTAACTTCATTCCATCATGGTCTAAGAAGATACATGGTATAATTTCCATTTCTAAAAATTTTTTGAGGCATGCTTTGTGGCCTAGAATGTGATCAATCTTACAGTATGTTCCATGAGCTGATGAGAAGAACATATATTCAGTGGTTTGGGGGTAGAATGTTCTGTAAATGACTGTTAGGCCCATTTTTTTCTAGAGTTCCATTTAAGTCCATCTTTTCTTTGCTTAATTTTGCTTGGAGTATCTGTTCTGTTTTGTCAGCAGGGTGTTCAAGTCCCTGGCTATTATGTTTCTGCTTATCATTTTGTTTAGATCAAGTAGGATTTGCTTTATGAATCTGTGCAAACCTGTGTCAGGTTCATAAATATTTGTGATTATTATGCATTCTTATTGAATTATTACCTTCACTATTATATAATGACCATTTTTGTCTTTTTTCACTTTTGCTGATTTGAAGTCTATGTTGTTATCTGATACGAGAATGGCTATGCCGGGTTTCTTTTGGTTTCCCTTTGCATGGATATTATTTTCCATCCCTTCATTTCAAGTCTGAATGAGTCCTTCTGGGTTAGATGTGTTTCCTGGTGGTAGCAGATGTTTGGCTCGTATTTTTTAAATCATTCAGCCAGCCTATGTCTCTTGAATGAGGAGTTCAAGCCATTCACATTTATTGAATGAATTGATAAGAAGGATGGATTTTAGTTTATCCTGTTGAATAGAACTTTATTGCTTTGTTTCACCTGTTGTGCTATTTTGGTATCAGGATTCTGATCATTAGTTTTTGGGTGGTTTTACACAGGTTGGTGTCTATTGTACTAACCAGTGTATAATACAATTCTGAGTACTTTCTGCAGGGCAGATCTGGTCTTGACAAATTCCCTCAGTGTTTGCTTATCTGTGAAAGTCTTTATTTCTCCCTCATATAAGAAACTTAGTTCTGTAGGCTACAAAATTCTAGGCTGTGCATTATTGTGTTTGTGAAGACTGAGAATGAGGCCCCAATTCCTTCTGGCTTGTAAGGTCTCAGTTAAGATTTCTGCAGTTGCTCTGATTGGTTTTTCTTTGTAAGTTACCTGATGCTTTCACTTTATGGCAGGTTGGCCAGTCTGATTACTATATGTCATGGTGTTTTCCTTTTTGTGATAAATGTCCCAGGGGTCCTTTGATCTTCATGAACCTGGATATCCAGATTTCTTTCAAGGCCAGGGAAATTTTCTTTGATTTTTCTCTCAAATACATTTTCCAACTCTTATGTATTTTCTTCTTCATCCTCATGGATGCCTATGATTCTTATGTCAGGCCTCTTTACATAGTCCCATATTTGTTATAGGTTTTGTTTGTTTTTCTTGTTTCTCAGTTCTTTCTCTTTGACTGATTTGTTTAACTTGCAATTGTTGTTTTCAAATTCTGATAACATTCTTACTTCTGCCTGATATAGCTGATTCTTAATGCTTTCCACTGTGTTTTTTTAATTTATTTGAATGAATTTTTCATTTCCAGAAGTTCTGTTTGATATTTTTTTAATAATTTGATTTCTTTAGTAAAATTTTTATTCATTTTCTAAGTTGTTTTGTGGTTTATTTGTGTTGGGTTTCTATTTTCTCTTTGAGGGAGGTCAATTTGCCTGCACTTTGAAGCATTTACTGAGTCAATCTTACAGGGTGTGTGTGGATTCAAGGAGTGGCTATTTGGGGCAGTGCCTACCCCTGCCACAGAAAACCTGCTCTGCTGGATAAGAGCTGAAATAACTCAGTCCTGTGCCTTAGCATACAATTGTTTAGTACCCTCCCCCATGGACAGCTCTCCTGATTTAGACAGCTTGTCCTGATCTTCTTGCCAATAGCTCCCCTTAGTGCCCCAGAAAGGAAGCTTTGCAAAGCCTTTCAGGCTCAAACAACCTAGCCATGAACTGCCTTGCTCCTCCCCACACCTCAGTGGTAGTGAAGATCACGAAACACCCTGAGAGCTATTGGGTCCCTCCTAAAGCTTGGAGCACTTATGTACTCCACCTGGGGGATGAGATTCTACCACAGACACAAAAGAACATCCTGACAGCTGGCTCTATCACAGAAACATCAACCAATGACACAGATAACAGAATATAGCCCATAATAGCATCTTCCAACTCAACCAAACAGGGTGTCACTTATTCACACTTTCAAGTACTACCTGCCATCACCAAGAGTAAGCTGGGGGACTTAACTCACTATCCACTGTTGGGATTAGGTGAGGACAGCAAGTTATCAGAGAGGTGCACCAAACCTGCTAGAACACCCAATAGGCAACACAGAACCAGCACTCCTCTCCCTGGCATGCTCAGGGACTGATCTTCAGAAGGTCAGAGAGAAGCACATAACCTAGGCCTAGCACCCCCAAGTCTCAACTTAGACATCAGATGAGAAGGAATCAGAGAAAGAACTCTGGATACATGAAAAATCAGAGCAAAAGGTACCCCATAAACAAAACAATAACTCCCTACCAATGGATACCAACCAAAACAAAAAGTTGGAAATGATAGATGAATAATTTTAAATATGGATTCTAAGAAAACTCCATGAAATACCAGGAGAAAACTTTTAAGAGTTTGAATTAATCAGGCTGAAATCCAAGAAGTTGTCATTGATTCTTCTCTTTCTTACACAACCCATACACAACCCATTAGGAAGTCTTTATTCATATATCCAAAGCATATTCAAATCTCACCACTTCTTAATATGCTCAATACTATTCTATCCACTATCATCTTTCTGAATTATTTCAACAAATTCCCTCACTCTATTTTGCTTCTGTTTTGCTACCCCTACACACCGCTGCTACAATTATTTAATAAAACTATCCATGGTAGTCCATCATAAAAATAATAAAATGGTAATCATTTCTCATAACCTAAAAGTTTATTTATGATTTGACATAAACAAACAAAATAAAAGTTTGTTTATGATTTTATCTCCATACTACTTCTCATTCATGCTTCCTTCCAATCAAGTAGACCCAGCATTACTATTTGCTGTCCTTCAAACACACCAGGACTTTTCCTTCCTTTATCTTATCAGCTGTTTTCTGAGTGAAATGCTCTCTGATACATAATATTTGAGAGACTGCTGCCTTATTAATCATGTTTTGTATCAGTGCTTAATAAATGTTTGCTTTATAAATAGGTTTCATTGGCTATACAGACTCAATTGAAGGACAGCACTTGCTTAATATATATTTTAGTGTCACTGTCTTTACACTCTTTTGAAAGGACTAAAGAAGGGATTATAGTCTGGAATGGGAGTCATAGTATCAGCAATCTAATTTCCTTTCAGAGTTTTGCAATTTAAAAGAGAAACTATATGTAAATTTTAATACAATAATAAGCAATATGAATTATCTCTTTGTCTTTGAACCTCTTCCCAGATTCTACATAGAATATGGAACATTGATGGTAGATAGAATTCATAGATGTACATTCACTTTCATACATGAGGCTTGAAATAGAACCATGGTGATGATGACTAAATGTTCACACTCATGATCATTATCAACCCACCCCTTTTGCTCTAGTCTTGCATTATGGGTTAAGAAAGCACAAAATGGATAAAATTTTAATTAAGTAAATATAGGCAGTTGTGAACTTTTGAACAAATATTTATTAAGCACTTACTATGTTCTAGGTACTATACTAGGTAAAAGAGATGCCAAATACAGTATAAGTAGCATGATTACTAATACTAATAAGTATAAATTTTGTATTTCTAAATCTCTTGGTAGATTTATAAAGCATGGAGAATCAAAACTATATTTTATTTTCATTCAAAGAGATTCTTATTGTGAATATCCTATTTAGAAAGCACGAAGCCTAAATAAAATAAAAGAGCTAGGTTACCCTGATATCCATTAAAATGATTGTTTTATTAAAGGGTTGTCTCTTTATATGTAATATAGGTGATGTTGGGTAGCACATAGTATTTCTCTCTGTGAAATTACTATGGAAACTGCCACAATGGATTATAAACTCCATAACCTCTATTATAACATTTTTTATTTTCTGTGTAGAATTTTTTCTTACAAATATTTCAAACCATCGTAATTGGAAAGTACTCACATATTCCTATACATCTATTAAGAAGAATAATTAAAACAAGTTTAATTATAGTAAAAGAAAGCCTTTGAACTCTCTGACTGATTAAACATCCACCAATTTTCCTTCCGTATTGCATTTTAAGGTCATAGGTTATTTTTCTTTGAAATTCTGCCTTTTTTCTCAATGACCAGTACAATTTTTACCTTGGCAAAAGTGTCACTAATGCATGATTGACTGAGAGTGAAGGAGTGGACAGAGAAGGCAGCACAGCACAAACCCACTAATAGATATCTACACAGATTATGACTTTGTGATAGAGGATCATTGATTAACAGCATATGTAGGTAGGAGCAAAGTTTTTAAATCTTATTTTTCATTAAAAACTTAGCAGACTATCCAAATAGTTTTTAAGTGGAGAACAACTTCCTGAATCTCTTCTCTAAGCTGAAAATCAGTTAAGCTCAACAGCAATATTTCTCGTCCACGCAGGCTTTGTACTCTACATCGTATGCAGAATATAACCTTTATTAAATAAAACGTCAGATGATTTTGAAGCTATTCTTATTCCAGTTCACACTTTCAGCTTTATCTCAATATGTCAATATGTGTGTGCATGTGTATGTTTTAAATCTCATTTTCACAGGGATGCAATATTTCCCAAGATTAACATTTTTATGTTTTATATTACATCATCCTAAACTCTGCTTGAGTTTCTATTTTAAGGTTTTATATTAATTTTTCAAATCTTTATATTGATAATTTAATGTTAGTAACCTGTGATGTGTTAAAAATCTTTGAGAGCCATGATGAATATTGAAAAATTCATATATGACAGATTTTAACACTAATCCTCTTAATCATGAGCACACATTATCATGTTTTAGACAGATCTTGTTTTCTCCACTGAATTATGATAATTATATCTTATTCCCCATATTTTCAAGGAACAATTAATGTTTGGATTGAAGACAAAAAATATCAATCAGTTGACATGTCCGTTGCTAGTGGATGCCAATGTCTTTAGGAGATGTCTACAAGTCAACATCAATTTTATAGTATTTGATGATATCACTGGGGAATGATATCCTTGGAAAATACATGATTAATTTTCAGTTAACTCTCACAGCTATATTAGTATTTCTATTGTAATTGAATCTGAATGACCCCAGCCTACACAGGTTATTCTTGTTAAAAGGACTCTGCATGCTACATCTCAGTCTCTCCTAAACAGACTGCAATGGTTTTCATACTTTCTAAGGAAGAAAACAAATTGAGAATATGGTAATTTTTTTTTCAATATATCATTTTTAAAAAGAATTTTACCTTAAAGAAAAATACATTAATGATCATACTTTTCAAAGGACTGAATATAAAACTCAGAAATTTTAAACAATTGAAAATTTCAACAATATTCAAAAGGATATATAATCTAAGATGTTATTACTTGTAAGTATAGTGGCTTTGTTGGAGGTAATTTTAAATTCAGTTTAACACATCATGCTTTAATAGCTTATGTATTAAATGTGTTATAATTTTCTCAATTAGAGAAAGCTAATTGATTATTCTTTGTGTTTTTTAATTGAGCCATAAGAACTAATGTTGCAGTAACTCATTTGAGGTTATCTTGGTAAATAGGAGTGGAAAGAATTTAATTGCAGACTGCTGCTTTAATCTTGAAATTAATAAACATATATTTTATTTTAAATAATTGTGATGCCAAGCTAAAATATGACATAATATAGTTATTTATATATTCCTTTAAAAATACATTAATGAAGTTTAACAACAAAGATACATTTATAGTAGATGTGAACATTTACATAGAGTTGCACATAAGGACAGTTTTTAAACTAATTTGGATCTAGCTAACTGGAAGAATAGCACCTCCAGTTGATATTCTGAACTCATTCCTCTTGATTTAACTTTATAGCAAAAATCCGATCTCTGATAATCCCTGTTCATTTATCTGGTTTCATTTTTCTGAATGATCTGGTTAATTCTTACTGCCTCATTTCTAATGTGGTAAATTGTAATTGATCAATGAATGGTGGCAGGAAAACTGGATGGCTACATATAGAAGACTGAAACAGGATCTGCACCTTTCACCTCTCACAAAAATCAAGTCACAGTGGATAACAGACATAAATCTACTGTGTGAAACTATAAGAATTCTAGAAGAAAATGTTGGAAAAACTCTTACAGACATTGGCTCAGGCAAAGAATTTATGAAGACGACCCCAAAGGCAATCATAGCAAGAACAAAAATAAATAAATGGGACCTTATCAAATTAAGAAGCTTCGGCACAGCCAAGGAAACTAACTCGAGAGCAGATGGACAGCCTACAGAATGGGAGAAAATATTCTCATGCTACACATCCTATAAAGGGCTGATAACTAGACTCTAGATAGAACTCAGAAAACCAACAAGAAAAAGTCAAACAACTTTATCAAAAAGTGGGCAAAGAACATGAACAAAAACTTTTCAAAAGTAGATAGACTAATGGTCAAACAAACATGAAAAAGTGCTCAACATCTCTAATCATCAGGGAAATGCAAATCAAAACCACAATGAGATATCACTTATCTCCAGTGAGAATGGCCTTTATCAAAAAGTCCCAAAACAATAAATGTTGGCATGGATGCAAAGCAACAGGAACACTCCTACACTGCTGGTGGGACTGCAAACTAGTGCAACCTCTGTGGAAAGCAATATGGAGATACCTCAAAGAGCTACAAGTAGATCTACCATTTGATCCAGCAATCCCATTACTGGGCACCTACCCAAAGGAACAAAAGACATTCTATAAAAAAGACATCTGCACTCGAATGTTTATAGTAGCACAATTCACAATTGCAAAGATGTGGAAACAACCGAAGTGCCCATTGATACATGAGTGGATTGATAAAATGTGGTCTATGTATACTATGGAGTTCTACTCAGCCACAAAAACAATTGGTGATCTAGTACCTCATATTATCCTGGATAGAGGTGGAACCCATTCTACTAGGTGAAGTATCTCAAGAATGGAAAAACAAGCATCATATGTATTCACCAGCAAATTGGTATTAACTGATCAACACTTATGTGCATATACAGTAATAATTGGGTGTAAGGCAGGTGGGAGGAGGGAGGAAGGGATGGGTATATTCACACCTAATGGGTGCAGTGAGTACTGTCTGTCAGATTGTCAGACTTACAGCTCTGACTCAGGTGGGGCAAAGGTAATATATGTAACCTAAACATTTGTACCCCCATAATATCCTGTAATAAAAAAATAAATATTTGTTCACTCAATAGATAAATTGTACCCAGATTCTGTCGCAAATAATCAAATTCCTATCAAGTTTATCTCATGACTACAACCAATAGGCAACAAATAGTCTTGAAATAATATTATCAATCCTTCAAGGACAGTTTCATTCATATAATTTACCTATTTTCAATTAAGGTAAATTAGAATTCTGTTGAAAGAAACCCTAGAGATCCCAGTACGTGCTTTTTGTACATGCCTCCATGCTTAGCCCTTGCTCTGTCAGAGCCTGGGGTGGACTATCCTGTGTTCCAAACCACCCTTTGATCAAACCCTTTCCAGAGCTGACTAAACCAGGGGTGGAAACCTGAGCCAAGGCAGGCCAGTTGGATTCCCTGGAATGGGATTTTGGAAATGACATATAGAAAATGAGTTGTTTGAACAACTAAAAGAATGTTTAGACCAAAGAGGTAAAACTGCCATCTATGGAGGGAACTATAACTAGTCCCCGAAAGCAGATGAGTGAGGAGAGTGTGTGGTCTTCAGGGAGAATGGAAGGAAGCCCTGCAGAGAAACCGAGGATCTACATCACGTGTCAGACTGAAGAAGAGAGACACAGATAATCATTTTCCAGTTCCCATGCAGTCCCAAGGCACTTTTATTCTTAAATTTAATTCTCATACATTTTTAGAATACCCTATCATTTGTACTGTTAATATGCCTTTTCTTTCCTTTTAAATAAAGCAAACAACTTAGAAATATACACTTAGAAAAATCCAAATATGAACAGATTTTTCAATAACTTGTTAAATTGTTTAATTCAAGGCAAGATCTGAACAATGTGAAAATAGAATGGTACTGAATTCTGCTGCATCAGGTTCTTTCAGCTCCATGCTGAAAAACATGCACTTTTAAAATCTCGGCACATTTGTAATTATTCAGAGCATAGACACCTTTAATTTGGCAAGAAAACAAGGTGAAAGATTCCTGGGGGAACTTACTCGTGGAATGTGCTGCATGTAGTGTTCAACTATATTAATATCCATGAATAAAATGTTCTAAAACACAGTCTCATCCTAATTTTCACCTAACCACAGTAAACAGCCTAAACATACGCAAAATTAGGTACTCATATGCCCTTCTCCAGTTACTGACCTTTAAAACTGAAAACAGAAATAAAATTAGAAATAAAACGCTTCTATTCATACTCATAAGCTTCTATTCATACTCACAAGCACTTAAAAAATTTTAATTGGAAGGCAGTGTCATAGTTTTGTATAAAATATAAAATACTACTGATTTAAGTAAAATGTGTTCTATTTTATCTCACTTATCATTGTTTTCACTGTTTCAGCTGTTCATAAGGCCTCTTTTCATGCATTGCCACCCTCATCTTTGGTCTCTGAGTCTGCAGCTGACCACTAATATGATAACCACAATTCCACTAGCTATGCAGGGGACCTCAGAGCACAGGTACACATGTTGAATTCAGGAACATGTTGCTTTCAATGTGACCATAAGTCTGTGGAAATTGCTTTAAGACTATATTTCCTGATTTGATTACCTCAAATTTTACACTGCTGTGCACAAAGTGTCTGGAGAACAATTGCATGCATTTGTCACTTCTATTTTAAAAGTATTGGGTGTCTTTGAAACATTTGAACTCTCTCACTGAAAATGCCATGCCGAATATGGCCCACGGCAATCATGTGCAGATATATAATTGTTCTGCTGAAATTTCTGCTGGAAAACAGTATGCAGCTTTGAAAAACTCGGATTTATTCTCTTCTCATTCTTACAGCCTCTGCTTTAGTGCATGATTTAGTCAGTGAAAAGGTGGAATTCTACAATACATTTGGAGCTCCCAAACAGGGGGAAAGAAACTTCACAAGCCCAACGTGAAACTTTTAGTTAGGATGTCGCATGAATTTTTAAGTAAGCAGTCGCTAGAAACTTTTGTAGAAACTCTGCAAAAAACGTTGCAAATGTAGACTTTACAAAGACCAATGGGAATGACTGAGAAATTTTAAGCAGGAAAACACACACACACACACACACACACACTATATATATATATATATATATGTACATATATATTATATATATATATGCATTTTTAGGAAGATTCCACTCTGTAGTATGGGAATCAGATTATGTTAATAATAGATTATATTAAATGTTGCATAGATCAGATTATATTAAAATTTCAACACTAATATGGAAAATTATGTTTTTACATTTTAATCAAATCTAATAATATTTGTTATTTTTCTGGGTCCACATTTTATTTGATGTTTGTTTTTCTTTCAATTATTTGTAAGAAATACATCTTTTTATTAAACAAAAGACAATCTAATGACAGCATTTTCCAGTCTGGAACAAGGAGAGTTGGCCCTGGAGTCTGCAAGAAGCCCATACCAATTCTAATCACAAAATTCCCAGGTCCTGGAGTCTCTAAGGGTCAGGGAAAAATCCTACAGAAAGATTTGTAGCCTTGTCAATTTTTTGCAGGAGACTGGGATATGTTTATTAATTTCACCAAGGATCAAAGACCTCTTGACTTTGCTGTATCCAGGAAAAGATGAGTAACTATATGTAAGTGACAGACTCTTTTCCTTTCAATCAAATAGATCAAAGAAAAATAACATCATTTCAATGAACCTCTAATGTTAATATATGATATGAAAAAAAGAAACAAGGCCTTCTCTCCTGAAATGTGTGCATATGTGTGTGTGTGTGTGTGTGTGTGTGAGAGAGTGTGTATTGGGTAGGTAAAAATAAATAAACATATACGCAACTATGGCAGGAGCTGATACTTTTTTATAGAAATTCTTCATAAAGAGAAAATAAAGCAGGGTAAAGGGGCGGATTTTGACCAGGGTAATTTTAGCACAAGTTTGTAGTTTGCTCAGATAAGGAATTTTAGTAGGGGATGAGTGATCTAGTGAAAAAATTAAAGGAGAATCATTAAGGAAGGCTCTATAAAAATTACTTGCTCTGAACTGCTAAGAAATACTATTTTTTGCCAGATCTAGAAAATACCCAAGTTTTGGCCCAATATCTGAGTCTTAATGGCAATGAAAATAGCATGGGAATAATTGCTTTTCCATTAAAATGGAAAATAAAAGAGACACACACATAATTGTTTTATTGCTTTCTGGGTTTTATAAGCAATATAAGAGGAGAAGTTCCAAAAAGAAAGTCTGAATGCAATCTAATGTTTGTACTCTTAATTATTTTTACAAGGGTATTTTTTTAAAGTATATCCTTTGTCCTTGAATATAAACAATGAAAATTGTTTGTATTTATATGTACAAATGACAATCTCTTTAAATATCTGTTTATCTGATATGTCATATGTATTACTACAGTTTCCTATAGTTGCTGTAACAAAGTACTATAGACCCAGTGGCTTAAACATAGGAATTTATTTCCCTACAGTTATGGAGGCTAGAAGTGCAAGGATCAAGTTATAAAAAGGATTGCTTTCTCCTTAGGGCCTCTCTTCTTGGCTTATTATATAGAGGTTGATCATTTCCTGGTATTTTCACTTGGTTTTTCTTCTGTGAGTGTCTGCCCTAATCTCCTCTTCTTATAAGGGTATCTGTCATATTAGATTATGGCCCATTCCAAAGACCTCATTTGACCTTGATTATCTCTTTAAAGACCTTAACTCTATGTGCACTTACATTCCAAGGAACAGAGGGTTAGGACTTCAACATACTAATTTGTGGAGGGTGAAACAATTCAGTCTATAACACTATAGTATTTTTCCACAATGTGTTTTCATTTGCAGATTCAGATTGTTTAGCTCTAGAAAATGTTTTCAAATTATGTTTCAAGTGAACCATCTTAATACACATTTTTATATTGTTGTACAGTTATTTGTGTGTGCAACTCTTACTTGCCCGTCAAAATCTAAACTATCAACAGGACTGGAAAATATGATGGTTTTGTGTATTCCATGTTACCTGTCACATTATGGCTGCCGGCTCTGTGTGCGTGCACACGTGTGTGTGTGTGTGTGTGTGTGTGTGTGTGTGTGTGCGCGCGCATGCCCACACATATGCATACACATACCGGCTATGCTAGTAAACTGTAATAGAAGATAAAGGGGTTAGAGAAAAGATTCATATTTCATGAAAAGCTGATTAATTATTGCCCTATTCCCAGTGTTTGTGTATTCTTCATTGTCTTTTCCTCTGTCAGTAATGCAGACGATATACATGAGATAAACCACCACTCCAAGAAGAAGATAAACATGATTTCTTTTTAATTGTTTTTTATTTATAAGTTGACTTCCTCTACCTAGAAACACAGTAAATCATTACTGCAGGCAGGAGACAGGGCAGTGGGACTGTTCAAGACAGTGATCATTGTAGTCACCCACCTAAATGTTAGCCCTTTTAGTCCCAGGTCCCTGTGCAAAACTATCTCCCACTTCCTTCCTCGGAGCATCATTTTGCCAACTCTTGTATTTGAGTTTTGCATACACTGTGTTTTATAAAGATCAAATTTTATGCTTTAAAAGTCCACTATTGGCAAAAAAAATATTATTTTCTAAAGTCTCTGAATTATTTTATCTTCCTGTTCTCAGTTATTTCACCAAACACAGAATTGGTTTACAAATATCTATGTAAACATATTTAAACTAAAAGAGGAAAAATAATTATTATAATTAAGTTGAAGAAAGATGAGAAAAAGACATCTCCTTGCAGGACACGACGTGCAGACCAAATCTCTAGAAGGAAGATAACGTGCAGGGACTGTAACTCCAGGCTTGCCTCAGGCACAGTCTGAGGAGGCAGGAAAAAGTTATGGCAGTCAGTGAGAGAAAGTCCCCAATTCTCTTTTCTCTTCCTACTTTATATTTCTTAAACATTAATCCATGGAGATATTTGAACCCTAGAGTGAGTGAATTTCAGAAACTTAGAATGCCTATGAATTCTCTTCTTATCAGGAGATAAAAGCAGGGGCAGCAAGTTCATGCTGCAAATTTTCAAGGGAAAGAAATCCAAATATTGTGTGCTATTAAAAATCTATCATTTTTTAAACTTTAACTTTATGTGTGAAATCACATGTAATTTGATTTAATTGCAGCAGAAAGTAACATTGATTTTTCTCATCCTTTTAAAGAATTTTTTCTAGGTTTAGGAGAAAAGCTAAGGAGGGACAGGGGTGAGGCTGAAGCAGGAAGGACTGTTTACCAGATTCAGAGTCCTGGGCTTCGTTTGTACCGAACCTCTGTTAGCTGTACCCTCCCCCTTTCACTGTCTTGCCAGATATTGGGAGATGTTATGATCACTGATCAAAGATTATAGTACTGACAATGTGTTAATTCATAACATTTTTCCTCAAATTGGGTTTAGTATGACATTATCAAAATGAAATATTTATAAACAAATATGGAATATTATAATGTCAGAAGAGCTCAACAACTAAGGACCTCTGTATAGATACTGATGGCTTTTTGCTGCTTTATCTTAGATAGAACAATTGTTCTTGAAAGGCTTTATAGCAGTTATTTTCAAGTCTAGTCCTCACCCATTGTGAGATGAGATTCAGGCTGTGTGATTAATTGGTTTGTTTGCTGGTTGCAGACCTTCTTTCAGTCAGAAAAATGGATGTGATGACCTCCGTAAATGCCTTCAGGTATAGTCCGAGGAAAACAAATATATTGCAAGCAGTCAAATCTGTAGCAAACAAAATTTAACATTGTAAATACATGCATTTTCTATACATATTGTTTTCATGTTTTTTATATGAAGAAATGTTAGATTATTCACTAATCTAATTTTAACTTGGCATAAAATATTTTATTTGGCTGGCATGCATATTTTAGATTCATACAAACTATAGTGTGAAATTACCAATATATTTTTCAATATTACAAAAGTCATTTACTCTTCTTTATGCAACTGCATACCACCTTCCAATTTTCTCCAGAACAATAAATGACTACTCACTTACCTGACACCGATCATACTGTTTACACACAGCAGATGCCAACATAGTTGTAAACACATAAGCATTAAAATGCATTGCCACATATTAAAATGTCGCTGGGATGTGGTGCTAAAATAATATCTAATATTTAACACACCATATGCAACACTTGAGTAAAATAGATGCGTGCTTAAAGGAGGAAAAGCATTTATTTTCTTATTTATTTTCCTTATTAAAGGTATGATATGGTTATTCTTAACAATATTAGTCTCCTCATTGGGAGGAAGGGGATAGATCTAGAAAAATTTGCAGTACAATCTATCATGCCTTCCCATTTTGTCAAGTACAAATTCATTTTTCTGAGTTCTCTATCACTTTTTATCAATATTTATGGTAACATTCTCTTGCAAAGATAAAAAGAATCCAGGGAATTATTTTTCTTTTGACTTAGGAGCAATAGACAATTAGACAAGGTAGAAAATCTCAGTCATTTTCTCTCTTCTCTCTCTTACTGAATAAGCTCAAAGGTTGAAGGTATTTCTTTCTTCAGTTCTCCAGTATATGTGACAAATGTCTTATAGTTCCTATAACATGCTCTATCAAAACATTTGAAAAGGAAATTCATATAGTAAACAAGAACCATATAGTAAAAGAGTTCAAGAATAATGACAATAGTAGTAAAACACAAAAGAACCCTCACAGAATAAAGCCTGACTTGAACCCTCATAGCAGGTAGATGAATGCATCCTGGTGCAGTGATGGTGAAAGATGATAAGAAATCAGTTGAAGAAAATCTTTTTAATATTTTTGTTAATATTTGCTACTGTACTTTTGTTGGTCTGTCCTTTAAGAAGAGATGTCAGCAAAAGTCCAAAGTACTGGGTAAGTTCCTGTGAAGACCAATGCAGATGGCAGTCTGTCTTCTACCCAGAGTTTCTCCAAATTCCAAGTCTTCAGCATTTTCACTTAGAAAAACTACCTCCTTTAATCCTGCCTGTTCCTAAGGTAGTAAGATGGAACCCTCTCCACTCTGGGGTCTTGATTTCTCAAGTGCTGTTTTCTTTTACAGTTCTTTGATCCATTCCATTTATTTCCTTTTTGCAATTCATCTAGTTTTTTCTAATTTTTGTTTGGCAGTAATATGGATAGAGCTATTCCATCATACTTGAAGTAAAATCCAGCAAGAAAATATTAAGATTTGGGATATATAATAAAATCTAAGATATATCAAGAAGAATGCCAAGATAGAGATAAAAGAATCACCAAAGTGAAATATGAATACAAATATAAAGAAGAAAATAATTTAAGAAATACTGAAAGTCTTGTTTATTTAATTTCTAAAATATATGGATGAACTATATTTTCTTATTGCTTCCTACTTTGTGAACCTATCAAAACACTTTCTCCTTCAAATTATACATACTGACAAAGATAGGGCATTAGGTTGCTAATGCTACTATAGTAAATTACCACAGATTCGGTGGCTTAAAACAATACAGGTGCATTAGCTTACAGTTCTGGAGGGAAGAGGCCAAAATCTGTTTCACTGGGATAAAGCCAATGTGTCAGCAAGATTGTTTCCCTCCAGAGGTTCTAGACAACAATGTGTTCCCTGCCTCCTCCAGCATCTGGTGGGTGTGTTTCCTGTGGCTGCGTCACTACAGTTACTGCATCTGTGGCCACATTGCCTTCTCCTTATAACGATCCTGCAGTTATATCAGGCCTGCCCAGGTAATGCCCAATTGTATTCACATCTTAAGATCCTTAATTTAACCACATGTGCAAAGTACTTTTTGCTATACAAGATAACATTTTCACTGGTGTCAAGAATTAGGACATGGACATCTTTTGGAGGGTGAGAGTAACATTATTCAGCACATAAATATGGGTTTCTCCCTCATATGTGGGAAATGAAAAAGTTGAGCTCATGGAAGGAAGGAGAGAGAGTAGAATTGTGGTTAGTAGTAGCTGGGAAGTGTAGGAGGAAAAAGGGAAAAGGATAGGGCAGTTACAACATTTTAGTTGGTAACAGGAATACATTTTAGTGTTCTATAGCCCATTTTTTATTCATATTATTTGCTTTTTACTATTGAGTTATTTGAGTTCCTTGTATATTCTGGATATTAGCCTCTTGTCAGATTAATAGTTTGGAAATATTTTTCCCATTCTACAGGTTGTCTCTTCACTCTCTTGATGTTTTCCTTTGCTGACTAATAGCTTTTTATTTTGATATAGTCCCATTTTTTGCTTTTGTTTCTTGTGCTTTTGGGTTCCTACCCAAAAAATCTTTATCCAGACCATTGTCCTAAAGTCTTTCCTCTATGTTTTCTTATAGTAGCTTTATATTAAATAGTTTAGGGTCTTATATTTAAATCTTTAATCCATTTAGAGTAAATTTTTATATATGGTGAGATAATGGAGTCTAGTTTCATTCTTTTGCATTCTTCTGCATATTGATATAGAGTTTTTCACAGCACAATTTATTGGACAGGCTATCCTTTTCCCAATGTAAGTTTTCAGTGACTGTGTTAAAAATCAGTTGGCGGTAAATGTGTGGATTTATTTCTGTGTATTCATCTCTGTTCCATTGATCTATGTGTCTGTTTTCATACTAATATTCAGCTGTTTTATACCACAATTTTTTTCATCATTTCATCTATCAATTGGCCTTTGGGCTGTTTCCATATTTTGACATTGTGAATTAAAAAAAAAAATAGAATTAATTATCATGACAATAAGGACCACAAGAGTGAATAAACATTAATAAGGAAAAAAAATAGAAAGAAAATGGAAGAGTAAAGGAAAATAATAACTAAGAAAGTGTATAAAATAGACAATAGGTTAACACTATGTGATAAGCCACATAGTTATTTTTATTTTTTATATTTTGTGAGTCACATATTGTCTTTGTTACACGTTCTTCTTTGGTTTTGCAAAGTTTAAAAATGTAAAAAATAAACTACTACCAAGGCAAACACAGGGCTGGATTTTGCTCTCAGGCAGCAGTTTGCTGACCCTTGTACTAGGAAGTCAAATAATACAAATGTATGATATATAACTAATTGGGTTCTCCCCCAACACACAAACACACAAAGGGGCAGACATGTTACTAACAACTATAACACCATCCATCAGCTCTATATCTGCTGCTACCTCAAAAAAATTGAAAAAGAAACACATACTGAAATATTGTGTACTGAACCTATTATTGACTCATATTAGATTTTATTTTTTTTTATTTTAAGACAGAGTCTCACTTTGTTGCCCATGCTAGAGCAAGTGCCATGGTGTCTAGCTCACAGCAACCTCAAACTCCTGGGCTCAAGCAATCCTGCTGCCTCAGCCTCCCAAGTAGCTGGGACTACAGGCATGTGCCACCATGCCTGGCTAATTTTTTCTATATATATTAGTTGGTCAATTAATTTCTTTCTATTTATAGTAGAGACAGGGTCTCGCTCTTGCTCAGGCTGGCTTTGAACTCCTGACCTCGAGCAATCAGCCTGCCTCGGCCTCCCAGAGTGCTAGGATTACAGGCGTGAGCCACCGCGCCCGGCCTATATTAGATTTTAAAGATAAGGAAAAAGACTCTAGGCACACAGCTAAAAATACCAAGACACTTAGGGGGAAAATATCAGAATGATATCAATCTTCTCAATAGTTAAATTTATATCATACTCCATGTTTTAAGATAATCAAGAAAGAAAACATTAGTGAAATTTAATCTAGCTATATGAACTTCAAGTTTAAAAGACAAAGAAAAATAGTTATTGACATGAAAAGACTAGGAAATATTTTTCCTTTGGTATCCTCTAAGATTATCTACTAGGAATCAAGCTTTAGTTCATTATAAAATTAATCAAAAACATTTGCCATAATTTCCAAGAGTAATTATGTGAATATTTTATACACAGAGCTAATATTTCAAAATATGAATAAAACTGAAAATAGTACATATACATTTTTGCCCTGACAATAGAGAAATAAAACAATTAACAAAAATATTGGATACAAAGGCAAAGATTACATAAGTAGACTTGAAATAAGAAAATTTCACACTAAGATAATATTAAAGAATAAATTATATTTTGCTTATAAGTGAAAGAAAGGAAAGGAAAGAGCAGTAATTCCACCACTGTTCTGGCAGGAAATTAAGTCAGTATCTAAACAGAAAAGAGATTGTGTTTTGTTTAAAATGTTAGTATAATGATAAACATTAAAAGCATTTTCTTTTTAATTGTTTATTTCAGAATACTACAGGGGTACAAATTTGGGGGCTATAGGTATTGCTTTTGTACAGTCTGAGTCAAAGTTATAACTGTCCCCACCACCCAGATAGTGTACGTTGTACTGGTTTGGTATGATTTTCCCATTCCCCTTCTCCTCTCTCCCACCTGCGTAATTTTTGTTAATTTTTTTTTTAATTTCAGAAAATTATGGGGTACAAACATTTTTGGCTACATGTAATGCATTTGCCTCGCCCAAGCCAGGGCTGCAAGCCTGCCCCTCCCCCACACAGTGTGATGCGCTTCCATCAGCTGTAGGTCTATCCCCCGCCCCACATGACTGGCACTTAGTGAGTATTACTACCATGTGAGCACCTTAGTGTTGGCCAGTTAGCACCAAATTGAGGGCGAGTACACGCGGTGCATATTTTTCCATCCTTGTGATACCTCACTTTGAAGGTGGGCTCAAGCTCTACCCAGGATAATATAAGAGGTGCTAGTTCACCATTGTTTTTTTTGTAGTTGAGTAGTATTTCATGGTATACATATAGCATGTGTTATTAATCCAGTCATGTATTGATGGACCCTCGGGTTGTTGAGTTTTATTTCCATATGCATGAGGGCTGATCAGTTAGTTCCAATTTGACAGTGAGTACATGTGGTATTTGTCCTTCCATTCTTGCAATACTTCACTTAGGAGAATGGCCTCTAGTTCCATCTAGGTTGCTACAAAAGATATTAATTCATTTTTAGGGCTGAGTAGTAGTACTCCATAAACCACATTTTATTAATCCACTCATGAATTGATGGGCACTTGGGTTGTTTCCACATCTTTGTGATTATGAATTATGCTCCAATAAAAATTCAAGTAAAAGTGTATTTTTGATAAAATGGCTTTTTTCCTCTGGATAAATACCCAGTAGTGGGATTGCTGGATCAAACAGTAGGTTTACTTTTAGTTCTTTGAGGTATCTCCATAGTATTTTTTATAGAGATTTTACTAGTTTGCAGCTCCAGCAAAAGTGTATAAGTGATTCTTTCTCTCCGCATCCATGCCAGCATCTTTTGTTTGGGGACTTTTTGATAAAAACCATTCTCACTGGATTTAGGTGATATCTTATGTGGTTTCGATTTGCATTTCCCTGATGATTAGAGATGTTGAGTATTTTTTATATATTTATTGGCCAGTAATCTATCTTCCTTTGAAAAGCTTCTGTTCATGTCTTTTGCCCAATTTTTAATGAGGTTGTTTGATTTTTTACTTGCTAATTTTCTTGAGTTCTTTGTAGATTCTGGTTATTAGCCTTCTATTAGATGTATATCATGAAAATATTTTCTCCCATTTGGTAGGTTGTCTATTCACTCTATCAATTGTTACTTTAGTTATGCAGAAGTTTTTTTAATTTAAGCAAGTCTCATTTACTTATCTTTGTTTTTTCTGTGATTGCCTTTGAGGGTCTTCTTCATAAATCCTTTGCCTAGGCCTGTATCAAGAACAGTTTTTTCAACATTTTGTTCTAAAATTCTTAGAGTTTTATGCCTTAGATTTAAGTCTGTTATCCATTGTGAATTAATTTTTGTGAGAGGTGAAAAGTGTGGATCCTGTTTCAATCTTCTGCATGTTGCTATCCAATTTTCCCAGCACCATTTATTGAATAGGGATTATTTCCCCCAGTGTACATTCTTCTCTGCTTTGTCAAAGATCTAATAGTAATATGATGATGATTATATCTGGGTTGTCTGTTCTGATCTATTGGTCTATGTCTCTGCTTTTGCGTCAGTACCATGCTATTTTGGTTACTATAGACTTGTATTATAGCTTGGTGTCTGGTAAATTGATGCCTATCAATTTGCTCCCTTTGCTTAAGGTTGCTTTGGCTAATATGGTTCCAAACAAAGCATAGAATTATAAATGGTTCCGCATATAGCATAGAATCATTTTTCTACATCTGTGAAAAATGGCATTGGTATTTTAATGGTGATTGCATTGAATCTGTAATCAGCAATGTTGATTTTGCCAATCCATGAGCATGATATTTGTTTACATCCTTTGTAATTTCTTTCCTCAATGATTCATAGTTCTCCCTGTAGAGGTCTTTCATCTCCTTGGTTAAATATATTACTGGGTGTTTTATTTTGTTTATTGCTATTATGAAAAGTATTGAGTCTTTGATTTGATTCTCAGATTGACTGTTGTAAAAAAGTCCCAGACCAGATGGTTTCACTGCCGAATTTTACCATACCTACAAAGAAGAATTGGTACCTGTACTGCAGAAATTATTTCATAACAACAAGAAGGAATGAATTCTTCCCAATTCATTCTATAAAGCCAGTATCACCTTGATACCAAAGCTAGGAAAGAACACAACAATAAAAAACAAATAAAAAAAATACTACAGACCAATATCCCTTATGAATATAGATGCAAAAATTCTCATTAAAATTTTGGCAAACTGAATTCAGCTGCACATCAAAAAAATAATCCACCATGACCAAGCAGATTTTATCCCAGGGAGAAACAAATGATGGCTGAACATATGTAAATCTATAAATGTGAGTCACATAAACAGAAGCAAAAACAAAGACCATATGATCATCTCAATAAACACAGAAAAGGCAATTGACAAAACCAAGCACCCTTTTATGATAAGAACTATCAAGAAAATAAGCATAGATGGAGCATACCTCAATATTTAAAAAGCCATATATGACAAGCCCACAGCCAACATCATAGTGTATCAGGAAAAATTGAAAGCATTCCCACTAAGAACTAGAACTAGGCAAGGTTACCCATCATCACCACTTTTACTCAACATAGGGCTGGAAGTCCTAACCAGAGCAATCAGGCAAGAGAAGTAAGTCAAGGGTATACAAATGAGAAGGAAGGGGTCAAACTATCTCTACCTGCTGAAAATACGATCTTATATCTAGAAAATCCCAAAGATTCTGCTAAGAGATTTCTGAAAGCTATAAATAAGTTCAGCAGAGTCTTGGATTATAAAATCAATGTACATAAATTAGAAAAATTTTCCATAAAAATTATACGTTGTAAATATAATGTAAAAACTTATTAAGACTGAAGTGGTAATATTTGCACGGTTGAAATATTTGTCTTGTCCTTTAGTCTTAGTAGGACTCTGTGGAAACATTAATGAGTACAACATTAAACTAAACATTACAGAAATCAGACCAAATATCTTGATTACAACAATAATTGTATATGGGCTTATGCCACATATTTAATTTAAAACAAATAATTTGCTTTCGGAAGAATAAATAAAACTCCATGTCCACCAAAAGAACCAGGGAGCATCAGGGTTAAATTGATTCAGAAAGGAAAAAGAAAAAGGATGGATAAACTTAAAACAGTCAGATATACATAGAGAAAAAAATCAGAATATATATATGTAATTGATTTAAAACAAGATCAAATTACCGCAAAAGAACATTAAATGCAATAAAGAACAACTTCATAATGCTAAATTTTACTCACAACAATGATGTAAATCTATGGATATAATATAGAAGCTGAGTATAAAGAATGCTGAAACAGAGAGAGACAGTTTACAGATTCTAGATAATTGAGGACTTTAGAAAACCTCTCTCATATTTAGATAGATTATTTGAACCAAAATAAAACAAACAAACAAACAAAAATCCATGACAAGGATGATTACTAAGCAAATAGAAGAAATAAGATTGGTCTTATAGATATGTGTGTCAAATTTTGTATCTCCAAATTAAAGAAATCACATTATTTTTAGAAGAATATGTTACAGCTATGAAAAGTGACCACTCATTCCTTGTTCTCTTTTTTTTTTTTTTTTTTAATTTTTTACCTTTATTTTTTTACTTCTATACGCAATTTGGCAATCTGAGTCCTTTTTGTTTTCAGCATACTATGGGGCTACATGGGGGTATAAATTTTAAGGTTACGTATAATGCCCTTGCGCCCCCCCCAAGTCAAAGCTTGAAGTGTAACCATCCCCCAGATGGTGCACATCTCACTTATTATGTATGTATACACCCGTCCCCTCCTCCCCCCTCCCAAGGACAATCTGCAATACAATCACCTGCACTCATATGTTTATAGCAGCACAATTCACAATTGCAAAGCTGTGGAAACAGCCTAAGTGCCCATCAATAGATGAGTGGATTAATAAAACGTGGTATATGTATACCATGGAGTACTATTCAGCTCTAAGAAACAACGGTGATATAGCTCCTCTTGTATTTTCTTGGATAGAACTGGAACCCATTCTACTAAGTGAAGTATCCCAAGAATGGAAAAACTAGCACCACATATGTTCTATCCTTCTTATAGCACTCCAGAGGATAAGTAAATGAGGGTGTTTACTAGAGAGCTGAAAAAATAAAAAATTTAGAATTGGATTTCCTTTTGCCTCATCCAACTGCCATTGCTTGCCCTTAGACCTTATCTATTACTAAAGACATTGCCCCGGCTTCTGTGTAGTGCCATTCTCTAGTCATTTTCCCTGGGGACATCTGCAGTCATGACAGTCCTCCTCAGTGTGCCTAGAGGGACTTGCCATCTAAACAAATCACTCATAAAATGAATGAGAGAACAGCATATCTTAAATGTGTTTTGAGAATACAGGTCTGAATTGTCCAATAAAATAACCACTAGTTATCAGTGGCTATTAAAACTTTGATTAAAATTAAACAACATTAAAACACTAGTCATGTTTCAAGTGCTCAATAGCTCAATAGTGACTAGGAGCTATCCTGGATTTTGAACAGAAAATGATGTGAAACATTTTAATCACTACAAAAATTTCCAGTGGACAGTAATATTCTAGATTCTTAATAGTCTCTTTAGAAATAAGGTCATATAATCAAATATATTTGGAAAACGCTGTGCATTTTACTATCTTATTGGAGACTTGTTAGATACATTTTCTTTTTTTTTTTTTTTTTTTTTGAGACAGAGTCTCGCTTTGTTGCCCAGGCTAGAGTGAGTGCCGTGGCGTCAGCCTAGCTCACAGCAACTTCAAACTCCTGGGCTGGAGTGATCCTTCTGCCTCAGCCTCCCGGGTAGCTGGGACTACAGGCATGCGCCACCATGCCCGGCTAATTTTTTATATATATATCAGTTGGCCAATTAATTTCTTTCTATTTATAGTAGAGACGGGGTCTCGCTCTTGCTCAGGCTGGTTTTTTGAACTCCTGACCTTGAGCAATCCGCCCGCCTCGGCCTCCCAAGAGCTAGGATTACAGGCGTGAGCCACAGCGCCCGGCCAGATACATTTTCTTAAATGTCATTATTTTTTAACTGTTTCCCACATTCATTGTATTAGGTGCTTATTTTCGATTCCTATGTGAATTCAAACATAAACTAGTGTCCCATGAAACTGTGGAAGTTTTTATGGAAGATTTAAAATATGATTTATTTAACTAAGCACTAGTAAAAGAAACTGACTGGAATCTCACATATGATAAGCTCACTGCAGTAGAGATTTAGCTTGTAAACATAAATTTTACAACTTATTTTTTAAAAAATCCCAACGTATGTTCTATAGCACATAAGCAAACTAAAGGAAAGTCTGTGCTTAGTTAAAAGCTACTTTAAAAATCCAAAGTATTTTTGTTTGTTTGTTCTTCATGGGGGAATTATGTAAAATTTAATGATTTAATTTGCATATATAAGTGAAGGCTTATTGATTATTAAAGTTAAAAAATTTGGTTAGTGTGCAATAATTTTAACTCATGGCTAAAAGTTCTGATTCAGTACTCAAAAATGTTTCATAAGCAAAGGAGTTATTTAAAAATGCACGTAACTTCTAAGGTGAGTATGCATAAACAAATAGATTGAATACCCATCATTTGGGTGAATAGCAATTTTTGTTGTCATGCATTATCATTATTGCCTGGAACTGGTTGGGGTTTGCTTTTTTTCCCTTAAATATTTACATTTAATTAATACATTTGTAAGATTGCTTTAAGCTCTTGCATGGGTTGATTATTTGGTTATATAAACTTGCTGATTATTTTGCAGTTTTGATTATTAATTTGTTCTGCCTCTATTCTTCAATAAAATCAAATTCTTGGCCGGGGGCGGTGGCTCACGCCTGTAATCCTAGCACTCTGGGAGGCTGAGGCAGGCGGATTGCTCAAGATCAGGAGTTCAAAACCACCCTGAGCGAGACCTCGTCTCTACTAAAAATTAGAAAGAAATTAATTGACCAACTAAAAATATATATACAAAAAATTAGCCGGGCATGGTGGCGCATGCCTGTAGTCCCAGGTACTCAGGAGGCTGAGGCAGGAGGATCGCTTGAGCCCAGGAGTTGGAGGTTGCTGTGAGCTAGGCTGACGCCACGGCACTCACTCTAGCCTGGGCAACAAAGTGAGACTCTGTCTCAAAAAAGAAAAAAAACAAACAAACAAAAAAAAAATCAAATTCTTGGGCCATCTTAATTTGGCCACCATTAGAAAACCAAGAGTTTGCAAATACTTACACAAGCTTATGTCACTAGCAAATGATGAAATCAGGACTCAGGCACAGATATTCTAAAATATAGTCTATTCTTAGCTTAATATTTAATAATATATCTGTCTCAATATTGGACTTTAAACATTAAAATTGTATCATTGTAAGTGAATTTTTGTAGCAGAAAGAAAATACATATGACATTTGCAGAAACAAGGGCAAGTGCAAGACCAAACAAAGGGAGCAATGACGAGTCTCTATACTGACGGAGAGACAGAAGAGGCAACCCCTTCTTGATGAGGTTAACATTTCGGGAGACAGACTAAGACAGTCTGTGTGTGCATACTGAATATGCAAAAACTAGTCCTTTTGTAGATAAGCAAAGACTGTCAGAAATCAGAAGATAGTAAATTATAGCTGAAGTTTGCCCTTTCTTCCTGACATAGGGACACTGAAAAGATAACAGCTTAAAAATATAAGAATAAATAAGAAATACATAGAATAAAAAGTAATCTGTGATAAGAACCTTACTTCAGTATCCATGGTGTAAAATTAAGTTAAATTGAATGTATGAAGTGAAATGCAAGCAGGTATGACTATGTATGAAAGATACATGCATTTGAAAGAAAACTCCTGACTGACGAAATACTTTATTTATTTATTTATTTATTTATTTATTTTTTTGAGACAGACTGTCGCTTTGTTGCCTAGGCTATAGCAAGTGCCATGGCATCAGCCTCGCTCACAGCAACCTCAAACTCCTGGGCTCAGGCAATCCTTCTGCCTCAGCCTCCCGGGTAGCTGGGACTACAGGCATGCGCCACCATGCCTGGCTAATTTTTTCTATATGTATTAGTTGGCCAATTAATTTCTTTCTATTTATGATAGAGATGGGGTCTCGCTCTTGCTCAGGCTGGTTTCAAACTCCTGACCTTGAACGATCCTCCCACCTCAGCCTCCCAGAGTGCTGGGATGACAGGCGTGAGCCCCCGCGCCCGGCCATGACGAAAACTTTAGAAAAGGCATTTCAGTTTGTCTCGTGAGAGGAGTGTTGCTAGTAAAGCTCTTTCAAGCAGCTCACAAAAAAGGTGTCGCCATCTCCTTTCATTTATCTTGTTTACTATTTATTTAAAAATAGTATTACTTTTGTGACATAAAAGTGAGACATATGAATTGCTAAAATTAGGACCAATAGAAATGAGTAAAGAAAAAAATATCCATATAAAAACCAGATATCCTCTGCATATTTTTCTGAATTTATTTTCTTCCGTTTTTCAGAATGGGGTTGGAGAGAATATTTTGATCTTTTACAAATTTGTTAATTTTTTCAATCACCTATGCATTCATGCATTTCTTATGTTTGTGTATATATGTCTGTATGGATGCATCTGTATATTTATTGTATTGTCATTTCTTACTGAACATTTTTGTCTTTGTCTAGCTACTGAAAACAATATATTGCATTATTTTAGCTGAATATTGAAGTAATCTTACAAAAATTATCTTTATTTATTTTAGAATTATAATCAAATAAATAATATTAACCAACTACCTTACAGTATTATTTACCTTTAGTACTCATCTTCTCAATTCTAAGACCGAGGCCTACCTCACATTATTAAAGATTTTTATCTTTTTATATATGGACAACTACTTCTAAATTAAAGAGAATCTATCGATGCTTTTTGAAAATTGACTCATATTTCTGAGACACAATGCAGCTATAGTCATCAGCATTTAAAACTAATGGGAGCACTCAGAACATCATTTTGGTGATATACTCCCTATGAAGTTTAAATTATAATTTTTTATTGTTATACATGTTGGTTATTTACTGATTTATTTTGGCTTGGATAACTTTTGGTCTTTTATTCTGTGCAGAAGCAATGTACTGGGCAATATAACAAATCTAATGTTTTTATTTTATTCTCTCAAATACAGACTTGAGTAAAGTGTTGGAAGCATTCTACTTCAGAAATGGCTTCCATGATCCTGATATTTATGCCCTGTACTCTCTTTCATGAGGTCCAGGTGGCAAAGAATAGAGACCAGCCTCTGTCCAAAAGAGAGCAAGGAACCCAAGCCCTTAGTCCAACAATCTGGAGAAACTGAATACGGTCCCAGCTGATACCTTAATCGCAGCCTTGTGAGACATGAGGAGCCAGGGGTTCCAACTAAGCTGCCCCTGGATTCCTGACCCACAGAATTTGTGAGATAACACGTTTGTTACTTTAAGTGATTACATTTTAGGATAATTTGTTACATTGCAATAAATAACTAATGCTATTTTAGTCGGAAAGAATGCAACGGGATATCCACATACATAACTTTATGATGATGATAATATACCTACAACTAACCTTAAGTAATGAATTTACTTGCCTGTTCCAGCAGACACAAAAGAAAATATATGTTTAAATTTTTACTGCAATGCCTTTATTACCAATTTTAGATAATATGTTAAAATTATGTTGAAGACCAAAAGAAATCCTATAGACTACCTACCTCAGTGTTGAAAATGAGAGAATACTTTAGTGAAGTCACAGGTCACAGATTTTTCCCATTCATCTTTAAACCTCAGTTCCTCTGGCTTCTAAACAAGTTTACTTTTTTTTTTTAAGAAAATGTATAATCTCTTTTGTGCGGATTCATTTGCTTTTAGCATCACTGGTTGGAAGATATGGTGGTGTGTAAAGGTTTGGTGGGGAATATCAAAGATAAAATTCAAATTTGTAAATATAGCCTTTTCCAGTCAGTGTTTCTGCGCACGTCCCGCTGTCACCTGTGCTGAGCATTGCGGGCTCTAGATTAAGGGCTCCACCAGATGCACTAAGTACTTGTCGGACTGTGACCCTAGTCAGGGGGCCTCAAACTTTTTAAACAGGGGTCCAGTTCACTGTCCCTCAGACCGTTGGAGGGCCAGACTATAGTTTTCAAAAAACTATGAACAAATTCCTATGCACATTTTGCGTATATCTTATTTTGAAGTAAAAAAACAAACAAAACAAAAACACCTGCATGTGGCCCGCGGGCAGTAGTTACCTGTGCCTAGATCATTAAAGACTGAAATCATCGACATCGCAAAGAATAATATCCTAAAAGCCAACTGTCTCATTTGTTACCACATTTAACTGCCTTGAGTGTCTGAAAGATTTTGCTTATAAACATTTAACGTTCTTTTCAATGATGAATTGAAGCACAGGTTTACTGTAGACTAGCGTTTAATTTCCAGCAGCAAGTTCTGACACAGCAGCTCTTTATCAGTCCTATAATACGGTTATGATTATGGTTGGTCATTTCAAATTTCATAAACATTTCTTTAATCTCATACATTGAATATTTTTAAATTGTACAGTTTGGCTCAAATATTAAAATATAAGCAATTCAAGTATGTGGATGCAGAATCATTTATCATTTATTTCAGAGTGGTAACATTCAGGTGGCAAATTTAGTCCACTGAAATGTTTGACTTTCAACGCACTATAGGTGTTCAATTGTGCTCTTTTCCAAATTGGCCTTTAAAAATAAGTTCTAAAAGTTACAGTTCACTTATTTTTATTTTTCAAAAACCTGTTTGCAATATATATAGCAAATTTAAGGGTGCTTTGCTCTTTATTATTCCAAGAATAAGCCTATACGATCTTTACAATAACTTTCTCCTGAAAGGGAAAAGCGTAGATCAAGATGAAAGGAGTGACGGAGCGGGGCTTGGCGGCGCAGGCCTGTGACCCTGGCCTTTCGGAAGGCTGGGGGGGGGGGCACTTGACGCCACGACTTTGAGACCAGCCTAAGCAAAATAGTGAGACCCCGTCTCTACAAAAATTGAAAAATTAGGTGTGTGTTGTGGCACATGCCTATAGTCCCAGGTACTTGGGAGGCTAAGGCAGGAGGATTGCATGAGCCAGGAATTTGAGGTTATAGTGAGCTTAATGATGCCATTGCACTCCAGCCCAGACAACAGAGTGATACCCTGTCTCAAATAAATAATATTAATAACAGCAGGAAAAACATCATTTAATTTATATATAACACCTGATGTCAAAAGCAAAAAATAGTTTAATATTTCTTGATATATTGGAAATGTAAATAAATATAAATAAAGCAGTTCTGGTAAACAGTATGTCACAGAATAAGGGAAGAGAAGAAAACTGAGAAAGATCAGAGGACTGAAAACCATAGAAATTTCAATGAAGCATTTTACTTTTCTCCGAAATACTAAAAGGTATGGTCACCATGAAGTGGAAACACAAAGCCAAAAGCATAGAGGAATTATTTCCCACCAGACGCGGGAAGGCGACGTGGAAAACAGCAGGAAAGAAATCGCCGGGACCTTAAACTCTCAGAGACACTCACGTTCGCGCGAGAGGCGGCGGGGGGGCGCCCGCGCCGCGAGGTGATGGCGCCCGCGCCGCGAGGTGATGGCGCCCGCGCCGCGAGGTGATGGCGCCCGCGCCGCGAGGTGATGGCGCCCGCGCCGCGAGGTGATGGCGCCCGCGCCGCGAGGTGATGGCGCCCGCGCCGCCCGGGCTCTGAGAGGCTTCTCCCCGCGGTAGGCTTCGCCGTGCGTTTCAGGCCACTCTATGGCGCGAATGTCCTCCAAACCACTCGCCCTGACTTTCTTCATTCTGGCCATATAAGGGGGGGCAGTAATTTAAAAACCACACCTATTTATCTGCTTCAGCAGGAGTTCATGTGAATATATGCCCCTAAAATTGGCAGAGGGAAAACTTTGTGTTAGCATTTGTAATAGCACTGCAAAGCATTATTAATTCAGTAGTTTGTTTATCTTGGAAATGTCTATGAGTATGAAACTCTTCTCAGATTTGAAAGAAAAAATAATGAGAATAAATTGGTAAACGCATTTGCTTTCGATCATACCCTCTTTAGTATAAATATTAAAAGTAAGCATCCTTTCCCTGTGACAATATAGTCAAGCTTCATTTTCTCCTACTTTTCGTTGTGAGCTTAATAGAAATTTATTATACATTTGGTTTGACAAAATATTTTGTACCTTCTTTGGTGCTAAAATTAAATATAGCAGAAATAAACCTGCTGGTTGGACATGAGAATAGATAACAGTCTCTTTAAGACCTATCATCCTCAGAGTATAAAGATGCAGACTTATGACTTGCTATTTTCAATACCCACACAGACAAGAAGTGACAAAGGACAAACTTCCTTAGGTGTTTACAGGTAGCCTTATGTTTATCTGTCAACATCTCTTAGCTTTATATTTTGCCTTGTATATGTTTATTGTTGTGCTTGTTTTGTTATTCCACTTTGTGACTTTTTTATTTTTTCTTTATTTATCTGTGCATGAGTCTTTGTAGTGGCCCATGGCTATGCTCTCTCAATTTTAATTGCTCTATATATTACCTTGTGATTATACCACATTTTTTCACTTATTTGAGTGTTAATGAACATTTGGGTTTTGTCCAATTCCTGGCAATTTTAAATGATAGTGTATGAATACTTCCTAGATTACATATGCACTCTTGTTTCTAGGGCCTATACCTGGGAGCAGAGTCACTGGGTTATAATATATGCATATATTCAGCCTTAGTAGAAAGCGTCAGCTTTTCTACAAAATTTTTGTCCAATTTATGACTTCCAGCAGTGTATAGGAGTCTTGCAGGTCCACATCCTAGCCAGCACTGGTATTGGCAAGCTTTAAGGCCAGCTGACCGATCTGTACGTAACAAGCTTCTGTATATGCCTGGGTCTATTCCCAGGCTTGCTATTCTGTTCTATTTGTCATGTAATCAGTGCCTGAAATGATAAGACACTTCTTTTTTGTGGGTCTTGATTTATGAGAATAAAATGTTCTCTGCCATATTCTTCCTCTTCAGTAGCATTTTTTCTATAGTTAGGCCATTGTATTTCCATATAAATTTTAGAATCAGTAAAGAAAATCTACTTGTTTTTATTTTGAAATAAAATGTATATATGTGTGTAATGCATATACAATAGCCCAATGTGTATTTGACATTTGTTAATTCTGAAAATTATATATTTAGTTGTTTTGGTTGTTTTTATGTATGTAATCCTATAACCTATTATTATTAACAGTTTTTGTTTCTTCTTTTATAATTCTGAATTTTATTTTTTCTCAGTGATACTTTGGGTTTAGCTATTACAACATCTCTTTTTCTTAGCTAAGAGAAGACATTATGCTTACTGGATCTATTCAGATTTGGAAGGTAAGAGAATACTTAGCTGAATAGTTGGCTCCAACCCATGAACTATATAACGAACGTGGCATAAGAGAAAGTTTAGTTGCTATCCTGCCTGTCATTGACACTGTTGTTCTGGTAGATTCAAAGGAAGGTTGATACCTTTATGTTGGATCAGAATCCTGGTTGGAACCTGTGGAAATCTTCAATCAGAGAAGCATATCAAAGACCTTTAGTTCATAGAGCAGGCAATGCTAAACACTATTCTTCTTGTGCGTGATAGTCTTAGCTTCCTCAGCGTGTGCAGTGGGACACAGTAAACAAATGCAAATGGTATAAATAAGGAAGGGTTCAGTATGTCCTAAAGCTATTAACAGTTCATACACATTAATGGACTCATAGATCATATTAAGCCGTCAACTCAGGAAATCAACTCACGCCTACTCTATGGTTTGTTTTTGCTCATTGATGGCTCCAGCTAGAACTGGAAGGATACTCAGTTTTAGCTACACATTCAAGGATAGAACTACAAGCCAGTGAAGAAAATGACTTCCTAAGGTGAGCAGGGGTTTGTACAATGCTATATGTTTAGAGGTACATTTTTCTTAAAGAAAGAAGTACCAGGGATACAAATCTATAATGTTTTATAGGCAATAGATAACCACATAGCAAGAAGGTAGAACAAATTAAAGAAAATGATTAATGGTTTTCTCATAAAGAGGTCCAGAGAAGTATTTTATGCATCTAAATTTTAGAATAAACATTGAGTGAAGGCTTATCTGTTTCCTATGTGAGTGCTCATAGAAAGTGTTTCCTGCAGAGGACACTTCGAATAATGAAGGGACAGTTCAGTGTCTTTCACTAATTGCCATGGATCCTGATCAACAGGCTCACGAGCTAGCTGGGGTGGAGATAATATCTGTATTAAACAGCGTGGACTTCACTTCACTGAAGCTGATCTGATCTTTGCAATTGCTGGGACACAGATTCACAGGTATCGAGATCACGGCTGTTACGTGGGAGAATGACACTGCCCTCGGGATTGTGTGGGGTCCTTTTCTTTCCTAAGCAGGCAACTCTTCACGTGAAGAGAAATTATGCTGCAGAAGGACATGTCTCCCTTGGCCACGATGCTTCTATTAGCAATATCAATTGTGGATTTGCTGAATGTCTCCTTCACTTTTCTGATACTGCACACACTATGTTGGAGTAACAATTCATTTTGAAATAAAAGCAACAACATCAAGATTAATTATGGAGTGGCTTGTGTCCAGGGAGTGTGTTTTACCATAGTTTTCTCAGCCAGAGTAAACTGGTTTCATGTAAAGTTGCGGTGACCTTGTGAAGACTTAGCAGTGCCGTCCCAGGGCTGCGTTGTCCTGCAGGGTGAGGCGCATGCCAGCGTCTCTCGCGTGCAGGGGTGAGCAGTCACGCTGCACTGTGACATGCTTTCCCTGGGCAGTCTCTGGTGCATTTCTCCCACGGCCACACATATTGTTCTTCTGCTCAAGATTTATAAGGGGAATTTTCTAATGATCCCCTACTAAAGTTTTATTTTCCGTCACTAGAAGTTTGTGCTCTTCTGGTGTAGAAGTATAATCCATCCAGATCACCTAACACTGGTTCCATGCAGCCACTCTGCTGGTTTGGATCCCTATGTAATTGAACAAAAAAGGAAAGAAAATATTTACTGTACTTGCGAGATGCTTAATTCTTTTTTTAATTTAATTTAATTTTATTTTTTTATCTCAAATTCTGTGGGTACAAATATTGTTAGACTTACATATCTTGCCCCTACCCCCATCCCCCGCCCGCCATGCCAGAGCTTAAGTGTGTCCAGTCTCCAATACTGATTATCAAAAAGTCATGTACTAGGCAGGGTTCTCACAGAAACATAATTAATTATGTATATGTGCATGTGTGTATATGTGCATGTGTGTGTGTGTGTGTGTAGTCAGCCCTCCATTCACTAGTGTTATAAGTAATCTAGAGATATTAAAAGTATAGGAGAGTATATGCATAGCTCACATGCAAATATTATGCCATTTTATCTCAGAGAATTGAGCATTAATGGATTTTGGTATTTATCTTCAGGAGGTCCTGGAACCAATCCCCCATGGATACCAAGGGATAGCTGTATATATGTATGGGTAGCCTTGTTATAGGGTATGGAAGCCAAAAAGCCCCACAATCTTCCATCTGTAAGCTGGGAAGCTAGAAAAGCGGGAAGTGTAATTTCGCATGAGTCCAGAGGCCTAAGAATCAGGGGAGAAATGGTGTAAGTCCAGTTTGAATCCAAAAGCCTGACAACCAGGAATGTTGATGTCCCAGGGCAGAAGATGGTAGGTTTCCCAGATCAACTAGAGAGAGAAAATTCAACTTTTCTCTACCTTTTTGTTCTATTCAGACCCTCAATGAATGAAATGATACCTGCCCACATTGGTAAGATCATATCTTCTTTATTCAGTCATTCAATTTAAATGTAAATCTATTCCAGGAACACTCTCACAAACATTCAGAAATAATGTTTTAGCAGTTCACTGGAGATGCCTCAGCCCAGTTAAGGTGACACAAAAATTGATCATCATAAGCAGGTAGAGGGGACGTTTGTTTTGGAATGCATGGGACCCTCTGGTGAATTGTTCCATTCCTGCATAACCTTTAATAATTGAAAAACTGAAAACATTACTGGCTCAGAATAGTAGATAATGAAATTTCAGGTGCTGAAATGCTTTTCTGATGGAAAAGGCAACAAAGAATGTGTAGAATAGGAATATTATGAATATCAACTATAGTATCATGAACTAAAATGTCTGTGGTCACTGAATACATTCTCCCTTTCTTCCTAATGCCTCTATATTTATGGTTATATTTCCCTGTGACTTTCCCCTAATGTGGTAGCTATGAATATTTTTTCTTTGCCATATTGTAGATATAGACTTTACCCTCTCTTTCCCCTAATACTGTATATATGGAACATTTCTGATAGTTGGCTGTTAATAGCTTTCATTCTATAAAATCAAGCTAGATTTTTAACCAAACAGAGAATGGATGTGACTTTGAGAAGGATACTGTGATTGATAGTGCACTGGGCATTCCTTTTGGCATCATCTTATACAAGAGGTGGACATTTTTATATATAGAAAGCTATGAATAGAATTTGAGCAGCCAACTTACATAGTTTGACAGATATGTGGATTGACACTAACGACCACTTTCCCTTATTTTTCTAAGTTTGGAAAGCTAAATGTTGCATTTCTTAAACACCCTTAGAACTCTGAATGCAAATTAGTCATTCCATTTATAAATGAATCAGACCCATATTTCTGGAGTAGTCTGGGTAGATAAAGTGGCTCTGACAGAAATGAGTGTTGGCAGAAAGTGGGCCATGGCTTAATGGCTAATTACCAGTCTCATGCTTCAAGAAAATGATGGCTGTCGAAGCATTGTTATAAGAGGCAGAAACTGTGTCCTACACTCTAGGTGACAGAAGTAGCATCCTGGTTCTTTGACTCTAGCTGTAGTGGTGTGTAATTAAAGCCAAAACTTAGTGGTGGCTGCACAAAATTAGCTTCATTAGTTCATCCAAGAATTGTGGATTCACCTACTTGGTCTTTCTGTCCTGCATGGAATCTCAGCTGAATTATTATTATTATTATTAGTGTGGTTCTTGCGTCATATAACACACACACATATATGTTCAAAACTTCTTTGGAAACTATATGTGAGATTTTAAAATTTGTCCTGCATATATTTTTTAAGCGTTCTGATACTAATATAACAATTTCATTTTCTGTAGACATCATGAAAGTCTAGTTTATACCTTAATTAGAAACAACCATGACATCCACCTATAGCCAAGATGTAGTAATGGGACAAGATTTATTCTCCTGTCTAAAACAATTAAAATTCTCTCACAATTTGTGAATAATAGGTCTTGAGACATTGGACCTCAAGCAATGAAGGATACTTATTGCTGAAAAACAAGAAACAACACAAATCCTATTGTATCCCCAATTTAATGTTGGATATTTCTATGCTGTGGCTCAGGGCTCCAGTAGCAGAAACCCAAGTGGATTCAAAAGTCTTCCTTATTTGAAGAAACGAGACAGAACTCTAAGCAAGCTAAGGTGGCCAGAATTTGCAAAATGGATTTCCAATAGAAGATTGCTTCATAGGGGAACCTCAGACATCTTCAGAGAGCCCCTGACAGTGTTTGGTTGAGTGTTGATCAGCACATGCATGCCTGGAAACAACCCAAGGACATGCAATGGGGTGATTAGGGTAAAGAGTATATGGAGCTCGCAAAGTGCCAGAGGCATTACCAACCAAAGCGGGAAACCTGATAATTCATGAAGCAGCAGGTATAATACTTGGAAAGTCTTGACTCAGTCAAAGGGAAAAACTGACCCAAGACTAAATGTTCTTCTGCTTCTGCCTAGCACAGTATTAAAACCAGGTAGGAAAGAAGCAAACCATTTTCAAGATTAAACAACATCCCAGAACAAAGTTCAAGAATATCCATAGAAATAAAAACTTATCCACTACCCAATAAGATAAAATGAAGTGTCTGGTATCTAATCATGATGTATGATTAGATACAATACAGTGAAATCTATAGTACCTGGCATCTAATCATACACAACGAATAGGTAATGTATTTTTTTTCTTAATTGTGGTGATTATTTAATGAATATATACACATATCAAAATGTATAAAATTGTACATTTTTATAAAAAAATTTAAAACTTCACTTCCTTAAGGAAAAAAATTGTTTATTGAACAAACTATATATCTACTACTTGTCCACAAGAAGAAAAGAAAAGTGATGCGGCTGTACAGGCAAGTGTGCCTGAAAATGTTCACAACAGCTGTGCTAAAAGCAGCAGCGGCTGGCGGCTTGGGAAGGGGAACACTCAAGAATTCCAGCCAACTGAACTGTCACCATATGCAAGGCTTCTTATTACTATAGTGGATAGAAAATAATGTGCCAAATAAAATGTTTTTGTCATCTATCCTTGGCTAAAACAAGTCAAATGCCAGAGCTATCTTCAATCGGAAAAGAAAATGAGTGATGTGAAGATCACTAGTAAATACTAGAGTCCATTAGAACCTAATTAACTCTCTAGTGTTTATAAAACAAACTCAAGCCCTTTGCAGGGAAAATAACAATAATGTTCATAGTTATATCATCAAGATCAAAGTCCAGTATTTTCTGATGATGTATTGCAATCCCCTTACCATATTGAAATGTAAAATATTTTTGTGTAATATCTAGTTGTGGTTTCTTTCTATATGGAAATTTCCAAACTAAAAATAAATGTTATCTACCTGCTGATATATCCCATATACTGGAATGACTAGGACGGCACAATACTGGATATATCCATCTTTGGTCCATAGGAATATTGTAATCCCGTTCCTTTATTAGTGTGGTGCAACATCTAAAATTAAGATTCAATATCAGCCGGGCGTGGTGGCTCACGCCTGTAATCCTAGCACTCTGGGAGGCCGAGGCGGGCGGATTGCTCAAGGTCAGGAGTTCGAAACCAGCCTGAGTAAGAGCGAGACCCCATCTCTACCAAAAATAGAAATAAATTAATTGAGCAACTAAAAATATATATACAAAAAAAAAAAAAATTAGCCGGGCATGGTGGCGCATGCCTGTAGTCCCAGCTACTCGGGAGGCTGAGGCAGGAGGATCGCCTGAGCCCCGGAGATTGAGGTTGCTGTGAGCTAGGCTGACGCCATGGCACTCACTCTAGCCTGGGCAACAAAGTGAGACTCTGTCTCAAAAAAAAAAAAAAAAAAAAAAGATTCAATATCATGATCTGTCATGACAACAGAAGCAAAGAAGGTCTCAATATAGTTTCAACTCCCCTCTCCCACTCAACTCCTGTGAATAAAACCACATGGCCAAACAACCTTCCAGCTACAGCCCCTGTTTCATTATAGTAAGCTTCAGTTCCCTAAAGACCCACAAAATGACTCAAGCAAGCCAATCACATCCTCCTGTGAAAATCAGGGATAACTTCATCCTTCTGTTACTGCAAAGCCTCTTCCCGCAGGCCTTGCTGGCTCACTCTGCTCCTGAGTGCAGACCTCAGCAGAGCTGCTGGCATGGTTCTCCTCCCGTGCAGTGAGTGCACCAGCTAATCAGCCGCTGCCGACCCCCGCTCTCCTGTCCAGGTCACATGTATTTGGACATTCCCATAACCCTAGAGGTGAGCCAACAGTGTGAAGAGGAGACAGTGTAAACAATTAGTCCCCGACCATGCTACTTTGGAAGAACATTTCTCAGTGTTTTTATGATCTCCAGTTGCCTGGTCTCCACATGCCTGTGGGGACGCATGGTACCTCTTTCCATGATACTTTGGCTACTTCTGAGGTAGGGATCACGAGGTTTCACTCAAAATTTTCTTCTCTGATCTCTTTCCCCAAACTTACAAGTTAGTTAGTTACCTAATATTTCTTCCAAATGACTGTAAATAACACTTTTATCAATTGTTTAACATTGGTTTCTGAGTTATTTCATCATATACTGAATCAGTATGTTACATAAATTGATACCTTTCTATTGAGTTATTGCTCTATCTGTTCCTATCTATATCATTTCTCTGTGACTACCACATCCAGTAGAATATAATTTGTATCATAAGTTTTCCCTTATGGTACAAAGGAAAAGTGTTACAAAGTGTAAGTGCTATTTACACATTTGCTTTTTTCTTAGAAGTAGTAGCTGTATAAATGAATATTGAATTATAGAGTCAGGAAGTAGATGTTCTCAGTCAGTGTGGAATGCTATAACAAAGTACAATAGACTGAGTGGCTTATAAACAACAGAAGTTTATTTCTCACAGCTCTGGAGGCTGGAAGTCCAAGATCAGGGGGACGGCATGGTTAGGTTCTGGTAAGAGTCCTCTTCCAGGTTGCAGAGTGTTGACTTCACATTGAGCTCTCTGGGGTCCCTATTTAAAGGGCTCTAATCTCATCCATAGGGCTCCATTTTCATGATCTAATCACTTCCCAAATGCCCCACCTCCTAATACTGTCAGATGGGGCATTAGGAACATTCAGTCCATCAGTGTGGATGAACATCATATGGATGGAATCTGCTAAGCGTTGGAGTGAGGACTTTGTTTTCTGGTTAAATACACTCTGACCCAAAGATTACAGATTTTATTTTATTTTAATTATTTATTTTTTAAATTAAATATGAGTAGGTCCCTGGTAATTTCTCTACTGCCGCCCATCTTATTCCTGCAACATTTTTTCAACTGATTCTGACAACAATGTTCCTGTCAGACTTAAATTTAATTCTTACATTTTCTTTACTTTGTGACCTTATATGTTATTTGGTAGAACTCTAGGAAATATAGCTGCAAGGACTATAAGACAGAAATCATTTCAAGTTAGTCTTCACCTAGAACAAAAATAATGGCTAAAGTCATAAAGCTTAAACCGTCTGATGTACTTCACTACTGTACTTTGACATTTTTTTTTTTTAGACAGAGCTAATGATGGACTCACTGCCTAACATGTTCAGTGTAATTTTGTAAAAGGACTTAAAAAAAGATATAGCCATGGACTTAAAATAATGTAAAGTTCTGTTTACATAGATCTTTCTTAATGTTATCAAAATGTTCATTAGATTGCAAGGAAACAAACTTTTCTCCCAGGATTGTATAAATTGTTTACACTCCTACTTAAATGAAGTGTGGTATAAATCATAAATTAGAGTCTCTAAATCATACTATGCTTCATTGAAGCAGAGTTCCACATACATGGTTACCAGATCACAGTGATATAACATTGAAGTCTGCTGTTAGTCTTTTTTCATAAGATCAAAGAAGGTGTGATTTCAAATTCTGATAAAGAAAGTTTTCTTATCCACTTAGGAGATCATATGCCAGGTTTCAGGTTAGAAGAAGAAGAAAATTAATACTTATTAATACTAGCCTAGAATTGGTAGGAGATTACTAAATTACAAGGCACCAAAATTGAGTACTACCAAAAAGATAAAATTTCAATTTGGTATTACAAATTTGGAAACATTTATTTTTAAAATTCCATGTGAATTGGTATAACTTATAATGATGAGAAAATAGCATGATTAATTATCTTAAGGCCTGTGCATTTTTATGTAGTTCAGTTTTCTCTTATTCTTCTTTATGCTGAATTTCTATATAATTTTCAAACCTAACATTATTGTAGAATTTTAATTAAAGTGAAATTTAAAATAATTTTATAAAGTATATAAATTCCAAAGGATTATGCACTAATTGTAAGGAAGTAGAAGTTAAAACATAATCCATGCAAATAAATTCTACATTGCATAATCACATATTTTTAAATGATCATATATGTTGATACATGCAGCTTATGTTCTGGAAGCTGAGAATCATGGGAAAATTACTTTTAGCTTATTTTATCATTAAAAAATATAGTCATATTATTTCCCAGGTCACTCACTTCATGTTTTGTCCATTTAAGTAGTATATAATATGTAATAGTGGATGTCCAGTTAAAATGTCATGGAGTTTGACTGATAAATATAAATTAGCAGAAATTTAAGAGCACATAGAGTTCAAATATTTAGGTAATTGTAACATTTTATAATTACTAAGCAAAAGAATGTTTATTTTATTTTATTTCTAAAATTATTGGCAAGGGCAGGAGTGATAATGGAATAATTATTAGCCATGAAGATTCAACTCCTGTCTTTATGGAGTTGTCTCTTCAAAATATCAGGCCACAAAATATACATTAGGCACTGGCTATTTAAATTCCACTTTGTACTTTGGGGTTTTTTATTTGTTTGTTTTCAGTGTAGAAAAGAATTGCTTTATGTTTATTTATTTAATTCAGGATATTATGGGGTACAAACACTTTGGTTACATGTAATGCATTTGCCTCACCCAAGCCAGGGCTGCAAGCCTGCCCTCCCCCACACAGTGCGCTCCGCATTCATTATTGCGGGGGTATCCCCCACCCTCCCGCTTGACCAGCACCAGTGAGTGTTACTGCCATGTGAGCACCTTAGTGTTGGACAGTTAGCACCAATTTGATGGTACCCGTGCTGCATGTTTTTCCACCCTTGTGATACCTCGCTTTGAAGGATGGACTCGAACTCTATCCAGGATAGCATAAGAGGTGCCATTTTGTATTTTGATTTTGATTTCTTAGGGAATTTGTAATCACTGCAAAAAAAGTTAAATTGTATATTTTTAAAAACCCAATATTATTAAAATATAGCATGCATGCAGAAATATGGACATATCATAAATGTAAAGCTTCATGAAATTTCACAGAATCATGCAAATTTAATTAGCTCACAGATAAACAGTATCTCACAAACATTTTAGAAGACTGCTTCTTCTCCTTTACTGTCACCACCTCCACAAAAGTAATGCACCACTTTAAATTCTATTGTAAAGGATTAGTTTATCTGCATTAGAAGTTTTTATAGAGTGATAATTTTGAATTATTGTTTTGTTTGAGTTATTTGGCTCTATATTATTTGTTAAATTCAACACATTGTTATATGTAGCTACAGTTTTCATGTGTGTATATCTGTATACACACACACACACACATATATATATATAAACAATTTACTTATATCTTCTACTGTTGATGACAATTGTGATTTGTGTTTTAGTATTAGGCTATTATGAATAGTGCTGCTGTGAACATTCTTGAACATGTCATTTGCTGAATATAAATAAACTTTTTAATTAGAAATATATCTGGCTTCAGTGAACACATATAAACATCTTAGTTAGAAATTTATCTACTAGGGTAATTGCCAAGTTTTAGAATATGAGTGTATGAACTTTAATTAATACCATTAAGAACTTTCTAAATACTTTGTAAAGCAATTTGCATGCACCAAAGCAGTGACCTAAAGGCCTGTTTGCTCAACATTCTCATAACTACTTTGTGGTTACTAGTTTTCACTGAGCTCTTCCATCGGATATAGTAACTTAATTTTCAATGCCCTGATAACTAATAAAATTGAAAATGTGTACACACATAAACATACACATACAAAATATTTTGGATATCCTCATCTTTAAGGCATTTTTCTATTGGGTTGTCTGCCTTATTGATTCAAGTTCTCTGCATACTATGTGTTGGAGCACCTGTGAGGTGTATGTGCTGCAAATATCTGCTTCAACTTTGTGACTTACATTTTCAGTATTTTAAAGGTATCTTTTAATAGTAGAAGTTATGATTTTTTCTATAGTTCTTAAATTTAATGTGATCTAATTTATAAATATTCTTTATAGTAAATAATTTTTTGTATCTTAGGTTTTTTATGACCCATCTGATTATAAATATCATTTTTTTTCTTTTATTTCGGCATATTATGGGGGTACAAATTTTAAGGTTTCAAAAAGTGCCCCCCCTCACCCACAAGTCTGAGCTTCCAGTGTAACCATCTTTTCAATTTCAAAATGTTACAGGGAAACAAATGTTTTTGGATACATGTATCAATTTCGTTATGCTTGAGTCAGGGTTATAAGTGTGCCCACCACACACATAGTGTGCATTATACCCGTTAGGTAGTTTTTCGCCCATCCTCTCCTCCCTCTTCCACCTGCTTGATTTCTGCTAAATTTTACTTCCCTATGTGCACATGTGTGCTCATCAGTTAGTTCCAATTTAATAGTGAGCACATGTGCTGTTTGTTTTTAAATTCTTGAGATACTTCACTTAGGATAATGGTCTCCAGTTCCATTCCAATTGTTGCAAATGGCCTTAATTCATCCTTCTTTGTGGCTGATTAGTGTTCCATAGTATACATATACATTTTGTTAACCCACTCATGAATTGATGGGAAACTTGGTTGATTCCACATCTTTGCAATTGTGAATTGTGCTGCAATAAACATTTGTGTGCAGGTGATATTTTTAATAAAAGGACTTCTTTTACTTTGGGTAAATACTCAGTGAGGGGACTGCTGAATCAAATGGCAGGTCTACTTCTAGTTCTTTGAGGAATCTCCAAACTGTTTATAATCTGTCTGGAGTTAATTTTGTATATGCTATGAGAGTTCAGGATTCATGTTTATATGTGTATGTAAAAATCAGGCTACTGTAATTCGTTTTAAAAACCTTGTTTTTCCAATGCACTGTCCATTTTTATAAATCGAATCATGCAATATAGGTGAGTTTCTTTCTGGATGCTGCCATTTGGTTCCCCTGGTCTACATGTGCCAATTAAAAATTACTATATTTTTATCATGGTCTTGGTACTGCACATTTTCTATCTTTTTTATCTTTCTTAAGATCTCTTTAAAATTTTTTACTCTTTTCATTTTCATATAAATTAAAATATAATAATCTTATTGTTTGACACACACATCCCATACAACCTCTCAAAACCCTGGTGGAAATTTGTTTGGGATTTTGTTGATGAATATAAAAAAAATTCTCACCTTCATGATATTAAACATTTAAATTGAGCACTCATTTATTTAGATCTTCTTTAATAAATCCAAATGATGTTTTATAGTTTTTAGAATAAAGTATATGCACATCTTTTGTTGTATTTATGCCAGATTATTTACTCAATTTTGATGTTGTTATGATCAGAATCAATTTAAAAATTATTTGACTTTTTTTTTGGTTTTGTATAGATACAGTTAATTTTTATTATTGGCATTGTATCCAGTGACCTTGCTGAATTCATTTATTCATACTAAGGGACTGTTGCGTATTTATTTTTTTAATTTTCATATACCCCAATCCTGTTGCCCGTATCCAAGAATCCTGTGTGAAACAAAATAAACTGTCCTTCAAAGGTGAGGGAGAGGGCCGGGCCTGGCGGCTCGCACCTGTGACCCTAACACTCTCTGGGCTGAGGCAGGAGGATTACTTGAGCCCAGGAGTTGGATGTTGCAGTGAGCTATGATGACACTACTGTACTCTGGCTGGGGTGACAGAGACTCTGTCTCAAAAAAAAAAAAAGTGACGGAGAAATTAAGACATTTCCAGAAACACAAAGCTGAGGAAGTTTATCACCACCTATACCTGCCCTGCAAGAAATGCTAATGGAGTATTGCGGAAATGGAGGTGAGTGAAACAACAGCCAATGTGCTCGGTGCACCTTCTCGGGCAGAAGCAGCTGTCAGGGATTAGAGCACAGATCCCTGATATTGGAGGGAAAGGTCCTTTGTGCTCACCCTGCACCCTGCAAGCTCCGTTCAGGCTGCTCTGGAGCACGCGCACGGATGCCTGCCACGGGGCTGAGAGGTCCGGTGTTAGGGGCTAGGCAGTGGGGACGGGTCACTGTTGCTGTGCTAACAGCTAAAATTTACCAAAATTATTTGCAATTTACCATCCAAGCTTCCCTTTGAAGTTGCAAGCCTTCAATAGACTCTATAGCTCTAAAAATAGTCACATCAGGCAGATTCCGCCAGTGTAATTGCTGTCTGGATGGGGGTCCCTGGGCCTCATACTCCACTGTCACCCATAGCATGATCTGGTATGTAGAGTACTTTGCAGATTACACACACGGACACACACAAAAGCCTGTTAGTACAAATAAATAAAGTTAACAAAGTAATGGGATGCGAATCAACATAAAATTCAGTTGCTTTTGTATTCTAAAAATGAGCAATCTGACAAGGAAATTAAGAAAACAATTATATTTACAATCACATATAAAATAATGCAATATCTAGAAATTAACCAGGAGAAGAAACACTTGTACAATAAGAACCATGACACATTTCTGAAAGAAATGAAGATATATATAAATGGAATCACATCCCATGTTCACGGATTGGAAGACTTAACTACCCTGAACAACCTACATTTAATGCGATCCCTATCAAGCCTTGGCTCGGTCTGACCGGGCAGGGCGGACGGCCGTCCCGGCCTCTGTCCTCCAGGTCTCCAGGCTCCCGGCCCTTCCTCAGTCACTCTGTTCAAAGTCTAGTTGTTCATTTATTCTCTTGTTTTCTTTCTGTTGGGTGAGAAAGAAAGCCAGGCAACTCTAATTGGCCATTTTGCCACATCAATTATATGTAAATATTTTTTGCACAAATTCAAATTTCCTATGGACACTTCTGTCTATTTACTCTTCGCTTCCTCTATTTTCCACAAACTAAACTTCTAAGACAACACGTTTAAAATGTGCAATTCTGAGTATTCTTCATCCCCACTTCCAATAAGCTGACAAATCCTGTTAATTTTCTCATGATTCCTTTCCTTCAGCACCCCTATGTTCATTAGTTTAAAAAATAATCATTTAGTCCTGGAGATTGTGCTGTTTGCAAAGGAAATATGACTGAGTAAACTATTCTCAACGACACTGAAGGACTCAGAACTGTATGTACCTTTTTGCTAGAAATTTTGATCCAGTTCTCACTATTTTGTTTTATTGTTTGATTTTTCTTTTTACTTAATTATACATATAAAACTCTTTGTAGCTTTGTTGATGTAATATTCATGGTTTCTGCTATTTCCCTTTAAAGAAAAATTGGCCAAAAGTATTCACTGGCATATTGCATATTATATTATATAACTATATTATTTGTTTTTTTGAGACATAGTCTCTCTTTGTTTCCCAGGCTACAGTGAGTGCCGTGGCGTCAGCCTAGCTCACAGCAACACCAATCTCCTGGGCTCAAGCAATCCTGCTGCCTCAGCCTCCCAAGTAGCTGGGACTGCAGGCATGTGCCACCATGCCTGGCTAATTTTTTCTATACATATTAGTTGGTCAATTAATTTCTTTCTATTTATAGTAGAGACGGGGTCTCGCTCTTGCTCAGGCTGGTTTTGAACTCCTGACCTCGAGCAATCCGCCCGCCTCGGCCTCCCAGAGTGCTAGGATTACAGGCGTGAGCCACTGCGCCTGGCCCTATAACTATATTATTGTTATTAGCTGTTTACATCAGTCAATAATACCAGACCACAGAGCAGCAATCTATATAATGGGCAGTGATTTGTTTAGTAGTGGATTAGCCCAGCCATATCCTCTTCTGGAAGATTTCATGCAAGTCAATTATTAGTTAAGGAAAATCTGAAGCAGAAGAAAAGACAAAAATAGTTAAGTCTGTATAATAGCATTGCTAGTATATGAAACAGTTTCACACTTAGGACATACAGTTCATTTTTCAGCAATAGGGTTACTGTTCTAAACACTATTTATGTGCAAGTATGACTGTGTAGTTGTTTAAACTTGTTCCTGTTTCCCTCACTTCCTCTGAATCCTTGAAATAAAAATCTCAGTTAAAGAATCCTCCTATGTACAAATTGGAAGACAAACACAAACTAATTACTAAAGTAATATCCTTTGTAGAAAATTCAGAAGCATAATATGTATACCAGGAGGGTGTAGGTATAAAGACAGTGAGCGGGGGACATACAGCTTGTGTTCACATCGTGACTGCATCGCTCCCTTGGTCAAATTGTTTGACTTACCTGAGCCTCAGTTTCCACATCTGTAGTCAGACAACACTTGTGATGAAGGGTCAGGCAGATGTTTATTATTACTGTTGCTGTTATTAGTGTTAATATTATTTTTATTACCAGTAATTTCTCTTCCATGAAACTGTCACTTTGATAATTATTTATTTTGGAAAGTAAAAAGAGACAAAGAAACACATACTCAATTCTCTTAGATCTACACATATTTTGGAGCAAATATCAATTTTCATAACTTATTTTGAATCATAAAATAAAGAGATTTTTCTGTTTTTCTCTTGTTTTCTGGGATTTTGTTATGTTGATTAATACATAAAGAAAAAATAAAAATATTGAAAGAGGACAAGAAAATTGTGTGTGTACATATATACATGGGGAGAGGGAGAGAGTGGTTAAAATTAAATTTTTTAAAAAGTGAAGTAGGTAAGAACAAAATAAGAAAAAGGATTCTGTGGAAGAAATACAATAAGGGAAAGTCTGACAAGGTGGTGAAGAGGCATGGTAAGATATTTTCTTAGGAGTCAAGCAATGTAACTCCCTTACAGGTCCTACATAGAAGTTACAGTTAATTCCTAGTAGTTCTTATGGATATCAAACATTTGATTTCATTTTCTGCGCTTTGGTTTATTACTTACTTCGTTCAGTTTGACACTGCTGAAGATAGATTGCAGTCTTGACTTAGTTGCAATATAATGAGTATGTAATGTTTGTGATACAACAGTAATTTTAAAGAATAAAAATATTTTAGAAACTTTAGATCAGTTATGTTGAATAATGTTCCACAAATACACAAGGGAAATAGTGTTTTAAATAAAAGTGAACTGTAGAAAGGAAAGATCTGGAAATATCAACATATCAAAACTGATAAATGATGCTGGCATTGAGCGGAAAGTGTGCTGTGATGCAGGGGACAACTGATGGACAGCAAACTCATTTTTAAAAAGAATGAATAATCAACAAATTAATCCAAGAATATATATCAATAAATGTTAGATAAATAGAATTTAGATTTCTAAAAACCTTAAATCATATGGAGGTTAGAAATCACAAAATTAAAGCTCAAATGCCAAACTATAAAAAACATTTAAACATACAATGTGCATTTTTCCCCACCGTTCGACTGGCTGAACTTCTTATTTTATAATTAGAAAAATCAGTATTAATGAAAAGTGAAAAAAATATTTTCAAATTATATTATTTCACTTTAAATAGTTAATTGAGAAGTATCTGGCAAAAATAGCTATAACTTCATTCAACTTAATTTCTATCCTTACAGTACTTATTTTCCCCACAATACAGCATATGCTTGATGTTTAGCTAATTTGTGTTATTTATGTTTAGCTAATTTATGTTTTAGCTAATTTAAAAAAATACAAAGATCCTGAGGAAGCGGATTTTTTTTTGACATAAATAAATGAATAGTTGGGAAAGAATCCTTAACAGACATCTGAGATCTACACTGTCAAAAGACATACCATTCGTTTTTCCCTTAATTATGGCAATTCAGAAAATATTCCAAAAACATTTTGCAGTCATTTATTAATGTATTCACACGAAATGTGCAGATATTTATAAACAAAATTTATTAGGGAAAACTGGGAATAGCAAACGGGGAACATGTTTTGTTGTGGAAAGAAGTGTGAGAGGTAGAATCCTTCCTCCCGTCTTTCCTTCTCTCCCCCACTCCAGGGTCTGCGAGTAAATCGGTGCCAGGACCACCCTCCAGAGCAGGGTGCAGGTAATGAAGTCAGGGAGAACAAATGCCTTTTAAATGACACCCAAAGGACCCCAAAGATTTAATGAACCTGATATTCTCCACGAACCAGATTCATTTTAAGGACACCCTTTCACAGATGAGGCGCGCAGCTAATTATATTTGCACATTTGGCTAGCTGCTTGGCCGTGCAAAGCGAGTGATGTTATGGGCCATGAGTCACCAACCATTTTGCCATATGGACATCATTTTCAGACTATAATATATTTTTTCATGACTTTATGACAACAGCTTATTATAGAATAAAATAAACATCGCGTTGTGTCAAGTTATTTCTCTCTCTTAAATATGCCTGAAGTAACTTTAATTTTTCTAAAAAATGAAGACAATTATTTTAAAATATCCTTTTTAATGAGGTAAAGTCTTAAAGTGGAGCCAAGCAGCTCGCCCGCCCTGCTGTTGGTCCAGGCAGTCTCCAGCGGGGCTTCCTAGCGGCCAGTGGGGGACCCGGGCCATCGTGGGAGGGTCAGCAGAGACGAGATGGGTCATGTCTTAATCCCCAGAGCATAACGCAGGTATGAGGAATCTTTTATAACCATTCTGCGCCACATTCTACTTGATAGGAAAGAATGATCTAAGCGGGATCTGGTTTTCTCTGTGCATTCATATTATATGTTGAAATAGGCAGAGAAAAACTTTTTATGCATGCTGCTGACTTTACTTGGCAAAAATTAATATTCACTTTATTTAATGTGTTATACTGCCTATAAACTGGTACTTTGACTGTTAACCAGCAAAAAATGTAGGATATTAGTTTTCTCAAATAATTAGGTATATGAATGAAGAATGAAGGTTAAAACCCAAGTCTAAATGAATAGTGTCTTGGAGTAGTAAAAGGAACAAGTCACATTGCAGTTTGTCATTATAAGAAAATAGGCCGGGCATGATGGCTCGTGACTGTATTCCTAGCACCTGGGAGGCGAAAGCATTGTTTGAGCTCAGGAGTTCGAGATCAGCCTGAGCAAGAGAGAGACCCCCCCCCCTACTAAAAATAGAAAGAAACTAGCTGGACAACTAAAAATATATAGAAAAAAATTAGCCAGGCATGGTGGCGCATGCCTGTAGTCCCAGCTACTCGGGAGGCTGAGGCAGGAGGATCGCTTGAGCCCAGGAGTTTGAGGTTGCTGTGAGCTAGGCTGACGCCACGGCCCTCTAGCCCGACAGCCACTCCTGTCATCTAGGCTGACAGAGCGAGACTCTGCCTGAAAAAATAAAACAAGTAAAAGAAAGTAATGTGCAACAGCCAGAATTATTTTAACATGCTTAAGGACTGATTTTTAGTTTTCCATAGATATTTATATTTCCATAAGATCTTTAAGACATGCATGCTAAAGATGCTAAAACTTTTCCAAATCAGTGGCTCTCTTATTAATTTTTTGTTTAATAATTTACATTATATTATTCAGTAATTTAACATCTAATTTTATTTTGAAAAAATAAAAATTGGTTACATTTAGAAAACATCTCATTTTTTACATATGTGAACGTGCCTACACGTGTGTTTATAGTTACACATATATATGCCACTTAGTACTTTTTTGGCTTGAACAGACAACTCAAATTCTCAGAAGTATACAAGGGAACAAACTGACTTATTTAAATGAAAAAATCAGGGAAGATTTTGTCTTAGATGTGGTTTGATTCTGAAGCTCAGGCAACACTATCGGGCCTCAGGGTCTCTTTTCTTTTGCCTTCAATCTCAGGCTCCTCCCAGCTCCAGTTGTACATCGTGCTTATTTTGATGGTTCCTGTCAGAAAATAGAAAACATATCTATGTGTCTCCTGAGCAATTACAGACTTGAGTGATTAATACTAAAGTCAGGGATGAAGTCCGTCACTCCCAAGCATATAAATGAAAGTGAGCTAGAAGTGACAGGGGTCTGCACTGTGTAAGAAAATTGACACACTGTTTCCAAAAATACATGACTGCACATTGAGGAGAAAAAGAATATTTCCACTCTTAATTATGACAAAATACAAATACTATACAGCATACACCTCAGACTAGGTCCTATTCTCACTAGGCATTTGACTAAATCATTCGACAGGTTGTGTATTTTGGAATTTGTTCTATGCCCTCTGCTTTGATATCTTGTTCTCTGCTGTCTACCTTTTCTTTCTTACTATATTATGCTGGTTGATGTCTGATGCTATTTAATATTTTATCATTCCTTCAATCATTGATTAATTCATTAGGAATTACCCCCTAAGTACAGACAATCATTGCTCTATCTGCAATTGTTTAACATTCAGAAGACAAATGTATGTAATTATAAAATATGTTTTCTGTTTTGAACAGAGTGGCTGCTATTCTGATTGGGGTTACACCTTCTTTTCGGTATACCTGATATTAGCGTTATTTTGGTGTGTGTTTGGGTTTTTGTTGTTGTTTTTCTTTTCCAGTAACCCTGACTTAGGGAGAAGGGGAAATAACAGTGGCTGTGTGAATACTCACAAATTCACCTCATTACATTAAGAAGATAGGAGGCAGTGAGGCAGGCAGACAGGAAAGGAAGAAGGAAGAAAGGAAAGACGAATACGCAAAATAAACTTATTACTCCTCAACTACCTAGACTATGTGGTAAGAAGTTTTTGTCTTTAGAGTCCCTAATGACACCAAAACATAATTTTGGTGAAAACAGTTTTCACAAATTTTTCTTGTTTGATTGTTTAATTTTAAAATATAGATTTACTTTGTGCAAAAATAAAATAACTTGGTTATTTTTATGTAAAATAATCAAGAATGTGAAAAACCAAACTAATAAAGAGTTAGGTAATAGTGATTTCCCATCTCTATTTCAGAATTAGAAATGTTGATATTTACGAAAGGTTTATATTATATTTACTTTTAAATAAGAATTATTCTAAATAAAATGTTATTCAAAGATTGGAAACATCCACATAAATGTGGGTTAATTATCTACATGTGAAATATATTTTAGGGCTATGAACCACTGTCACACAACTTATGTAAAGAAAAGGCATTTATTCTTTGCGTAAAAGCTGGGATAGCAAAATAAATAACCATATTGAAGAGGACAAGCCTAAATCTGGTTTTCTCACTTTTTATAAATCTGCTGTGTTGTTCAAAGATTTATTTTGGAAGTTTGGAACTATTCAAGTGGATAATTGTGTTTGGGGGGAACCCAAATGGCAGATAAAATCGGTGGGGATTAAAGTTCTTGCCTGGGCCATTCCGGTGCTCTCTGAAAGAAAATAGCTCCCACCAACCCTGAGCTAGTGCCAATGTTTTCTAATGTCTTCTTCTAAAATGTAGAAAATAAACTATTGTTTATCCTCCTTTATAAATATGAATCACAACTTACAGATGTTATCTATATCTATATATATCATGCCCTCCACTCCATTCTTAAGTACAACATAAAGCAAATTATTTCCAGAAAAAAATAAATAAAATATTTAGAGTGGATCACCTGAAAATAAGGGGACATTAAACCTTGTTTGTACTTTTAAGAAGCTTTTCATTTTTATCTAATTTTAGTAAGTTTAGAGCTTAGTCATAACACTTGACTATATTGAATCATTTTACTTTAGATAATAAAATATATTTCTATTAAAAACAATATAATGTACTATTTGGGGAAGATTAAAAAGGCGGATAAAGAGTTATGCATACATTGCATACTTGTGGTTAACTGATAACATAAATTTTCTATCAAATAATAATTACTAGTAATGAACTCCACCCAACTTAGACTTGAAATTATTAGTCATAGTAAAAGAAATGTTTATAGCTAAGCCATTTGGCCTGTAGCTGGAAGAGTTTGCCAGTGGTGACTGATGCCTGGTTTCCTGGAGCTGCTCTGTCCAGGCGATTTAAAATTTGCCTCAGTTGTATGAACTACTCAATATGGTTCAGTACACTTATTTTTTCTTTAAATTATCCAGTTTTCATTCTTGCTGTCAAAGAATCCTAACTGATATACATGTTAAAAATCTCTTATCTGAAATGCTTGGGAAGAGAAATGCTTTGGGTTTCAAGGTTTTTGAATTTTTTAATATTTGTACATACATAATGAAATAACTTGGGAATGAGACCCAAGTCTAAACATGAAATTCATATATGTTTTATATACACCTTATACATATAGTCTGAAGACAATTTTATAGAAATGTTTAATAATTTTGTGCATAAAACAAAGTTTTAACTGTATTTTGACTGAATTGCATAACATGAGGTCAGGTATGGAATTTTCCACTTTTCATGTCATGTTGGTGTTCAAAAAGTCTTGGATTTTGCAGCTATTGGATTTCAGATTTTCAGATTAGGGATGTTCAACTTGTACTTTTTCCTTTATGGTTTATAAATTTTAGGACTATGTTTTCTTCTGAAATGTCCACTTTTACCCTGTTCAGTTTGGTTATCCCCTTTGGATCAACCCTACCATATATTTACATATTTTATTGAAAAAATGGTTCAGTGGTTAAGATTTTTTCATACATATTACTTATTTATTCATATTGAGATCATGTTTTTGTCTTCTTATTAGGAAATTATAAATCAAGAAATATTGCTACAAATATCATAATTTACTACAAATATCACTAATGCACCGGACTAACCAAAACTCTACAACAAATTATACTAATGACACTGAAACAAAACTAAGACTAATTAATAAATATAAAGCAAGAATGTCCACAATTGAAAACCATAACCATGTGAAAGCCATACCATGATAATCCCACACAAATCACACTTTCTAATAAAGGTCACCACAATTGTAATTTGTCATTGCATAATAAAAGATTTTCAACTTAGCCAGCCATTCCTAGGCATATAGACTATTTATTAGAATACTGACTAGACATTGCCAGAAAATGATGTGTATATATTAATATTATTTTATGAATGTCAAAATCTTTTCCCTTAGTCATCCACAAACATAAAAATTAATGGGATTGCACTTCATTTTCCATTAGGAATAGAAAAGAGGAATATTCTGACAATTTTTTCCATTAAGAAGATTTCACACTGAAACTGTTGACAAACTTAAAATAATACTTATTCATATGACTCAAACTTTGCTCATTTTCTGCTTGAAATGTGTTGCCTGAATGGGTCCTTATTGTATTCAGTAGGTCAATTTAACATACACTGGAAGACTTTTAAGTCAGGTTAGCCTATGTGTTTACCAAACTGGGTTATTCACAGAATATAAAACAAAGCATAACAAAAATTGGCTATGTAGAGGAACCATTAGTGGCTTCAGTGAAAAAAAAAGTCATAACCTTAAACATAATAATATACTTATTTACAACATATTGTATATAAAGTAAAATCTAAATGATTCCATCTAAATGTTATTAATATGTGATATCACAGATTTCTTTCCAATTTTTCATATGAGTGAATTAAAAAGTTCAAAAAGGGAAAAACTCAAGGTAACCCCACTAACATATAGTGAAGTAGGAATTTGAGTATAGGATTTTCTAAAAGTTTCATGTTTTTACACATTTCATATTTGAGATAGGAAACTTTGTAGAATAAGATTAATACAATAGGGTTGCAAAAGACAAAAAGATGTGAGGAACAGCATTTAATAAAAGCAAAATCAATAAGTTAAAACGGAAAATGACATTGAGATGAGGGAATATCGAAGACTACTTAGTTTATAATTTTTCCAAGGTCAAATGCCTCAATACTTGTGTATTCTTTTCAAATTTGATTTTAATCAGCCTGTAGGATCAAAGGTTATTCAAAGAGATCATATGATTAACTAGCCCAGGCTTTGGGGAAAGGAAGTATTAGAAAAGCATTTTAATAGTAGGCTCGATAAAAGGAAGGTCATTAAAGTACATTTATATTTGAACATTCAAAAGCACTTCCTTGAAGTGCCTCCTGATGAGATTCCACTTAGTTAAATATTCTTCCAAAATGCTCTCATAGCATTACACCCAAATGGGAAGAGAGAGCAGGGAATGGTATGGAGTTCCTGAAAAGATACAGAGCTTTACGCTTCCATTAGGGTTAGAATCCTTTATTTATATTTTTGGGCATATCAAACAGTACTTACGTCAGTTCTTTCCATGAAAACAATGATGTTTTGTCTACCCTTTGATCTTTATAGAATTGCATGCTCCTTTAATTAAGCTAATGCATCAGAAATGCATGTATTCACCAGTGCACAAATTATACTTTGATTGATTTGAATGAAAGATTTGAGTGTATTGATTGAGTCGTAAAACAACCACTCAACTAATTGAAATAAAACTTACTAATGAATATTTCCTACTTAGAGGAGTTATACCTCACACAATAACGATTAGTGGACTTCCTGTTTAAAACAACAGTATTGATTTCATTTTAACATAGCTATACATAAAATGTTTCTGTAATTATTTATGTAGCTTCCCTTCTTACAATATTTTGCATTATGGTGTCAGTCAACCAAATCCTTTTCGTGTAGTTAGTCCTGACATAGGCTTTATAAGTAATCTTGGCCCTTAACAAGATTAATGTCATCTTAAACTACTCCATCAGTTCAAATCAGTAAGATGCAGCGTTTACTCTTACTTTGTCCTGGAGATCAAGCAGGAAACAAGAAACCATTATTGGTTAATCCTACACAACAGCTTGACCACTTCTAAACCTAAATGATGGAAAAGCTGTTCTGAGACTGAAGACTTGAGGAGAACCCTTTTCAGATTCCCATGGTTCTCACTCAGTGTCTTCCTCTTCTTTCTGGTTCTCTGCTCTGCAGATTGTAACTACCTCGCTCTCGCTCTCCTCAACTCGGGAGGTACCGTCCGCTGCCGGGTTCCCACTGCCTCCACTGCAGCTCCAAAACTCCACCGGGCAGTAGGTTGGGCAGACAGAGTTCAGCTTGTTCCTTTCATCAGCTGCAGAAATCACCAACCTATGTTCCTTTTGTACGATGTCTGAAAACAATTGTTAATGTTTTGCCTGGTCTTTTAGCTGCTTCAAGCTGGAGGATAAAATCTTGTCTAAAAGTAGCACTCTATTTGTCAGCTTTTAACAAGAAAATTAAAATTTTTTGAAATTAAAATGTTAAAATATATAGTGTGGAGATATACATGTTAAGAAAGTAGCTAGAAAAATATTCATATCAGACAAAAGAAACTGCAAAGAAAAAATAATTGATAAAAAGGGATACTGTATAATGATCCAATTAAAAAATCAGAAGGATATAAGAAATTGCCTTCTTTTATTATATACCCTCAAATACAAAAAGTAAAAAGAATAGAAGTAGTTTTATATACACATAGTAACTGTCAGAAATGTAAAAAAACTATTTCACTAACTGATAGGTGATGACCAGCAAACTTTAGAAAGGCTACAATTAAATGCCTTTATGTAATGGATATATTGAAAATCCAATACACACACAAAAATTATATGTTTCAATAACATATAGACATTTGCCAAAATCTGATTACAAAAGTCTTATTTTATTTTTATTTATCATGAATTATTTTTATTTAGTTTTTTGTTGTTGTTGTTGTTGTTTTCCAACAGCAACAGAATTACCTTTGGCTCAGTGGAATATCCTCTTTCATCATCTTAATGAAAGTTTCAGTCTAATAAAGGATATTTGTAGGAGGAGATGAAGTTCCTTGGTGTTAGTTTCTGGCTCAGAACGTCTCAGCAGCTCATTCACAGTTGCTGGAGCACCATTAGTGATGTCCCAGGCGCTCGTGGGTCTCTGGCGCCCGTGCTGTGGGCGCCCCTGCAACAGAGAGAGCGGGGCTCAGCCCAGCTGGAAGCCTGGCAGGCTAGTTGGCCTCACTAACGTTAGAATCTTGCCAGTGACAGGGTTAGCACGACATCAAAATATTAAATAAATGGTGCTTTAGAATTTTGTATTCCAACTAATATCATGCATATGTTTTTTCTAGATACCATGTATTTTTCCATACAATTATTATATATTAACCATTTTCTGATGTTCATACTAAAAATATATTCCTCAATTTACAATGTTAAAATATATGAAAGTGCAATTTGATTCCAAAATGTAAACATTTAAAATATTATGTAAAATAAAGGAAATATTTATAGATTTAGTACAAGGGACAGATATATCACATAAGATATTAAGCATACATTTGATGCTATTTTGCAACATAACTCAAGACCAAGCAATTCCTAAAAGGAAATAGTCTAAAAAAGTGTGTATATATCACAAGAAGTTAACAAAAATGTTTTTTAACAAAATTATTTATTATAGTAATAGTTGAAACATCCTAAAGGCACATTAACATGTACATTTCCCCAAAGTCTTCATATATACATAAATATCTTTGAATAACTAAAGAATATGAATATATGTGTGTATCTGAACATTTATACACACATATAAACATCAGTACATAACATAAAATTTATATAATATGAATACATATAAATATGTATTTATATAAATATATTCAGAATATAACACAGTAAGTAAAATCTAAGAGCAAACACCATCTACAAGATTGATAAAACTCAAAAACGATCCTGAATATAAAAAGAAAATTGCAGGAATCTATATTTATTTAATATTTCATCACAGGAAAAATGTTTTCTACTATTTGTAGTATTTAAGAAGCTCCAAGTTCCTCATAGCCCTTATCTTTGGAGAAAGAAGGAGGAAAATAAGGAAAATTATGTACAAATCTTTTTTATATGTAAGTTACTTTTTACTTAAAATGACAACAAAATAATATTTGGAGCAAACCTGGCAAAATGATAAGTTTTGATGGAGCTGTACTTTGGGCTTATGGTTATCCATTATATCATTTTATCTATTTTGTACATACTCTTAATATTTCAAGGAAAATAAATTTAAAAGACAAATTAAAACTTTATTTCCCAGATTAAAAGTTTACCATTTAATTCTAGGCAAGAGTAATAGGAATGCTATTAACATGGATTTACCCTCAGAAAATTCCTGAACTCAAATAATCTACAAAGTTTCCAGGGACGGGGAGGACCTATGTGACTCACAAACGATTAAAAGTCGCCTTGCTGCTCTTCTTTCCTGCCATAGTAATGCTGGAGAGTGGGCAGTTGCACCTGCAAACTTCCAAAAGACCACAGCACAAAACTCTTCTTCACAAATTGGCTTTCACCCATGTAACATTAAAAACAAGACATATCTGCAGATAAAAATATTCAGAATATAAAATATTTGTTTACTACATTTAAGGAAAGTACTCAAGAAGAGAATTCAAATAAAAATTAAAAGCACAGCATAAATCTCAAAGTATAAATTAAGATAATGAATTTCACAAGATATTTAAAACATAATTAATATCTGTCTAAACTCTGCTAATGGAAAGCATGAAGAACAGAAAAACTATTAAATAAAATACTCTGAATATTAACTATATACAAATGAACATACATCATATATTTGTATCACTATATTACATAATATAATTGATAAAAAGATTATGTTTTGTAATATAGTCATATAAATATGTATGTAAATGTGAATAGATAATTAGAAAGTATCTGAAAATTTAAAATAAATATTAAAAATGGATATTCTAAAAATGAATTCTGCCAGGGAAAAACAATAATCTGAAACTAAGAGTATAAAACAATCTCATTAAAATTTAAGTGTTTGATGGACCTTGTTTAAAAAAACTATAATATATCATTAAATGGAGATGAAGTGGCATAATTCGAGGATTTTTGAAATGATTATGTAGATGTGAAATGGACAGCATTGCATTTAACAATATGCACTGTGTTTTGTGTATTTGAAAACCTTACCAAAGAATATCGTGCACTGGATTATAAAGTAAGTCCCCCAAAATTTCAAACTCTGAAACTACTTAGTGTATTTAATAAACCACAGTGTTATCATGTCAAAATCACCATCAAACCAATAGACAGTAACATTTAAAATTATATTGTTTGATAACATACAACTACAGCAAATATTAGGAATGAATATAAGTAAATATGTGCAAAATCTCTATACTAAAACATAAAAAGTGTTACTTGTAAAAATAAATAAAAACTAAATAAATGAAGGTTTTATCATGTTCGCTAGAGAAGGAAATAGTACTGTAACACAGAAAGTCTCCTTAAATGATTCTATAGATTTGCTGCAACCCCAACTATAATCCCAGGTCTTACTTTTTGTGGAACTTGATATACTGATTATAAAACATGTATTGAAATACAAATGCCCAAGGTAACAAAGTCAAATTTTGAAGGAAAAAAATGAAGAACATGGTGACTTACAGACTACCAGGTATCACAAGAAGCTATGGTAGTTAAGATTGTTTTTGATATAGAAACAGAAACAAATGGAAACCACTGATTATGTATTATAGAGGAGGACCATCATCAGATCACATATGTACAGTGACTCAAACTACAGCAAAGGTCACATGGCAGTGTCATGTGGACATGACAGTCTTTCCAATAAACAGTGGTGGGTCAGTTGGATATTCATACATGCAATAAAGAGTCTGACTCCATTATTTGAAGTTTAACTGATTATAGATTTTAAAGCTACAACACAGCAATGCAATCCTCAACAATAACCACTTATAGTCGGTGCAAGTTTCCCAGGTTTAAGGGAACTCTCCCCAGCGACACTGCTCTCACTTCAAATGACAGCCAACGTTTTGGTGAGCTCCAGTCCCCAGAATTTCTCACTAACTGGATACAAATTCAGTGGTTCCCATAATTCACTCAAGTTTGATATTTCACTAGAACAACTCACAAAACTTAGAAAGTTGTTATTATTACAGTTATATAACAAAGGGTACAAATTATGACCACCCATTATTTATTATTTATCCTTAGTAGCATAAATTCAGGAGGACCATCACCATGAATAATAAAGAGTCACTTTTAAAGAAAGATAGGTTTCTCCTAAAAAAGAGAAACCAGAACAAAGACCATGCAAATCCCATATTATACATCAAAGCCTAATGCCTCCTCCTTCTCACACACTGCACAGCTGGGTGCTCACTCCTGTGGCAAAAGCAAGAGAATCAGACCAGGCCAGACGCTGCCTGAGTGAGGAGACCTTCAACTCAGCCTCCATGTACCACAAGGGAAGTCCAAAGCCACTTGCTTTTCTCTGCTTACTCAACTCATATTTAGATCAGCTTGGGGAGCTTCCCTGTTTTACCCAGAATCTTGGTTATATGAATGACATATTAGAGGATATGATTTTAGGTAATTCCAGAATTATAATTTGCAAAGATTGAAAAATGGACATAAATATACCCAAAGTAATTCATTAAAATAATTTCAAAACTAATCAAAAAAATCGGAGAGATTCAAGGTAAAGTCAAAACTATCAGATAAATCAAAAGGACAAATGATTTAAAATATGTCTTAAAAATCCCAATTATATTAAAAAATAAAGAGAGTATATAAACTCAGGAAGTAATATTGTGTGAATTTTCTCTCTGGGTATTGTTAAAGTTAGCTTGATAATATGGTCACTTCTTGGAAATATTATTAATTAGAAAAAATGGAAGAAGACAGATCAAAGAAAGACATTTTAATCATGCTTGATGTATCTTGTATTTTACCATTTACATAAATTAGTTGGGCTTCAATTAGTCAAAATTATGAATAAATTAGAAGAGTAGCCTACTCTAGATAAACTCTCAAATATATTGATAGCAATAATATCTTTCTGAAATACAATTTCTATCATGTTGACATGGTTGCAGATTAAATGCAAATACTAAACAGTCTCAAATAGCGTGCTGTTTGAGTTGTTTACACCCATGAAATAATTTTTCCATATAAAATATTCATAGGATTTTTTAAATGAACACAAATTAAAGCAGAACATAACTCTTTACTTCCATTTCAATGTGAACCCTCCCTAACTTCCCTAACTACTTTTGACTACAAGTAAACAGCCAGCATTATTTTACTATTATAGTAGTTTTGCACAGTGTTCGAAATACAAATTCTAAAACTTATACCATTTAGTTCTAAAAGTTGTCATTGTGGAGAAGGGCATATCTCTAACCCTCGCTAGTTGGAGGCAAAGATATAAAATGTAACCAAAATGTTAAAAAAACAAAACAAAACAAAAAAACATTTATCAGGTGTCCGGCAGGTGGGGGGGGAGGAGGGGATGGGTGTTTACATACATCGTGAGTGAGATGCACCGTCTGGGGATGGGCACGCTGGAAGCTCTGCCTCGAGGGGGAGGGGAAGCAAGGGCATGTACCCCCATAATATGCTGAAATTAAATAAATAAATAAATAAAAACTGTTAACAATTTAAAATAAATAAATAAAAGTATCATCTTCAAAAATACAACTTGGTGGGTTTTTTTATTAGATACAAAGGATAACTTCTCTACAATATTTGTCTGAACAAAGAATAGAATCATTTATGGCACTAAGATGCATTCACTGTTAAACTAGTTATTAAGTTATATATAACTATAAATATTTTTTACTAGAAATTTATTTTATATTCATTTCTTTTGTTCTGAAAATTTTTCAGTAATAAAGAAACAAAAGATGAATCAAGTAAAGGAAGAATTTATAAAGAATACAAATGGAACTGCTTAACCTATATTTCAGTAGGTGTATACAAAACTACAGAGCCACATCTTCATGATATAAAGTGTAAATAAAACATAAAATACAGGTGAATTCTGATCAACCCCCAAATTTTTATAAACATGACATGTTCAATTATTTCTTTATTGCTTGAAGGTCTATTATTATGATTATGAGGAATTAACCAGAAGTCTACTGCACTAAGAGGATTAGAATCATTTGAATCTGAAGAGTCCTTCCTTTCCAGAGTCAGGGTACTTATTTCAACGTATACACCAGTGTCCCACACCTACAATGATTATTCTTGTGAATAAGAGATTGTTTTATCAATGGATTGCACTTGTGTTCTACCCTTCAGATTCCAACCGACTGCTGTTATCCTCCATGGTTTACTATCATGCTCTAGTAGTGGTGTCAGCTGATATGTTTATTTTATATTTACTATATTTCTTTTTGCACCAATATTCTGAAGTTCTTTAAGTCTACCTTTTTGGAGATGAAAAAACTTGGAGAGATAAATAAATCTAAGGCTAAAAGCTTATATTTTAGTGTTAATCTTGCAGAATTCCCTCCATCAGACATACATTGTATTATTTAGGAATCGTCTGTTTATTTGTTTGTCTTATCCAAGTAAATTCTGAGTAATTTTAAATAAGGAATTTTCTATATATCTTCTTCCTTAGTATGTAGAATGGTTCCCAAAAGAGCAGGTCCTTCAAAAATCTTTCCATGTACGAAATTATTGATAAAATTTCTATGTATTTGGAAACATGCTGTATGACTTACTTGGCATTTTTTAAGTTATGTTTTTTTTAATTTTGTGAAGGGATTTTTCAGGGCTATAAAACACAATATTAGGTATTGTTACAATTCTGAAAAATTTTGAACATATTTCACCAATCTTTTTATTCTTCACAATATTAGCACCATCACATTCCTTCCCTATTCCCTCTTCACAAAGTCAGAATATTTAATAAAAGTAACCAAACATAAAGTAATAAATAACAATTCATATTTTCTTTAAAAATATTTTATTAAATACTTTTTGAAAAACTAAAATGACACTGAATTATTTTGTCAAATTCTGATTATTTTTTATCAATAATTTCATTCTTTCTACTTTAGTTCAAGAACCTTTTCCAGATTTATATTTTAAATATTCTGTAAAGAAAACACTGTTACCTCCTCCATTATAGAATGAGTCCAGTGGCTGAGTGGTTTCTTTGATACATAGCACTCATTTGAAAATTAAACATTATTCTTTACTGCTGATTGAATCAATATTCAGAAATGACAGTAGCTTGATCAGCTTTTATAAAATTAAGTTTTTGAGAATATAGACAACTTATATCATTGCCACTTTGATCATAAAACCATCCAAGAAACACTTGGCTGATTTGTGGAAGATACTCACTGATTCTATATTGTACTATACATTATATTTTCATTTGATTAAGAATTGTCAATGTAGAAGGGATTCAGGTGAGCATTAACATGTGAGAGGAATTATCTTCATATTCAATGTCTATTCTGAAAGCTACATCAAATCATTTTACCCAAATTCTCTTTTGGAAGACATCTTTCAGTATTTATTTAAATCTCTGACATCTGATAGTTCAACAATACCATTGACCTCTACCCATACATTGCTCTGCTACCCCTCACCCCCCCAAAAAAGAAATAAAATAAAATCTGTCCTTTCAGGGAAAGTAGACAACGACATGTGCAGATTGATGTGTCGCCACAGGTTTGCTCTCTCTACTCATACTCTTCTTCAAGGGCACTTCCAAGTTGGTTGTAACAGTGAAAACACTCAGTTCCTGCTTCTGGAAGTGCACTATGCAGAAGGGTGTGTAAACGAGACACTAATAGGCATGACTGGAGTTCAGTGCCAAGCTAAGAACTGATTCTAAAGAGGGGACTATTTCCCTGTTACAGAAAACAGACTTGCTCTGAAACCTGAGGAGCCTCCCAGTGTGATCAGGGGATTACGTAGGCTCCACGGTGCATTTTAGTCAGAACATTCACTCAAACACCACTTCACCAGGTGTGACAGAATCTTCAAGTAACACACCTGTTAAATGTTAGATAAATAACAACTATTTTAATATTGAAAGATACCAGTAACAGAAGTGGTAGTGTTGATTTTTTCTCATTAATACATACTTCTGCCACTCCCAATAATTAAGCTTAAAATAATCCCTTCTCATTCCCTATGACCTATAAATTTTCTATAAAGGCCAAAAGTGTAGTTAATTTGGGTGTCCATAGATCAGTGTTCTTGCAGCTTTCAAGATTTTCATAGTGACACTATCTCTTGCTTTTATGGATGATATTTGCCTTCAATTTACATACTGTTAAGGAAAGAGGACCTTGTTTTATAAGGTCCTTTTAATTCCATGCTTCAATGAGCTAACAAGGCAATTCTACCAGTTTATGAGTATATGTATGCCAATTCTGAAGTTGGGGAAATAACTAAAGAATGAAGTAACAGATCACAGGTTCTGCAAGACAGATGCAAGTCTAGACGCTGTTTGCCAATTGACCATCACCAATGCCTCCACTTTGTCCAAATGGGCAAATGGCAATTGGTATTCTCAGAGATTAGCATTAGGCGAAACATAGAGCTTAAATATCTCTGAAATATTTAGGTACATCTTGTTCCCTAGGGTACCTTATCCTGGAAAATGGCATAGATCTCTTTGGGAATGTTTGCGGGGAGGTTTGTGGTGATAATTTTAAAGTTATTTTTAGGTCTTTCCTCAAGAATATATAATACCAACATTCTCCATTGCAATCTTTTACTGCTGGGATAGCAACATTCTACATTGCAATCTTCTGTTACTCTTCAGAAGATAGTTTTGTCTTAAAAGAAATATGTTAATTTTTCCTAAAACATTACCCTATGTAGTGTGGGCGAAGATTTATAGCAACAAACAAGGTCAACCACGTTAGCTAATTTAAGCATAAAATGATGAATTGAAGTTTCTTACACAGTTCACAAAATCCCTTGAGAGTCAGAAAAACAAAAAAAAAATATTCCTGCTAGAGTGAAAACAACAAAAAAAGATATCATGAAGGTTCTTCATGCATTTGTGCTACTTCAAAATACTTCTAAATAGATACTATGTTAAGGACCAAATTCTAGAGTACTAACAAAAACATTCTAAAAAACCAAAACATCTTTCTTGCTGTCTTCCAAATACTCTCTTTAGTTTTTAAGTCTTCTTCTATGCATCTGATTGGTAAATTCTGTATCACATATTGGTATGCTAGTCAGAAAAGGATATGAAAAATTTAGTTTTTAGATTTTCAACTAGCATAAGTATGAATTCATGCTAACGGTGTGTGGGAATACTAAAAGCCAGGTTTTGGTGTCTACCATATGCTACCCCTAGAACTATTTAACATTAAAAAATTTGTATGTTCTAAACAATTAAATCACTAATTGGAACTTATTTTTACCTAAAATACAACTAGACTCCAAAATAATTAATAACACACTTCTATCCTCTCTCAAATGCTGAAACTGCAATCAGCATCGTTCGCTGCAATGAATTTTAGTTGATACTTCTATATTTTGGTCAAAATATAATGCTGATAATCACCAAATATTCTACGAAAAGAGAGATGAATAAAAGTTATTTGTTTTGAGGTTCATTAGATTTATGGGTTTAAGGTCAAATTTTATGTTTAGTATTTTAAAATATTTATCTTCGTTTTTGGTTCTCCATTTCAGAGATGCTAAGTATTTAAGGACTGTTTATACTCCATTCTCATTTTTCCATGTGGTTTTATCTTTCTCCTTTAATCTGTTAATCCTGAAGAAATATTCTAACCCAATCATTCATATCAATGACTTGCTTGCCTGCTGGGTTGATTCAGCTTTTGGTCCTAATTTATTCTCCAATAACATTAGCACTGTCTGCAATGTCTACTTGGTTATGAGTTCTCATGTTTGGTCACTGTGGTCTTTTAAATTTCCTTAAATATACAGAACCCCTGTTCTTTAAATTTTCTTATGTTTTATAAGATTAAGAATGTATGAATGGTTTTTAAAAAGTATGATTAATTTAAAAGAATGTGTGAACAGATTATTCTTTTGTCTTTTGTATGGAATTTTCCTTTTTTCTCTTGCTTCTTTCTTTTCTCTCTTCTGTTATTTCAAAATATTAAGGGAATACAAATGGTTTCTTACATGGACACTTTGTATAATGCTTAAGTCTTTTAGTGTATGCATCATCAGAATAGCGTTCATAGTAGCCAACAGGTAAGTATTGATTCTGTAACCCCTCATCTTCTTCTCTTCTTAGTTTCCAGTGTCCTTTATATTTCTTTGTGCCTGCATATAACTATCATTTAGCTCCTGATTATTAGTGAGAGCATGTGGTGCTTGGTTCTCTATTCTTAAGAATCTTCATTTAGGATAATGGACTCCAGTTCTATCCAAGTTGCTGCAAAAGGGATTATTTCATTATGTTTTAGGGTTGAATAGCACCCTGTAGGGTGAGCGTTTGTGTGTGTGTGTTTATAATTTAAAATATGTCTTTGTACACACACACACCACATTTTGTTCATCTATTCATGAATTGTTGGGTACTTAAGCTGATTTCACATCTTTGCAATTGTGAATCATGCTGTGTTAAACATTTGAGTGTAGGTGTTTTTTTTTAATAAAATTATTTCTTTTCCTTTGAGTAGATATCCACCACTGTGATTGCTGGATTGAATAGTAAGTCCACATTTATCTCTTTGATGGATTGTGATACTGTTTTCCACAGATGTTGTACTAATTTGCATTCCCACCAATAGTGTATAAGTGCTCCTTTCTCTCTGCATCCATGCCAGCATCTATTGTCTTTTGACTTTTTAATGATGGCCATTTTGATAGGGGTAAGTTGGTATTTTATTGTAGTTTTAATTTGCATTTCCCTGGTGATTAGTGATGTTGAGTATTTTGTCATATGTTTCTTGGCCATTTGTCTAGCTTCATTTGAAAGAAAATATTCTGTTCATGTATTTTTCCCACATTTTCATGGGGTTGTTTGTTTTTTTTTCCTTGATGATTTGTTTGAGTTATTTGTAGATTCTGGATATAAATCCTTTGACAAATATACAGTTTCTTCCAGTCTGTAGGTTGTCTATTCACTCTGTTAATTATTTCCTTTGCTATGCAAAAGCTTTTTAATTTGTCTCATTTTTTTTATTTTTGTTGTTCCTGTATTTGCCTTTGTGCTCTCAGTTGTAAATTCTTTGTCCAGGCTGATGTCTAGAAGAGTTTTTCTTAGGTTTTCTTCTAGAATTTGTATGACTTCATGCCTTATATTTAAGTCTTTTATCTATCTTGAATTAATTTTTGTGTATGGTGAGAGATAGGGGTCCTGTTTCATTCTTCTGCATGTGGCTATTCAATTTTCCTAGCACTATTTATTGGGTAGAACTTCTTTTCCCCTGTGTATGTTGTTGTCTGCTTTGTTGAAGATTATAGCTCTATTATTTAATTATATTTTTGAGTTTTTTGGTCTGTTTCATTGGTCTATGTCTCTATGTTTATGCCAATAACATGCTGTTTTGATAGGGATTATGTTGACTATGTAAAATACATTGGGCAGTATGGTCATTATAATGATGTTGATTCTGCCAATACATGACCCTGGGATATTTTTAAATTTGTTTGTATCTTCTATGATTTCTTTTGTTGATGTTTTGTAGTTCTCCTTATATAAATATTTCACCTCCTTAGTTAAGTATATTTCTTGGTATTTTATTTTCTTTGTGTCTATTGTGAATGGTATTGAGTTCTTAATTTAACTCTCGACTGTTGTTATTACATCAAAATGCTACTGATTTGTGTATCTTGATTTTGAAACCTGTGACTTTGCTGAAAATATTTATCAATTCTAGAAGTCTTTTGGTGACATTTTTAGAGTTTTCTAGAAAAAAAGGTCATATTATCAGCAAACAGTGATAGTTTGACCTCATCTTTCCCAATTTGGATGCCATTTATTTCTTTCTCTTGCCTGATTTCCTCTGACTAGGACTTTCATTCCTATATTGAATTGTGGTGATAATGGGTACCCTTGTCTTATTCCAGTTCTTAGGGGGGAATGCTTTCAACTTTCCCCATTTCTTATGATGTTGGCAGTGGGTTTGTTACATATGGCTTTTGTAATTTTGAGGCATGTTCCTTCTATGCCTAGGTTGTTGAGGGATTTTATCATGAAAGAGTACTGGATTTTATTGAATGCTCTTTCTGCATTTATTGAGATTACCATATTGCACTTCTGTCAGTTACAGTTTTCCCTCTGTAGTGAGTGAGAAAAAAATATTTTTTATTTTTATATATTTTATTTATATATTTATATATTTTTTATATTTTATTAAATATATAAAATATATATGTATTTCCACTGTGTTCTTTATATGAGTCTTAATCAATCTGTTTCTTGACTACACTACTTCCAGTTCTGCTAGGGAAAAAAATGCTGCTTTCCTATTTCAGTATTTTTTTTTAATGAGGAGAGGGGTTATTTATGTTTTGGTATCTACTCCACTAACCTTTTTTACAAATAAAAAACTTTTAAAAATATCTTAGCGTTCTCTCGAGTTTTGTGAACACTTCTTATTCATAAACACATTCATAGTAATCATGTTAAAAATGTTTTGTGGAGTTTATTATTTATATATCTTTCTCAGAGAACCTGATCTCCACAAGTTCATCCAGTGGAAAATGCACTGGACACAATGCTATATGTTCATTAAAGTATTCAGTTTTCCTTCTTGTATACATTTCCTAGATTATCTTCTATCTGTGTAGCATTATGTGACTGAGTTCTTATCAAAGGACTATAAGAAGAAGTGATATTGATCTTTCTCACTCTCTCCTGGTTTTCATGACTGGAAATTAGATGTGTTATGCTAATGAAGGTATATAATTAAAGAAGTATAGCTCCTTTAGTTTACTGCTTGGAGAAGAGCTACCGAAGAGAGACATATGGCAAAGAAAATTCACATCAGAATTTGTGCAAGTGGTAAATAGAACTTTATTTTTTAGGCACTTAATTTTTTGTGTTTCTTGTCATAGCAAATGGCCTTTTGAAAATATAAACTGTGAGATATCAAGACATGACAATTTGTGTCAGAACTGATTGAAGAATCAAGAGAGAGTTACCTGAATAGTATTAGATAAAAATTGTGGGTTAGATTACTTTAATTTATCTATGATAAATTTGGAAATGGGATATAGTTAATGTAAATCACTTATTTTGGAACAGCAAACTGCTGTGTATGTAGACTGCACCTGCAACCAGTTACAGGAGAGTTCAAAAACTCTTGCAACTGAGGTTACTAAAAGTGAAGTTGTTCACATTATCTTTGTAATACATCTTTTAAAGATGTTAAATTTTACCTCTATCCCTTTTTAGGGAGAGATAAAGATATACATTGTAACCAAAATGTCTGAAAAAAAAATCTGTAATCGGGAAGTGGGCAGGTGGAAGGGGGGAGGGGGGAAGGGTGTGTATTTACACTGGGGGTGCGGTACACACCACCTGGAGGCTGGGCACGCTAGAACCTCTGGCATAGCGGAGTGGGGGGCAGGGGCAAGATATGTAACCCTAACAATATTTGTACTCCCATAATATGAAGGAATAAAAAAATTAATTAAAAAAAAGATGTTAAATTACATTAGTTTGAATGGGTTTCTATTCCTAGTACTTAATTTTCCTTAGGAAGAAAAGTCTGTATTCTGTTATTGGATCTCTTGCCATCTCTCAGCATAATCATTGTTACAGTCAAAATTCTTAGTCACAAGAAGAGCTGGATCTGGCTGCTTTAAGCAGACAGCGAGTTCATTAAAGGGATCTTATTGTATGTAGTTCACAGAGAAGACTGGTGATGAAGGCCTGAGACAAAGCAGCCAGAATCAATATCCTAACCACTGCCCAGAACTGGTGGGCTAATAAACTGCAGCCATCCTCACCAAGCGCTGCTGTCAATTTTAGGCTGGAAACTAATGTTCGCACTAACAATTAAGATAACCTTTGTTGAAATGTGTTCTAATCTCCATGTTTCTGATATTACTGGCTTCCAAGGAAAAGTCTGTTGCTGATAGGTATATTAGCATCTACTGATTTTCCTGAAATACTTATTGAACCCTTCCGTAAGACCACCGCTCCTGGGTTCTATGAGGCACATGGCTAGCTAGAAACAACTTTGTCCTAGAAAACTGGTGAAAGTAAGTTCTGAACAAGAAAAGCGATGATTGCCACATTTTAATCCCTCTGAGAAGACATTTGATTCTTTCTCCTTTCCTCTCTTCTTTCTCCTGGCAGGAACGTATTAGGTGGAGAGTTCTTCCAATCAGCAGGAAAAAGGCCTTAAAAAAGCAGGAAGACAACTCTCACCTCCTTTTTGATTCTAATTGCTAGAAATCAATTGGTGTGGAGTTGGTAAAACTTCTTTATACCTGAATGCCAGCTGCAACAATTTCAGAAAAATGCAATTCCTAAATGTTCAAACTTTGAAAAAAAAATCACTGCACAATAAATATAAAATAAGTAAGAGTGATCCAGTCTCTACCTGATAGAGACTGGTTGACCAGTTCATTGCCTATGACATTGCATTTGAAAACTGAGAAATCATAATTTACATGTATGTAATAGTTAAGAATTTCTTAAATTAAAAAAATTCAAGTACTGGAAAAGAATATAAAAAACAAATAACTAAAATACTCCTCCTAAACAATCTTTCCTATATAAAAATCCATAATCAACATTAAATTTCTGAAGGTTCTTAAACTTAGATCCATATATCTTTCTCCTATATACTTAACATAATTTATTAGCAATAAAAATACTGACCTATGTATTTTGATGACACCAAATTCTGTATTATTCTTTTTCTAAAATTATTTCATAGTTTCTTATCATTCACCTTATATGTGTGTATAAGCAGCAATTTGCTCAGGACACAGTAGTCATATCACAGATATTATTAACTGTAAGAGTTAGATAATTGGCAAAGCTATATTTTTAATGTTAATATTTTTATATAGACATTGAATATTTTTGAAGGAAAATGTTGTTTTTCTAATAATTTTGTTGTATTTTTTTTTTACAAAAAAGTCACTTTGTTTTTCTCTCAAACATTGTTCATTCTGTCTAACTGTCTAACTATATTTTTGTGGTCATTAACCAGCCCCCCTTATCCTCCTCTCCCTGTCAGCCTCCCAGCCTCCAGTAACTGCCATTCTGCTCTCTGTCTCCAATGTTAAATGGATAGTTCAATTGTCCTGATTTGATTAATTCACATTGTATGCCTGTAGCAAAATATCACATGTGCCCTATGAAAATAAACAACTATAATTTACCCATAATAATTAAAAATAAAAAATTAAAAAAGAAGATAAAACATCATAATAAATCAAAAAAAATTTTTTTAATTACAAATATAAATGTGTATGGACCTAAAGGATTTCTTTTCTCTTTTTCAGAGAATGCTTTTATTGCAGCAATATCTGTCTAAATTGAATTCCTGTCTTTAGGGTACTTTAGTCAATTTAATTGCTTTTTAAATTGCTTTTTTATCTATTATTAAATGTATGCTGTTATAGGAACTTATCAATATTATAAATTTACTAATTGAAATATATGTCCAATTTTATAAATGGTAGCCACATATGCAAATGAGATGGGAGTGGAGACTTTCAATTGGACGGACTTGAAAGCTGTATGGGATTGGATTTAATACACCCAATTGTATACTGTGTGGAAGGAAAATGTCCTGTCCAAGATCAGAGTTTATGCATATTTCTGGAGGAAGAAATAAACATTTTTATTATAGTCTCTAGAACCAATTTCCTCCTGACCTGCAGGTCATATATATATATATATATATATATATATATATATATATGTAAAATAAATAAGTGTATATTCATGTTTTCATTTATATACATATATGTGCATATGTGTGTATATATAGCACAAAACATTGAAAATTTTGATAGATATTTGTGAAGATTTGACAGACTTGCAGTGGATCAAATAGTGTACTTTACTCAAAATAACTTGGCATTTAAAATTCTTTTGTTAGCATATTCTCACTCTTTACTGTCCTTTTGTCCATCCATCTACTGAGGATTTATAACCAGAGTCAAAAACATGTGCCATTTTGTTCCTTTTTTCTCCTTTTTATCTCTTTTCTGCAATTCAGCCTTTCTCTCCTGATTTGCACTGGAAACTTCACTAAGTATGTAATACTTAATAATAATATCATTGATATTATTAATATGCTGACGCACACTCTCTAGGCACTGTGTCTTACAGGTTATGTCTAATTTAATTTTTGTCTAAACATATGGTATAGGTGTTACTATTCTCTTTGTTTCAATGGTGGATAAATTGTGTATTAGGAAAGTTAACTTGCAAAATGTCTGTACCTGAAACGTAATCTCAAATTTCTGTGTCCTTTCTTTAAAGAAAACTTGTCTATTAGGATTTAGAAAAGCTCTAGAGTCCTGCACCCTGTTATAAATATATGATCTGACTAACCTCGTGCATTTGAAATGCATTCTTCAGTACTACTCTGGAAATTAAACATTGTCTATTTACTTTCCTGTCGGGTCTGGCTCATTCCCTAGACAGTGAGCACTAGAGGGCAGGGCGTGTGTGCTTGCTTATCACTTTACAATCAAGGCAGACCATGTGACTGCATAGTAACAATCATTATGCATAATGATAAATATTTATCAAATGAATGAATTTATGGATGCATCATTAAGATATCTCAAGGGAAATGAGAGAGTAAAAACAACATAGACTAAACTGCTTTCTGATCCCAGAATTTTGGTTCAAATCTCAAACATCACTTGATCTATAAGCTTTAGTGGGTTGAAATTACAGAATTAAACGTTGGCCACTAAATATCCAGCCACTGTGAAGCCCATATATAAGTCCCTAGCTATGTGGTTATAAGTTGAAACAATTATACACTATACTCATCCATCTTAAAGACCCCTTTTCTTTATTGAAATAAAATGCTAATATGAACCAGTCCTATTTCCATAATAAATATAGACACAAATATTTTATAGTGATAAATTATGTCAAGAAACTTGTATGGAAATAAAATGATTGGTATTCAGATAGATTTTTAGAATAATATTCTATGAATACATTACACTACAGTGAACACTTCTAAGATGACAATTGTTTGAAGATGTTAATATCCAATTTTTATTAGCTTATATTTTTAGTATTTTTAAACATTACACACTGAATTTTCATTTAGGAAATCAAATTATCTAACTTGAAATTCATTTAAACTGATTTTATTTATTTCATTTGTAATAGGCATTCATATGATGTTGTTATTATTTAATATTTAGAATAATAGAGGAAAGAATCAAGATCAGAAAAGACTTCCCTCCAAACAGAAATTTTATTATTTTCTGTCTAATTCAGAAGAATGTTGAAATGATTTCTTATTCGGACAAAGAAACTTGGTGTCTCAGAACTTAATCTCAGAGTTTTCTACCCAAGTTTGATTGTTTCTTCTCAGTCTTTTCTGTGAATGTCGTTCTTCTGGTCATGGGTATTGGTAGCACTTGGGTTTGTATCTCTATCCATGGCACACTGTCCTTTCCTTCGCCATATTCCACTGGAGAATGAAATTAGCTCACACACACATTGTAATGCAGTCAGTATTCAAATCTGTATTTACAGCTCAGTCCAGGACCCACGTAAACAAAAGAAAACAGACAAATAAACAAACAAAAACACCAAAACTCTTTGCATATTTTAGTCACATGTACAACCTTAATTATTTATAATCTCATCTGAGATTTTTCTCCTTCTGTAGGGCTCTTCTGTTAGATTGTTATTAGGTTCCACCTCACTATTTAGCCCATAAATTTAGAGGTCATTTTCTTTTTTTTAATCAATGGTTTTCAAGCTATATTACTTCTTCTCTAAGGAGTCTTTAAAATATGTGAAGGCACATTTGTCACAAAGACAGAAATATCACTGATTTTTAATAGACTGAAGCCAGAAATCCTAAAATCTTACAATACACAAGATAATAATAAACAAAGAACTATTCCTCCACAAATGTCAATATGACCTATTTTAAAAGCAATGCGCTTTCTTTTTCTTTTTTTTATTTCAGCATATAAGGGGGTACAAATGTTAAGGTTACATATATTGCCTGTCCTCCCCCTCCCTCGTCGAGTCAGAGCTTCAATTGTGTCCATCCCCCAGACTGTGCGCACTCCACTCCCCTCCCATCTGCCCAACACCTGATAAATGTTATTCCTATATGTCCACTTAGGTGTTGATCATTGAAACCAATTTGTTGGTGAGCGCACGTGATGCTTATTTTTCCATTCTTGGGACACTTCACTTAGTAGTGTGGGTTTCAGCTCTATCCAGGAAAATACAAGAGGTGCTGTATCATCATTGTTTCTTATAGCTGAATAGTACTCCATGGTATACATATACCACATTTTATTAATCCACTCACATATTGATGGGCACTTGCAAAGATGTGGAAGCAATGTGCTGTCTACAGGGAGTCAATCTAAATTCCTCTTCTTTTATTGCTGCAATATTTCTTATATTTGCTTGTTATTTGTGGTCCCTAATACCAAATTGCTATTTCTATATCTCATAGGTTCTTGGCTGTTCTAGTGCAATTTTTTTCCAAAATGTTGCATGAATTGAATAATTCAGGTATTTACTCAACAATTTTTACATGCCTTGAATATGCCACACATTGTTGTAGGCCTAAGAGTACAGTAAAATGACTGCCTTTTAAATAGCCTCATTCTTGTTAAAGAAAACAAATGATAAAAAAGTAAATCCAAAATCAAAAGTCAAGAAGTAAAAAAAAAAAAAAAAAGAAATATAAAACTGTAAAATACGATGTGGTAGGCATTACCTAGAGAACTAAAGACAACTTATTAAAAGGATAGTCAAGTAAAGGAAATTATAACAGCATTTGTATTAAACAAATATAAATGATCCCATTCAACAAGGAGGAGCCCCTGAGGCTGAGGTGGACAGCTCCAGCTGGAGGCTGAAGTGCAGGGTGCTGGTCCCGGGCGCAGGGAGCAGGCGTGGTGGCCGCATGCACCCCTGCACGCCCACGTGAGGTCATAGCTCATGTTTTCATGTGGTTATAAACAATGTCCCTTTCACTCTCAGAAACTTTTATACGATGAAAGTTATATAGCGATGTGGGTTACAGAGTATGTTAAAATATTGTCATATAACATATTCAAAAAGTTAATTGAGAAGTTTTTGAAAGGTTTTATCAATGGAATGGCATGGGCTAATTTAATTTAAAAAATACTGGTTACTGTGTGGAATTTTATTGGTAACAAGTGGGGAAAGGGAAAGGTGGGGAAGATTAAAAGACGAAAACTGAGTAGAGTATATTGCAGCCATCCCAGTGAGAGCTAAGCACGCGACGGACGACGGTCTGGGCAGCAAGTGCGGAGCTACTAAGTGAATCGTGTCACGGTCTGTGGGAGAGGTTACTACTGGCTGCAATTGTTTGTCTGTGCTCTTCCTCCACTCAAGTCCTCTGGCTAGAATAAATATATCAACCTTTCTTGAAATCCAAATATACCCATACCTCTGTCCTTTTTCTGTTTTTATTAGTGTCTTAACATTGGCAGCGTTTTAAAATTCAGAGGTTTCAGCGAAGTTTGTGTATCTGACACCTGGATTTCGTTCTGCCTTGTGCGCTGCGCTTTGTTCTGCGTCGTGAGTTCACATTATCAGCCCTAACAAGGACTTGCCCTCCTTCATGGCGTGCATCACCGTGTGCCCCACCTACTCTCTTCTCCAGCTCTGCTTCTTACCGGAAATGCACTCTACCCTTTTTTCATCTGTTCATCCTTTGGACTCAGTTCAAGTACCCTCAACTCTAGCCTTTTTCTCCCTCCCAGTTCACCAAGTCATGAGTTCTTTAAGGATGTTAAAGAGCAAGTATGTTAAACCGGTAAGGAGTACTGATCAATTGATATCCTCTGCCCCTATTGGTTATCTGGTGTGATAATTATGCAATTTTCAGGTTTTCCAAGTTAATGTCACACATCATTGTGTAGCAGCACAAGATAATACAGGCAATGAGCTTCCTTTCTTACTAGGTTTTTCTGCTGGTAATCAGAAAGATATTACATTATTTTAATTATTCCTGGATTTGAGGTTGACTTCTTAAATGCAAACCCGTGTTTAAATCAGGTCAACTGTAGCTACCTGTGCTTATATTTATATGACTTACAATCTGTCCTGAATTCCTTGCCTTCCCATGCAAATATTTTTTCCCCGATAGTTACTTACTTTTTAAGACATATTTTATTTTTTATATTTGTGTTTCTATTGCCTACCTGGTATTTGGACATCTAATAGGCAGTTGATAAATATTTGTTTTAAAAATGTTCTACTTAAAGTGCTACTTTGGTGGAAGTTTTAAACATAAAAATTCATTGTTTTATTTAGTTGCTGTTTCTTTAGTGATGATTTGGTAGATTTACAAAAGAATTTTTATATCAAATGAATCAAGATTATTTTTGGAACACCCCATGGGACATTAGTTTTTGTGATCTTTGAAGACCTACCACGCATGGCCCTCCTCTTTCAGTCTATTCTCACTGGTTTAGTGGTGACATTTAGTTTCTTCTGCCAGAGATGTGAGTCTGACCTGTTGCGTCTGTGGATTTTTTAAATGAAGAGGCTGAGGTGGCAGTTGCTAGAGCACAGGCTTACAAACATCTTTGTACCTGAATCTCTTAAAATTAATTTTAAAACCTAAGTACCACCTTGCATTTTGTTGAATACATGCCTAAAGTCTTTTATCATAAATTTCTATTCATACAAAGAAGTAATTTCCAGTGTACTATAGGACACGGATATTTTAAAATATGACTATTATATCACCCTTTCAGTGAAATTAAAATAATGTGGCAATTTGATAATTGTATGACATAAAGTATACAAGAATACATCTTCTTTAGCAGACAGAAATTTTACATGGTTTCTTTATTACTGTGAAAATATGCTTCTATTTATTTAATTTTATCCTAATGTTTTTAATTTCTAGCTTACAAGTCTTTCATTGACCACTGTGTCATATTTCTTACCAACAAAATATTGTTGAACTAAAAACTCCAATAATTTAACTTTTTCAGTACACCTAGTTTTAATATATAATTAATCAAGCCAACATGAATGGTTTACTATACTGATCAGCAACTTAAAATTTAAAAAGAAAAATTATATTGGAAATATATTTTGTATTGACATGAATAAAACTGTTTTATTTCATTTGCTTTCAAATAGTTCTTACATCCCTGGAGATTAGTACTTTTGTGAGATCTAGTGTTTTACTTTTATAGGTATAACTAACCTTTAAGAAACTTTGGTGAAATAAAATAGTAAATAAAAATAGCAAGAATTTTAATATGTTTATAACATGTAATTATTTAAATTCATATCTAGTTATAAGGTAAAATTTAAATAATCTATCATCAGAAAATATAATCAATGATCTATCAGCTAATAACTACATTAAGCATCTTTTCAATTTTGCTGAAATCAAAATAACAGACATTATATGAAATGTAATACAATTCATTTCTATCATTAGATGCATGTACCTTTTAAATTTCTTGAAATTTTATTAAAAGCTTTAATAAGTTATATCATATGACTTATAATGATATTTACTACATCTTTATGTGGAGAACTTTTATTTTATCAGATTTACAAACAATTTGGGGGAAAATGATATCAATACACATGTGCTATTACAATTTTTAAATAAAATATCTTTCTAATCTCTCACATATGTTTTCTGTCAAAATCTTCAAATTGAATTTTCTATTTTTATTTTATAAAATAAAAGTTTTCATGATTTAACGATATAGCAAAAGCAATCTTTAAATGCAAACTAATCAGTCAAATCAGATTTGTCTAGAAAATGTTTATTTTAACTTTCAATTTGAATAACATGTTAATGTTCATTTAAGAAATAGTGTTAAAACAATACAGACATAAATTATAAAATATAATTTTTAAGATATGTTACTAAATCAACAAAGTCATGGCCAACATCAATTATAGGTAGTACAATTAGTCTGTCCATGTTTGTAATAAATTATGAAATAAAATGAGGTAATCATTACTCATCTAAATTATAGTAATCTAATATGTAGTCGAAATTATGAATTATTTATGAAGTAAGATGTATGACCGAATAGAAGGTATTACTTCCAAGGTTGATAGTATAGTGCATGTAGGAGTCTAATGTTGAGATCTAGGTCATAATTAAGTAAGAATATGAATAAAATAAGAAATACATCCATCTATTTTATTAGCTTTGATTATCATTTCCTTTATTTTAAGGAAGGATAAAATTATAAACTGCTAAAATCAAAAAAGCTAATAGCTACTATTATAAGTAGAAAATACAACAAATATGAGAAAAAATAAAATGAGAAATTACCATAATAGAGACAAATATTTCATGAAATTATTTCTATAAATTACATCTTACCTATTTCACTAAATTTTGAACAATTTGAATGAAAGAAATCACATTTTTTAATTCAGTATATCCAGAAAAATCTGACTGTTCTGGAAAACACTAGTGACATTTAAAAGATTCAGCATCATGTACAAACTTAGCTTTTTAAATTTTTTAACAGCTTTTTATCCAGCTACTCACTCATTCTAATAAGTTGTGAGAAAGTTTAAAAACATTACTCAGCTTTAAACATTGCTTAATCATTTTTTCTTTTGATGTTTTCTTGGATTTATTTATTTATTTATTTATTTTTTTTTTGAGACAGAGTCTCACTTTGTTGCCCAGGCTAGAGTGAGTGCCATGGCGTCAGCCTGGCTCACAGCAACCTCAATCTCCTGGGCTCAGCGATCCTACTGCCTCAGCCTCCCGAGTAGCTGGGACTACAGGCATGCGCCACCATGCCCGGCTAATGTTTTGTATATATATATATTTTAGTTGGTCAATTAATTTCTTTCTATTTTTGGTAGAGACGGGGTCTCGCTCAGGCTGGTTTCGAACTCCTGACCTTGAGCGATCCGCCCGCCTCAGCCTCCCAAAGTGCTAGGATTACAGGCGTGAGCCACCGCGCCCGGCTTCTTGGATTTATTTTTTAAAGTCTCTTCCTGAGGTACCACGTGTTATTTGAGAATAGTTATTGAAAAAGAAGAGGGAAAAATACCTTCACCAACTTTTGTATAATACATTTAAATTCAAAATATCTTAACAAACACTAAATACTCTGCTTCTAAAGCCTCATTTCTCGTTGGCAAAAATGTGTTGATTATAATTTTTCCTATTTTGATTAATAAAGATATGTTTTAGCCTAGTTATAGTGATTTAAAATTCATGGTCCAAAACTGCAATTATTGCACCAACCTATACTTATTTCTAATATTATTGATGGTTCCTATATAAGATGTTTGATGGTGTTTAAATGGAATGAATATGTAATTAAATGCATTTATGTAATAATTAAATTTAATTTGCTCATTTAATAAGTAATTTTGATTATCATATTTCAGTGTTATATTTCCTCTTACAGATAATGTGGTAGCCAGTCACAAACTCCTTACTCGAGTAGTTCATGGTATAACAGCAGAGCTTGCTAAGTAGACACAATCAAAGCAGAGTGCTAGTCATTAAGAGAGGATTAGCAGAAAAGTCATGAGGAAAAAACATTCCAATTTTGGACTTGGAAAAGCTGCATGGAGGAAACAGATGCAATGCAGTCTCTGAACTTATGTGAAGGCATGGTAGATGACCAATTGAAAAATATAAGAACATGCTGACTATGAAATAGAGATCATTTATTACCAAATTGATATATTTTATGCAGAAGTATATGGTGTTTATCTGAATCATTTCAACATAATTCTTTCAACAGGCAGTTGACATTCCCTTTTACTTTACTAATCCTGCTATTTGGTCCTCTGTTCATGTATATTGTACATAGTAAATTAAGTCCTGCCTGAATTTAATAGTAAATCAATTTGCCTGAGAATTGACCTATATATGTTTATAGGCTCTTCTTTCCCACATCCCCTTCCCTAATATCTCCCACTTTACAAAGTAAAGGCACCTCCTTTCTCCTGTGAATTTTATTCTGATATATTGCCCCAGGGTGTATTGCATATATGTATTGATAGTTTTATAAATGCAAATGTATTGCCAATGAGACCAATGATACAATACATAATAAATACTATTGTCAAATAAAATAACAATTATTATGACTATTAAGATCTAGTTAAGTTACTGAAGAAGTTGGTTAACTCTAATCATACAACAAATATCTTAATTGCATGTCATGTATGTGCATGCTTGCATGGTTATGTGTATGTGAGTTAAAGTGTTATGCAGAATTTCATCTATCTAAACTAGATGATAACATTTGAAACAGTTACAAAAATAATCAAATAATTTAAAATTTAAAAATTAGTTTTGGGATGTATGAGGCACTAAGTTATGAAAGTAAATTCCAAATTACATGTGTTTGTCTGAAATTCTTTGTTCATATGGAAGACAGAGGATAGAGCATGGCTGTAAGAAATGACTCCATAGGTTCACAGTTGCTCAGGTAAATCAGTGTAGTGGTCTCTGGTGCCTTGGTCCCGAACGTCAATCTCTAACACATGACTGATATGTATCTGCATCTTGCCAATTACTTTTCTAATCTAGTAACCTTAGAACAATTGGAATGGTAAAACTGCCCCATGAAGGTAGGTTAGTGATTTTATTATATAGCCTAGACATTTTAGAAATAAGATAATGAAATATTTCAAACCCTTTAAAGCCACAATATTAACATATTTGTTTCCAGCCTAGAAACTGTTTTATCTTCAGCATACTTATTGCGTTTATTATTGAAGGTTAGACTTTGAGAGAATATGAAACATAAGAGAATCCAGAACATTTGGCATGATTCCAATTTGAAAGAAGCAGTTGGAACTAGTAAGTGTGCAAAGTTAGGTTGTATAGAATAATCAAATTGTTATGGTCTACAAATAATATTGCAATATGTAAGGGAACTAAATTTACTATGCTTGGTATTTTCACTCATTATATTTACATGATTTCCTTCTAAATGCTTAAAATAACTTGCTTGGTAAATATTAAGGGGCTAAAAGTGCTTAAGAATATAATGTTATTTATGGAAACATAGAATAAAGTGTTCTATTAAATTAGCTAAGTTTGTAAATGAAAATGATTGTTTAAGGGAATATAATATTTAAACTTATTCAATGGAACATTAACTAAATCACGAGGAAAATAAAACCTGCATGATTTGCAGGTTTAAATTATAAACTTAAAACAATCTAGGTTTTCAAATTCATAAGGTTAAGAAATTAAATTCCGATACAAATGTACAAACTGCAATTTGCTGTATACATGCACACTAACACTCATATACATACTTATACAACCCTCAGACGTAAATCGTTCTGAATGGCACATATGGCTCAGTGACCTTGGAAGAATAACTTCATTCATTTCACTTTCCTGTAAAATAAGGATAATGATAGAACCTACCGTGTTTCCCCTAAAATAAGACAGGGTCTTATATTTATTTTTCCTCAAGAAGACACCCTAGGGCTCATTTTCAGGGGATGTGTTATTTTCCCCTCAAAGCCTCAGCTTGCAGCACGCACAGGCTGGCGGGGACCTGACAGGGGGAGCCGCCCTTGCTGGTGGGGCTGCCCGCACCTTTCCGGTCACCTCTGGGATGGTAGCTGTCAGATGGGGCAGATGAGAAGGGCTGCTCAGCACGGGTTGTGCAGACGGGCTGCGTAGCCACGCCCACCACTAGGGCTTATTTTCAGGGTGGGGCTTCTATTGTGCAAATGCTTAGAAATCCTGCTGAGGCTTATTTTATGGGTAGGTCTTATTTTCGGGGAAACACAGTATCTCATAGATTTTATTTGAATAGACCGTGGAATGATGTAATAAAGACAAAAAAGATACAGAGGGTGCTTGACTTAAAAAAAAAAAAATGCATACTCCAGAAAGACAAATACTGCATGATTTCCTTGTGTGTGGAATATAAGAAAGTTCTTCTCATGTAAGCAGGAGTGAATGGTGGTTACCACAGGCTGGGCTGTTAGGGAAGTGGGGGTTGGAGAGAAACTGGTTAAAGAATACATATTTACAGTTAGATAGCAGGACTAAATTCAAAATATCTATTGTACAGCATAGTATTCTTGAAAAATGCTAAGAGAGAGAATGTGTAGTGTTCTCACCACAAAAATGATAACTATGTGAAGTGACGTTATCGTTAACCAGCTAGATTTAACTATTCCACAACATACATAATACTTCAAAACATCATTTGCACATGATATATACATATATTATACAGCATTTTAAAAAATAAACAAATGAATTTTTAAAAATGCTCCAAAATGCTATCTATATGACCAAAATAATCACATCACAACATAATCTACAAAGTCTGGTAAACTTTTTCCTACTTTAATATGAAATACTATTCATTTTACTTGAAGACCTTTGAAATGAGAAATTAGGTTACATTTCTTTCTTCCCATTGAATACTGTCTACTCTTAGAAATTCCCCTTTTCAGAAACATATATGATTTATGTATGCAGATACATATGCACAAAATATGATTTATGTAATGCAAGGTACTTTTCATGTGTCATAAATAATTATTGAATATTTAATATTTGCCAGGCTCTATACTAAGGGCTGAAAATTAGAGGTGAACAAGAAGACACAGAGAGGATTAAAACTTTTTAAAAAGAATAACATATTAGTTAACATTAATTAAAAACTAACCATATGTTAGGAAAAGGTGCTTAGTTTTTATGTGTTGTATCTCATTTTTTCTTAAAAACATTCTTATGAAGAAAGTACTATAAATCACACCTTTAACAGATAAGAAAACTAAAATTGAGAGTTCTGTAGCAGTCATTTGCTCAGGCCTGCAGTTAGGAAGCAGTGGGATCGAATTCCAAATCATATTAACTGTTATTACTGTGCTAAAATGTCCCAGTCTACCTCATTATATTTAAAATGGATAGTGTAGGGAAGGAAAAATAGATTCACCCCTGCCATTCTGAGTTCTTAGCTGGGACCCCTGTAACAAAAGATGGATTAAGAAGAGCAAAACCAACAGAAGCTTATTAATATGTATATTTCATATATACATGGGCGATACCTAGGCAATAAGTAATTGTCAAAGAACTGGCTTAGAACTCTGGCTTACATAGCATTTTCAACAAAGAAGAACACAATTTTAGAGAAGGACAAGACAGACGAAATAGACCTTGTGTCTCTAGGGGTGTCAAATTGTAGGAATGTTATTAAATGGGAGAATAATGGTAGATAAGAGCTAGTTTGTAACGTGTGTTATGCAGATTCCTCTGGCACAGTCTAGGCTGATAAGGGTTTAAAATCATCTCTGGTGACCAACCTTTGTCCTAGCAGAAAGGGGAGGACGGACACCTTTGTAAATTTATGCTCAGCTTTTAGGCAAACGGAAGAAGAGGAGAGAGCTTTTCTTATGTTTGCATCTTCTCAATTGCTTTCATCTCAAAATAATACTTATGCCAAAGTGGCATATTTTGGAGTAATATTGTCTAATCCTCCTCAATAATAAGCTTTTGTGTAACTTAGTCTGACTTAAATTTCAATATAGTCTATTTCTATTCACTTTATAATATTTACATATATAACTTTATAGCATGGCAGCTATATAATTTATGAATAACTGTACTTCATATTTAGAAATATTTGAGGTTGCTTTTAAAGATAAAAGGAAAGTATGTTGTAATCGCTGTTTTAATAGATAATACCCAAATTAGACAAAGAGAAATATATATTAGAAGAAACAAATATATTCTTGGTTTTCTGTGAATTAATTTCAAATATGCAATTTATATGTTGCCTTTTTCTATTCTTTCATGATTTTGGAATGAATTAAAGCACATTTCATATATTCTGAAGTTATAAGTCTGAAACCAAGAAGTTTAAAGGCATACCATAAATAATTTAAAAAGTATCACAGAAATATATATTTCTCAATATTAAATGCATATCATGTATTATGCCATGGCTTTAAATTTCATTTAATGTGTATATTTAAAGCTTTCTGACTCCAGCTTACCTCTGTTAGCACAGCAGTTCTCAACCTTTTGGCACCGGGGACTGGCTTCATGGAAGACAATTTTCCACAGAGCTGGCGGGCGGGACGGCCGAGGGCGGTTCGAGCGCGCGGCGTCCGGTGTGCAGTCAGGCCTCTCTGCTGACGCGATCCGCGTTCGCGGCCCCGGCCTCGCCGCTCGGCCGCTCAGGTCTTCAGGCTTTAGCCTCACGTAAGGAGCGCAACCCGGACCCTCCCATGCGCAGTTAATCCCAGGGTTCCAGCTCCTACGGGAATTTAAGGCCGCCGCTGCTGGGACGGAGGCGGAGCCGGCGCGGCGCCAGGGAGCGACTGCAGACACCGACGAGGCTGCGCTTGCTCGCCCAGCCCCCACCTGCTGCGCGCCGGCGCCTGACGGGCACACACCGGTGTTGTTCCCTGGCGCAGTATTAGCATGTACTGTATACTAAATTTTTGAAATAAATATTTACCTCCCCATTGTTACAGAATAAAAATATGTCACAGTTATTCAACAAAATATAACAAAATTAGAGACTATAAGAAATGAATAGTGATGATTTAAGATGCATAGTCACAATTAAGAGTCTGATATTATAAAAACTAGAGTTATAAATGTGTGCTGTGAAATACCTACTATAAGAAAATGGAATATTTAATATTTTTGGAATGGCTGATCACATTACTACAAAAAGTATTATATTCTCCTTTTTAAGTATTAGTAAAGTTTAACACTAATTCTAGGACAAAATCAGCAATAATTAGAAAATAATCTATTATGTTCCCATCCCTAATTTGTCCTTGCTTACTTGAAATGGACTTCTTGAGCTTAAAAAGATCACCTAATTTTTATTATAACCCTTTAACTGTGTATAATCCATTAAGGATGTGATTTTGCAATTAAAATAAAAACCTAAGTCCTTCATGCCACCCTGAGCTTGAGGCAACTTTATGCTCAAATTCATGTTTCGGAGAGTTATAAACGGTCATTTGCCCACAGACTTCACAGCATCACATTTCTAGCACAATCCATTGAAGTGAATATCTTCAAGATTAGATCTTTTTTTGAGATTTCATCAAAAGGAAATAACATCAAATCATATCTTATATTCCTCATTAGGACATTTGTTCTCCTGTACATGGGAAAAGAAACAGATTTATAGTTGCATTTAAGTTCCATCTGTAACAATTTTGGTTTGGTAGATTAGGGCCAAGTTTGTCTTTATAAAATGATACACACGATGGGACAGTTTGAAAGAGTGGCTACCCTGTCCTCTGTACATTTGCATGCTTATCTGGCTCAACTACAAAGTCATCATCTGGTAAGTATCTTGCTTTGTCCTGGACTTTTTTTAGAAAAAATTTGTATCCTTCAAACCTAATATACAATCAATGAATCCGTGATTTTTTTTTCTTACGAACATTTGAAATATATAAAAGAGAAAAGACAGGAAAGGTATAAATTACAGACCAGCATAATTGAGAGTTGTTTCTTTAGTGGTAAGACTGAAAACAGGGAAGAAGAGAAACAAATATGTAAATTTAATTTTTTTTAACTTGTCTCGCTTTCCCGGGCTTCCTGATTTTTTTTATTTCATCATATTATGGCGGTACAAATGTTGTTAAGGTTACATACATTGCCCTTGCCTCCCTTCCCCCCACCCAGTCAGAGGGTGTCCATCCTCCAGGTGGTGGGCATCTCACTCACTATGTAAGTATGCGCCCATCCCCTCCCTCCTCCCATCTGCCGACACCTGATAAATTTTTTTATATCTATTTTTTTTTGACATTTTGGTTACATTTTATATTTTGCCTCTCCCTAGGAAGGGTTAGAGGTATGCCCTTCCCCTCCACAATGCTCACCACATCCCTCAGATGTGGGTCTACCCCATCCCCTGAATCCCTGGTGAACACCACCACTCTTTGAGCACCATCGTTTTAATCAGTTAGTACCAATTTGATGGAGAGTACATGTGGAGCCCATTCTTCTGATCTTGTGTCACCTCACTTTGGATAATGGGCTTAAGCTTAATCCAGGATAGTATAAGCGGTGCTAGCTCACTGTCGTTTCTTGGAATTGAGTAATAGTCCATTGTGAACATATACCAAATTTTAATTATCCACTCATGAATTGAAGGGCACGTGGGTTGTTTCCATGTTTTTGCAATAGTGAATTGTGCTGCCATAAACATTCAGGTGCAGATGTCTTTATAAAATGATGCAGAAAAAGCATTTGACAAAGTCCAACACACCTTTATGATAAAAACTCTTAACAAAATAGGCATAGGCAGCTCATACCTTAAATTTATCAAATCCATTTATGACAAACCCACTGTCAATATCATCCTGAATGGGGAAAAAAATGAAACCATTCCCTCTTTGAACTGGAACTAGACAAGGGTGCCCACTATCTCCTCTTCTATTCAACATAGTGCTCTAAGTCCTAGCTATAGGAATCAGCGAAGAGAGGGTTATTGAGGGCATCCAAGTGGAGGCAGATGAGAGCAAACTCTCGCTCTTCGTCAATGATATGATATTATACCTAGAAAACCCCATGGATTCATCCAAGAGACTCCTACTTTTGATAAATGAATTCAGTAAAGTTTCAGGTTATAGAATCAATATACACAAATCAGAAGCATTCATATATGCCAAGAACCATCAAGCCGAAACTGAAATCAAAAACGCAAGCCCCAAACAAAATTAAATATCTAGGAGTATATTTAACGAAAGATATGAAAGATGAATACAAGGAGAACTATGAAATGCTTAAAAAAGGAAATTGTAGAAGATATAAACAGATGGGAAAATCTACCTTATTCATGGATTGGTAGAATCAATATCATTAAAATGCCAATATTACTCAAAATGATCTACAGAATTAATGCAATCCCCATCAAAGTACCGCCAACATTCTTTACAGATCTAGAAAAAATAATTCTTCAATTTGTATGGAACCAGAGAAAACCTTGTATAACCAAAGCAATTGTAAGTAAAAAGAATGAACTAGGAGGCATCAGTCTTCCTGACTTCAAGCTGTACTATAAAGCAATAATAGTTAAATCAGCCTGTGACTGGCACAAGAACAGAAGCATCAATATTTGGAATAGGACTGAGATTCCAGAGATGAAATCATCTGCATATGGTAACCTAATCTTTGATAAAGCAGACAAAAATATACAATGGGGAAAAGAATCTCTCTTCAATAAATGGTGCTGGGAAAACCAGATAGCTACATGCACAAGAATTAATCAGGATCCCTACCTCTCACCTCTCACAAAAATCCACTCAAGATGGATAACAGACTTAAACCTAAGGCATGAAGCCTTAAGAATCCTAGAATAAGATGTTGAGAAAACCCTATAAGACATTGGCCTAGGCAAAGAATTCTGGAGGAAGACCTCCAAGGCAATCACTGCAGCATGAAAAATAAACAAATGGGATCTGATCAAATTAAAATGCTTCTGCACAGCCAAGGAAATGATCATTAGAGCCAATAGACAACCTACAGAATGGGAGAAAATATTTGCCTTCTACACTTCTGATAAAGGTCTAATAACAAGAATTTATCTAGAACTTAAAAGAATTAACAAGAAAAAATCAAACAACCCCATCAAGAAATGGGCAATGGAAATGAACAGAAACTTCTCCAAAGAAGACAAAATAATGGCCAGCAAACATATAAAAAAATGCTCAACATCTCTAATCATTAGAGAAATGCAACTCAAAACCACAATGAGATACCACCTAACCCCAGTGAGAATGTCCTGTATCAAGAAATCCCCAAACAACAAATGCTGGCGAGGATGTGGAGAGACAGGAACACTCCTACACTGCTGGTGGGACTGCAAATTAGTGCAGCTTTTGTGCAAAAGAATTTGGAGATAACTCAAACAGCTAAAAATAGAAATACCATTCAACACAGCAATAGCATTGTTAGGCATCAACCCAAAAGAGCGTAAATCTAATTTTTATGTTTAACAATATTACTTATGAAATGATTTTGAGGGTGTGCGTGCATGTGAATGTGTCTGTATATTTATGTGTGTGTCTGTGTGATTTGTGTGAGCATTTATATCTGTAGATGTAAAGAGAAAGGTGAAAGAAGAGAAAAAAATCTACAGGGAAAATTTTTCCTTAAACTTTAAAATTTCTTTAGGAAGAAATTATGGACAGAGTTTTATTTCTCACCTATATAATCATTAGGCTAGGCAGAAAAGAAAAAAAAAACAATATGAAAATATGTGTGTAATAACATCCTCATTTAGCATTAAAAATGCAAAGACAGTTTACTTTTATCTTCTAGAGCCAAGTAATTCTTTGGATAAGTTCCAGGAACATTTCTTTGTTTGTTTGAAATAACAGAACACACAAACCCAGGCAGAGAAGTCCTCAGGGAAATTATGGCCACATGTCACTGCTATTTGGCCTTTGGTCCTTCATCTTCTAAGCACTTATTATATTTTATTTTAATGATATTAGACATTTATTATGATCACAAATGCAATCTGTGTATAAACAAGTAAATGTATAATATTATCTTTTAATATACCCCCATGTTCCATTCAACAGAAAAAATAAGGCTAAATGTCTCTTCACAGTCTATTTCTCTATAGTTGTCACACCTATGGTTTTAAAAACAGACTATAACTTGATCTTCTGAAATCCTTCTTGTACTACAGCTCATTCTGTTAAGGGAATTATGGGAAAAAAAGTCCTACCAAAACTTGTTGAGAGTTTCCAAAAGTTGAGGATAGTAACCAGGTTGAACACAACTGGCAGGGCCTTCAGCAAACTGAGGACCATTGAGAAACCATGCAGATGCTGAATGCCACCCATCCAGGCTGTCCCCACCAAGGCCCCTGGTCATGCTTGCTTGCATTTCTTGCTGTCAATCTGGCTCCTGTTAAGGAACTACTTGTGAGAAAGATTTTGAGATTTTTTTTTTCTCTGATTTGAACTATACTAGAATCAATAATGGAAAATAGACGTCCTCAAACTACAAAGATACCTCCCAACTATGGAGCCCTGGTAAAAGTAGCTGTCACAGTCCTTTGTAATCTGTGATTTATTTCCACTAGCAAATTGTAAAGTTTTTATTGTTGAAAGACACCATCACCAATGGCACCTGCTGTAAAGGGCCCAGAATAGTCATCCAAGATTCCCAGGAGCAAGGTTCTCTAGCATAAACCTCTATTTGGATGTTTTTTAAATTATATCTTCAGTTAGAACAATTAATGAGTATTTCTAGAAATTATAGAGTCTAACATTTCAGTAAAGACATAAGAAGTGATATAGCAAATGTGCATATTGTTCACCAATTATGCTTTCTCTTTTGTTTTATGTACAATAGAAAATTTCATTTCAAAGGAAATACAGAAATTGAAAAAATAATTTTAATAACATTTTTGGGGCTGAAATGACTTTAAATGATGTCAAACCCATTATTAAGTTTGCATATTCTCCTTTTTCAAATTGGGCAAATAAATAATAAAAATGATTTAAAATAATCATAAAATCATAAAATATATTATTTATAAGTACAAATAGTTAGAAATGGAATAACATTTAAATCCATCTCATATTGATAGTCATTCCATCCTTAATATTCTTTCAAACTGCTTAAAAATGAAACTGTAATGAATCAGAAAGTGCTTTTTTCTTTACATTTCAAGCAGAGATGCAGTTAGGCAGTTCAACTAAACAGTTGAAATTTCAATCATTTAAATTGTTCAAGACTCCTCTTGCACATTTTATAAAGAATTAAACAGAGCAGCATTAGAGTCTGAAATGCTTAGTCATTTTCTTTTGTAGAACTCATTGTCAAAATGTTTCCATGGGAACAAAACTCAACTCCTTAAATATAGAATGTGTCCTATTCAATTTTCCTATGCCTCCATCTAAATTCAGATATTACAAAACATCCTAAAGTTATATGTATCTAATACAACACATTTTGATGGCTTTTGAGCTTAGTTGTTGAATTCTAAATTCACCACTCAGTTAGCGTTTCTTCTTCTGTTTAGATTAATCTTAAATTAAATGATAACTATTCATACTACCCTGATACCTTAGTTGGGAGAAAGCTCACACAGAAAAAGATGAAAATGACAGGAGATTGTCTGTGCATCCCTCCCTCTGTCTTTCGGACATATGTATAGATACATATGTATTTCACAAAATTACATGATTTATCATTAAAGTGTTCAAACAGAAAAGTTTTGTACAAAGCTCCTTGACTCTGACTAGCAGCCATGTCCTGCAATTAGTTCTAGTGGTCATCACTCTTTTCTGAGAAAGCTCTTAGTGGCAGACACACCCACTATCTTCTCTGAGGGTCCTTCAGCTATATAGCAGTACAGTTTGTTTAATAAACAGTTATTACACACTTGTTTTATTGCACTAGCAATACATAAAAGAAAACAAGTTTTAGCTCTTAGTATGTATGGCAGTCTATAAATAAATACATAAATAAACAAAAAAAAATACACACCAATTAGTGAAAAGTCCTGTTGAATCCAACTAAAGCAGATTGAGATCCCTGGAAGTCAGGGGAGGCTTCATTGAGGGAATGGAATTTAAAGACTGTCTTGAATTAAACAAGACAGTCAAAAACATTCATCCATGAGGAGTAGCAAGTACTTGGATCCTGGAGGCAGGACGATGTGTGGCGTGGTCAAGGTGAGCTGGAAGTGGCTTTGGTGGCGGGAGAAAGGGCGCCGGGCAGAGCATGTTCTGCGAGACAGAGATCAGACCATGTAAAGTCTGATAAACTACAGCACCTTGGATTTTATTCTACATGTGATTTCAGTGATAGGTGAGTTTGATAAAACTAATACAAGATTTATGTATTAAGGAACTTTCTATGCTTTCTTTTTCTTTTTTAAATTTTTAATTATTATGGGTACATAATAGTTTTGTGTCTTTATAGGGCACATGTAATGCTTTGATGCAGTCATACAGTGTGAAAACAATATTCTGTCTTGTGGATTGGAGAATAGACATGGCAAATGGGGAGGGCACGTGTGGAAACAAGGAGACCACTGGGAGTTTATCTCAATAAGAAGTAGTGGACTTTGCAAAGTTATTGTTTTCCTCATGTTCCAGATTTTAACCCCAAGTGGTTGAGTCATGTCCCCCAAAGCACCAGACTAGTACCTGTTAGATATGGGATTTGAATGAAGGTATTCAAAGTCTACATTTTTAATCATTACACCATGCACTTTACTGTAGTAACAGTAAAGATGGAAATGGAAACGCTAGCAGTATTTGTGAAATATATTCAGAGATAGGCTGATGAAATGGGTATATGGCATAGAAGAAATCCTCTCTGTCTCTCTCTCTATGCATATATATACACACACATACAAATATTTACCATTTTTACATGGTAAAAATGTTACAGTTGTACAATGCTACAGTTGCCTATATGTTCAGCACAGTGACATGCTGTGCAAATTTGTAGCTTAGGAGCAATAGATTGTACCATATGGCCTAGGCATATAGTAGGCTATTACCTTCTGTGCTTGTGGAAGTATGTTCTATGATTGCACAACAAAATCACTGGAGGAGGACACATTACTCAGAACACATCCCTACAATTTAGCAAAATATGACTGTATACACACCCACACACATATGAAGATGGACAGTAGATGAGAATTGGATAATCAGATATAGGGATATTTGGGGCTTCACTTGCTTTTTTGTCTGAGTATCCAGGCAAACAGCAACTCTGGTGACTCTGTTGGGAAAGACTGAGCCCGGTTGAATAATTTGCATATCTCTATTAAATGAAAATTGTATTTTTGACACACAAAGTATGAGACGTTTATTATATATTCTCATGTAGAACTTAACTCAGTAGTTAGTTATGGCTGATATTTAAAGCATAGATATATGAACCTAAGAGCCACAAACATAAATTGTTTCTAAAGAGATTATTTTAAGGAGATTAAAAACACAATGAGTAAAGATTGAAAGAAGAGGTCCATGTGCCAGACTCAGGGCACTTCAGCCTTTAAAGTAAAAGACAAGAAAAAATCAGCAAGCATACTGAGAAAGACTGGCCAGTATGGTCTGCGAGTTAAAGTAAAAGACAAGAAAAAATCAGCAAGCATACTGAGAAAGACTGGCCAGTATGGTCGGCGAGAGGACCTAGAAGTCAAATAAAGAGAATGTGCCAAGAAAGAGGAACCAACTGCGTCGAACGCAGCACAGTGGTTCAGCAAGATGAAGACTGAAAATTGACTACTGGATTTTCACCCAGTAGATAGTTGTTGATCTTAGTAAGAGGTGTGTAAAGTGGAATTTATGGAGAAAACATAAATTGTAATTGACTCACTAAACAGTTGGAAGAGAGGAATCAGAAACAGTGCACACAGACCATTTGGGTATTATAGAATGGTATACCTCAAGTGGGGCATGTGGTCAAAGGACTTTTTAAAGATACAAATGATCCATTACAAATGGATATTAGAATATTACTTACAAAGTAAGCTGATACAAATGTTTAGGTTACATATGTTGCCCTTGCCCCCACCCACCCCGAGTCAGAGCTTCAAGCATGGCCATCCCCCAGACGGTGTGCACTGCTCTCATTATGTATGTATATACCCATCTCCTTCTCCCCTTCCAGTCAAAAACAATAAGATGGTAATTGTAAAAAAATGCCATTGGGAAGGAAAAAGAGATGCAAATGAATAACATCTTACATAATTGACATTTTGGCCAGGACTGACTGATCAAGAGATGCATACTTAAACAAAACTGTCTCTGAGATGGCCTGAAATACATCAAGTATCCCAGTTCAAAAATCTGCTTAAATAGAATGTCTAAAAATAGATTATAATGGACTGACTCATACACATATTATCCTGGATGGAGCTGGAGCCCATTCTACTAAGTGAAGTATCCTAAGAATGGAAATATAAGCACCACATGTACTTGCCAGCAAATTGGTATTAAATGATCAATACCTAAGTGCACATATATTAGTAACATTCATCGGGTGTCGGGCAGATGGGCGGGGGAAGAGGGGATGGGTATATTTACACCTAATGGGTGCTTTGCACACTCTCTGGGGGATGGACAAACTTGAAGCTCTGACTCAGTGGGGCAAAGGCAATATGTGCAACCCTAAATATCTGTAGCCCTGTAATATGCTGAAATAAAAAAAAAATTAAAAAGGGTGTGGTGTGTGTGCATGTGTGTGTGTGTTTGTGTGAAAAAAAGAATGTTAATAAATCAGAACAGTGGATAAGGAATGCAAAATAAATAAAACAGAGATGTAGAAGATCAGTTACATGCTTCTTGAGCTCTATCATGTTAAAGATATTTAGAGCTGTTATGGTATGCAGAATACTAATGAAAGGGGATTGGGGTTTTTTTGTGTGATTTCTAAATCTGTCTTACATGTTTATCTTGCCAGGAAATCTGCTATCCTGTGAGGGAATCTGAAGATGGTCTATTCTTTCCAAATATTTAAGGTCTCATTAACACAGAGACAAGATAAACTATTAATCTTGTGAAAATCACAGATCAGAGCCTTGATCCAGTCACAATGTTGAAGTAGGTTAAATCAATCTTTTATTGTCCTCTTTCACATATATTTTTCCTCCCTCAATCATCGATTCATTCAGCAAATGCTTATTTAAAACTATGTCCAAGGAACCATAACAGAATCTGTGAAAATCAGTGATGAACAGGGGACATGACCCCAGGATCCATGAACTTCCAGTCTTGAAGAAAAAGATTGATGAGAAGGGTAATTTAAGTATAAAGAGCTATGCAAAAAAGTACAAGGTGTTATGGGACCACATTACAGTGAGACTGACCTTTGAGGAGAAGGAAAGTCTATAGTGATATTGACTGTTAGACCAAAAGTAGTAGAGAATAGACAGGTGGTGAAGCTGGGAAAGAACATTTCAAGGAGTAGGACTTGAATATGTGAAAAACTTGACACATAGAGTTCGATCAGTTTGAAAACACTGTGGTAAATATGGCTAGCCAACAGAGTACAGAGGAAGCAAAGTGCTCTGAGTGAGGTTGGGGGAAAAAGCAGAGTGTGATTATTCTAATCCCTGTAAGCCACGTTAAACATTACTATTAATATTACTAGTACTACTTCAACCTAAGAGCAGAGGAAATATATTGAGAAATTTTAATGAATATAGTATACATGACAATTTTCTGCTTAAAAAATATTACTCTGGCTCTGATTGAAGAATGAATTAGAGGAGACGTTTTGGATGAGGTGGTGCTAGCAAATATGGAGAGAAGTAATGGTATAGAGAAGTGTTTGTGAGATGGAAATAACAGGATTGTTTTTTCAAATATATAGCATTTTATACTTGAGAACTGAGTGGAAGCCATTTTTCTCTGATTTGCATATGTTTTAGTAGGCTTCCCATAAAAGAACCAAATGAACATGATAAATGCTTTTGGAGATCAGAAGAGAGGTCTGAGCTAGGCAAATAAATTTGCAATTCTTACTGATTTTGAAGCATAAAATTAAAGAGAAGGAATTCTCAAAGTTAAAATGGAAAACTAAAATTAAAATACCTTTAGTGATTTGGAAAATGATTTCCTAGTCTATTTAAAATGTACCCAGAATAAATATGGCTGAAATATATATTTGGAATATATAGTCTAGTATATTTAAAATGTACCCAGAAAACAGTATAATATTAAATTATAAGTGTGTCATGTGCAAGTATATACATACAAAGTTAATCAAGATCTATCACGTATTTTTTAAATCATGACTAAATAATGCAGACAAAATTTAATACATTTATATTTAAAATTATCAGTGTTTTATTTTTCAGTATACTTGCAAATTTTCTTCCATATCCTTTTATTTGTATATTTTTTCTTTACATACCCACACAGACATACACATATATCTTATTCAAAACTACTGTTATTTAGGGTATTTTTCTTATTGTTATTTTAATTGATATAATTATTACACATATCTGGTGTACAGAGTGATATTTCAATATATGTATATAATGTGTAATGATCAAATCAGGGCAATTAACATATCACCTAAAATATTTATCGTTTTTTTTAAATATAGTGAACACTCAAAATCCTCTCGTCTTGCTATTTGAAAATATACAATAAGTTATTAACTATAGTCACCCTACAGGGCTATAGTATAATAGAACCTTTTCTTCCTATCTAACTATAATTTTATATCCATTAATCAACCTCTCCTTATCCTCCTCTCCTTTCTAACCTTTCCAGCTTCTAAGAACCACAGTTCTAATCTCTACTTTTATGCATTCAACATTTTAATTTTTACATGAATGAGATATGCAGCACTTCTGTTTCCATGCCTGACTTATTTCACTTAACAAAATATCCTCCAAGCTCATCCATTTTGCCTTGGATTATAGGATTTTATTCTTTTTTATGGCTGAATAGTATTCTAGTGTGTATATGTGTCTGTACCACATTTTCTTTATCTGTTCATCTGTTGATAGACACTTAGGTTGATTACATATCTTGCTGATTGTGGATAGAGCTGCAGTAAACATGGGAATATGGATATTTCTTCAATATATTGATTTTATTTCCTTTGGATAAATAGTAGAGAATTGTTGGATTATATGATAGTTCTATTTTTAGTTTTTAAAGAAACTCCATACTATTTTCCATAATGGTGGTACTAATTTACATTTCTACCCACAATATATGAGTTTTCTTTTTTCTATATCCCTGACAATAGTTGTTATATTTCATCTTTTTGATAGAAAACATTCTGAGTGACATATCTCATTGTGGTTTTGATTAGCATTTCTCTAGCGATTAGTGATGTTGAACATTTTTTCATGTACTAGTTTGCCACTTATATGTCTTCTTTTGAGAAATGTTTGTTCAGATCCTTTGGGCATTTTTAATCTGATTATTTGTTTTTTTGCTGTTGAGTTGTGTTTTTTGTATATTCTGCATTTTAGTCCCTTATGAGATGAATACTTTGCAAATATTACCTCTTATTCCACAGATTTTTCTTTCACTGCTCATTATTTCTTTTGCTGTATAGAAACTTTTAAGGTTCGTAAAAATACCATTTGTCTATTTTGCTTCTGATGCCTATGCTTTTGAAGTCTTTCTGACAATTTTTCCCCAGATCAATGTCCTAAATAATTTCTCCTGTTTTCTTGCAGTAGTTTTATGGTTTGATATCTTACATTTATGTCTTTATTCAAGTTTTAGTTAATTTTGTGGTATAATAAGATATATGGGTCTAGTTTTATTCCTTTGCGTATATTCTCAGTTTTCTCAGAACCATTTATTGAATATGCTGTCCTTTCCCCAGTGTATTTTCTTTGTGCCTTTATCCAAAATCAGTTGGCTGCAAATATTTGGATTTATTTCTGAGTTTTCATTCTATTGCATAGGTCTGTTTGTCTTCTTTTATACCAGTACAATTATGTTTCCATTACTATAGTTTCGTGGTGTATTTTGAAGTCAGGTAGCATGATGCCTTCAGCCTTGTTTTGTTACTCAGGATTGCTTTAGCTATTTGGGGTCGTTTGTGGTTCCATATAAATTTTGAGATTTTTTTTCTATTTCTGTAAAGAATTTCATTGGTATCTTGATAGGAATTGCATTGAATCTATACATCACTTTTGGTAGTATGGTCATTTTCAGAATATTAATTATTCCAATAGATGAATATAGGATATCTTTTCAATTTTTTGTGTCCTCTTTAATTTCTGTCTTTTTTTTTTAGTTTTCATTGTAGATATCATTCATTTTTGTAGTAAATTTATACCTAGGTACTTAATTTGTTGTAGCTATTGTAAATGGGACTGCTTTTTTTTAGCTAATTCATTATTGGCATAGATAGGCTACTAATTTTTGTGTGTTGATTTTAATCCTGCCACTTTACTAAATTCATTTATCAGTTCTAAGGGTTTTCAGGTGAAGTCTTCAGTTTTTTCTAAGTACAAAATCATGTTAATTGCAAGGTTGGACAATTTGATTTATTATTTTCCAATCTGGTTACTCTTTATTTCTTCTTCTTGCCTAATTGCTCTGGCTAGAACTTCTAGCACTGAGTTGAATAAGAGTGGTAATACTGGGCATCCTTATTTTGTTCTAATTCTTAGAACAAAAGCTGCCACTTTTTTCACATTCAATATAATATTAGAAATGGGTTTTTCATATATATCCTTTATTGTGTAGGGTAAGTTCCTTCTATACATTTTAGTGGAGAGTTTTTATCATGAAGGGATGTTAAATTTTGTCAAATGTTTGTTCTGTATCTAATGAGGTTATCATATATTTTTTGTCCTTTATTCTATTGATGTGATGTACCATGTTTATTGATTTGCCTATGCAAAACCACTGTTGCATTCCTAAACTAAATTCCAATTGATCAACGTGAATAATGTTTTGATGTGCTTTGAAATTTGGCTTGCTAGAATTCTTTTGAGGATTTTTCTATATATGTTTTTGAGGAATGTTGGCCTGTAGTTTTCCTTTTTTGTTATTGTCTGGTTTTGGTATCAAGGTAATCCTTTGATTGGTATCAGGATAATGATGGTTTTATAGAATAAATTAGGAAGAATTCCCATTCTTCACACTTTTGGGATAGTTTGAGAAGAATTAGTGTTAGTTCTTCTTTATAAGTTTGGCAGAATTCAGCAGTGAAGCCATCTGGTCTTGAGCTTTCTTTTGTTCAGATATTTTTATTACTGATACAGTCTTATTACTCATTATTGGTATGCTCAGGTTTTCTATTTCCTCCTGATCCAGTCTTGGTAGGTTGTATCTATCCAGGAATTTATCTATTTCTTCCACAATTTCCAGTTTGTTGGTATATAATTGTTGGTGATAGTCTCTAATAATCCTTTGTATTTCTGTGGCATCAGTTGTAATGTCTTTTTTGTATCTGATTTTATTTATTTGGGTATCATATTTTAACTATAAAGATGATATGGTGTTTATAGCTGAGACTGAGTTGCCTGTCACCTGACATAAAAGCTGAACTATTTTGCCAACAGTGAAACCAGGTGACACAGCAGAAAATTTAGATATATATTGCAAATGCAATATATTGCAAATGCAAATATCTAAATTTTGCAATATATATCTAAATTGCATTTGCAATATATATCTAAAGATCCAAATGCATTGTATCTTTCAGGCAAGATTCTGAGAAATATTGATATTATTTTCAAACCGATGAAAGGTAAGACCAAAACATAACCTGACAGTAGTCTAGTGACATCAGATTTGTACAAATTTCACTCAAGGCCTTCATCATAAAATGGAGTAAAAAATATATATATAGTGTTCATCACTTGCAGATCTTTATTAATTCTGAATTGTACCCAGGCTATACACATGGAACCATTTTTAAACTATCATAAAACTTAAAATCATAAAATTAAAATATATTTTACTTAAGACATTAACAATTTATTTATATTCCAGGGAAAGTGATTTAATGATAAATATTTTTCACCCTTTCATGATAGCCTGAGGTCTATGCCAAAATATACATCAATGCACTTAATTTATCACCATATTTTCAGAAGATGGGGAATAATGAGTCATATTTATTGGTCATCAACTTGTTCATTGAATTATTCACATATAAATGATCATTTGGATCAAAAAGTGTCCAGAAATTATGGAAAGATATATTAGTGAAGATTATTTCACTGCTCTGGCAAAAACTGAACCAATCATACTAAAAATTTCTAAATTTGAATGGTTTATTTCATGAGGAAACATGGAATGAATATTCAATCATGCCATAATTCATTTAGCTAAGAGTTTCTTTTATAATATTAAATACTGAAGAATTTAATTGAAATTTAAAATATTTCACACTGATTTCCATTTGAATACAATATATGATTGATTTTTGTAATTCCTGCATAAAAATGATGAAATATTGGGTAAAGAAAATTTGACAATTGAAATCCAACTATATTCAAAGTTTTTTTTTTATGATTTATGATTTTGGTAATCCTTCTAAAAAAACTTTACCTTTTCCAAGGTCACAAAAAAATGCCCCCTATGTGTTAACTTATACTTAGATCTATCACATATTTCAAGTAAATTTTATGTTCACTATGAGAAAAAAAGTTAAGGTTTTGTTATTTTCCATTGAATTTCCAATTGTTCCAGCATCATTTGTTGAAATGATTATATTTTCCCATTTAAATACCTTGGCATGTATTTTAAAATCACTTTATCATGGATGGGAAGTTCTCTTTCTGGAGTCTATTTTGTTCCACTGATCTATATGATTATTCTTATATTAACATTAAATTCTTTTGATACCATCAGATTTTTATATGTAAACAAATTCAGTAGTAAAAGTTTTTCAATATTGTTATTTTTTTTATAAAATTTTTCTTTTTAGATAGTCTAGGTTCTTTCTTTACCTAAAGAATTTTGGAATCATTTTGTCAAATTTTAGAGAAAGTTCTATTAAGGTTTATATTTGATTAACCGAATCTAGAGATGGATTTAAAAAGTGTCTGATTTTGATATAATTGTCATGACAGATTCACAAAATAAATGGAAAATTTTTCATGTCTGTTTTCTAAACAAGTTTCACAAAATAAGTGGAAAATTTTTCACATCTTTTTTTAAAACAAGTTTCCATAGAATTATGGTTATGTGTTCTGTAAATGCTTTTTGATTTATCAGTAAAGCCATGTAGGCCTGCAGGTTTCTTTTTGACAAGGATTTTTAAATTATATATTCAGGGTTGCTTGAAATTTTAGTAACTATAGGGATATTTAGGGAATATATTTCTCTTATATTTAGACTTTGTAATTACTGTGTTTCCCCCAAAATAAGATCTACCCATAAAATAAGCCCTAGCAGGATTTCTAAGCATTTGCACAATATAAGGCCTACCCTGAAAATAAGACCTAGTGATGGGTGTGGCTACCCAGCGTATCTGCATAACCCATGCATTTCATCACAGAGTGGTAAAGAAGAGGAGAAGCCCTTCTCAGCTGCCCCATGAGAGCTCCATTGCTTGACATGAGAGATTGGGGCCACTGGTTCTAAAGGAAATAGAGTCGCAAGAAATTCAAGATGGAATTCGGGATTTGGAGAGTTATGATGATGTTCCAGAAGAAGATGACTTAACTATATTTGAAAAAATGTAGATTGTTGTACCATACTTAAAAGAAAATAACACATCCCCTGCAAATAAGCCCTAGGGTGTCTTCTTGAGGAAAAATAAATATAAGACCCTGTCTTATTTTTGGGGAAACATGGTGTGTCAAATAATTAGCCTGTTTAATGGGTGGATATAAGATTTTGATAATGTGTATATTTGTAGTTGGATTTCCTCTTTCATAATTGAAATTACTTTGATTATCTACTTTGTGCAATTGTTCAGTATATGTGAACACTTTGTTTTCTTTTAACTTTTAAAGAGACGACTTTTAGTCTTTTCTTTTTTATATTAGTCAATATAGCTAAAGGCTTATCAATTTTGTTATGCTTTACAAAGAATTAGCTTTTAGTTTTATTAATTTTCTCTAATGTTTTTCCATTTTCTATTTCATTTATCATTGTTATATTATTTACTTCCTTCTTCTAGATTTGAGTTTAGTTTATTCTTTCTTCTTCAAAATATGACGATGGTACAAATGTTTTAATTACATGGATAGCTTTTATAATGCTTCAGTCAGGGTTATAAGTGTGCCAATCACACAAATAGCGTTCATTGTCCCCATTAAGTAGGTTTCTACCCCTCCTATCCCCTCTCCCTGCTTGATTTCCAATGACTATTATTTCCCTCTGTGCACATTTATACCTATCAATTAGTTCTGATTTGTTATGGCAGTATGTGTGGTGTTTGTTTTTCTATTCTTGAGATGCTTTTCTTAAGATAATGGTCTGCAGTTCCATCTAAATTGAGCAAATGCCTTCTTTTCCTTTGGGTAGATACCCAGTAGTGGGACTGTCTACTTTAAGTTCTTAGAGAAATCTCCATACTGTTTTCCATTATAGAATGTAGAAATTGCAGGACCACCAATAGTGCATAAGCATTCCTTTCTCTCTGCATCTATGCCAGCATCTCTTGTTTTTAGACTTTTTAATCTAAGCCATTCTAACCAGAGTAAGGTGACATCTCATTGTGGTTTTAATTTACATTTCCCTGAGATTGGTGACATAGAGCATTTTTTTTATATGTTGTGGGCCATTTGTCTATCTTCTTTTGAAAATCTTCTGGTCATGTCTTTTGCCTACATTTTAATGGGTTTTTTTTGATTATTTTCTTGATGATTTGCTTGAGTTATTTGTAGATTCTGGATATTGGCCCTTTCTCAGATGTAGAGTTTGCAAATATTTCCCCCCTTCATGGAGGTTGTCTATTTGCTCCATTAATTATTTTCTTAGCTGTGAAAAAGATTTTTTAATTTAATCAAGTCATATTTATTTATTTATTTTTTTGTTCTTGCTGTAATTGACATTGTGGTCTTAGTCATAAGTTCTTGGCCTAGGCCAATATCTAGAAGAGCTTTCCTACATTTTATTCTATAATTCTTATAGTTTTATGCCTTATATTTAAGTCTTTTATCCATCTTGAATTAACTTTTGTGAGTGGTGAAGGATAAAGGTCCTGTTTCATTTTACTCCATGTGGCTATCCAATTTTCCTACCACAATTTATTGAATAGGACTTATTTTCCCCAGTGTACATTTTTTCTGCTTTGTTAAAGATCAGTTGGCTGTAGGTGGATGATTTTATATCTGGGTTCTCTATTCTGTTCCATTGTTCTGTGTCTCTGTTTTTGTGCCAATTCCATTATGTTTTGGTTACTATCACCTTGTAGTATAGATTGAAGTCTGGTAATGTGATACCTCCAAATTTGTTCTTTTTACTTAAGATTGTTTTGACTATTCATGCCCTTTTCTGGTTCCAAACAAATCATAGTATTATTTTTTTTTCCAGCTCTGTGAAGTATAACGTAGGTATTTTGATGGGGATTGTCCCGAATCTGTAAGCCACTTTGGACATTTTAACAATTTTGGCTATACCAATCCACAAACATGATATATTTTTTCATTTGTGTCATCTGCTATTTCTTTTCTCAGTGTTTCATAGTTCTCCTTGTAGAGAACTTTCACCTCCTTGGTTAAGTATATTCCTAGGTATTTTATTTTCTTTGTAGCTAGTGTGAATGGGATTGATTCCTTGATTTGATTCTCAGCTTCACTGTTATTGGTACTGATTCATGTACATTGATTTTGTTACCTGAGACTTTGCGGAATTTATTTATCAATTCCAGGAGTCTTTTGGTAGCATCTTTGGGGATTTATATATAAAATATCATCTCATTGGCAATATACTGATGACTTCCTCTTTCCCAATATGGGTGCTTTTTATTTCTTTCTTTCCTGATTGCTCTTGGCTAGGACTTTTAGCACTTTGTTGAATAGTATTTATAATAGCATTTTGTTCTAGTTCTTAGGATGAGTATGTTCAACTTTTCCCCATTTTTCAGTATGATGTTAACTCCGGGTTTGTCATATATGGCTTTTATAATTAAGAGTGTATTCTTTCTACACCTTGTTTCTTGAGGGTTTTTATCATGAAAGAGTGCTGAATTTTGTCAATTGCTTTTTCTCCATCTATTGAGATGATCACTTGGTCTTTATTTTTGTTTCTATTTATTTGTTGAATCCCATTTATTCATTTGTATATGTTGAATCATCTCTGCATCCCTGAATGAAGTCCACTGGTCATGGTGCATCAGTTTTTTGATGTGCTGTTGAATTGGGTTATTAGTATTTTACTGAGGATTTTTGTATCTATATTTTGCATAAGGGATATTGGTCTGTAGTTTTTTGTTTTTGTTGTGTTCTTTTCTGTATTTGGTATCAAGATGATACTGCCTTTGCAGAATGAGTTGGGGAGGATTCCCTCCTTCTCAATGTTATGGAATAATTTCTGTAATATGGATACCTGTTCTGTTTGTAGGTATGGAAGAATTTATTTATGAATCCACCAGGTTTGGGGCATACAGAAACACTACTAATTTTTGTTCATTTATTTTCTATCCTGAAACTTTACTGAATTCATTTATCAAATTTCAGAGTTTTTTGTTACAGATGTAAGATATAAAATATTTCTAGATATGAGATCATATCATCAGCAAACAGGGACAATTTGATTTCTTCTTTTCCAATTTGGATGTCTTTTGTTTTTTTTTTCTTGTCTGATTGCTCAGGCTAGGACTTCTAGTACTATATAGAAAATAATATAAAATAATAATCACAGATTATGAAAGAGAAAAATAACAATAAGTCACAAAACAAAGTAGCAAACTAAATAATAGAAATATTGATTCATAACCAATAAATATACACAAATACTTTATATGTAAAACAGAAATTTCACCTTAATGTAATAAATCTCAATAATTTTATGAAAACAATCTATACATACCAGGTTGTGTGAACAAAGTATGATATGTTTAAAGATCAGTGATGAAAAAGAAAAAAAATGTTTAGAAATTTATAAAATCTTTCCATACATAATTTTTTGTTAAAGTGGATATCAGAATGATATTATGTAACAAACAATAAAAACAGCAACAACAGATCTTAGGCAATGATAATTCAATGAACTCATTGTAAAGAAAATATGTTTAAAGATGTTCATCACAAATAATACAAATTGAAAGCAACATGGCTACTAAAGAAAATAGAAAAACAGTAACAGATTAATGTCATTGCTGTCCCTCTCCAAAGAAGAAATAAAAAAATAAATATAAGGATAGGATTAATAAAACAGAGAACCACCTATAAAATAACATAAAAAATTAAAGAAAACAGGAGCTGGTTCTTTAAGATAAATTAATAATAATAATAACAGAACGTAGTAACATAAATGTAGAGATTTTCCAATAAATAAAGTGTAATGTGACAAAGTTTCAAATGTCACACACAGTAGATATTAATTTAAGTATAAACCAACAAAATTTTAAATAAATATTTTAAAAAATAAATTTCTACAGAGTTAAAATTGAGAAAAGAAGAACACAAAATTTAACTCATAATGGATAGTAGACTTAACCTAATAAATGAAACCATAAGAATTCTAGAAGAAATTGTTGGGAAAACCCTTATAGATATTTACCTAGGCAAAGAATTTATGAGGAAGACCCCAAAAGTAATTAAAGCAAGAATAAAAATGAATGGGATCTGATCAAATTAAAAAGCTGCTGCACAGCTAAGGAAATTATCATTAGAATATTCAACCTATAGAATGGGAGAAAAAATGCACAAGCTACACATCCAATAAAAGGCTGATAACTAGAATCTATTATAGAATCAACAATAAAACAATCAAACAACCCCATTAAAAAGTGAGCAAAGGACATGAACAGAAACTTTTCAAAAGAAGACAGAATAATGGCCAACAAACACACAAAAAATTGCTCAACATCTCTAATCATCAGAGAAATGCAAATCAAAACCCTATGAGACATCACTTAACTCTAGTGAGAATGGCCTTTATCAAAAAGTCCCAAAGCAACAAATGTTTGCATGGATGTGGAGAGATAGAAACAATCATACACTGCTGGTGGGACTGCAAATTAATACAATCTCTGTGGAAAGTAATATGTAGATACCTCAAAGAACTAAAAATACAACTACCATTTGATCCAGCAATCCCACTGTTGGTCATCTACCCAAAGGAAAAAAGTCATTCTATAATAAAGACATCTGCATTTGAATGTTTATAGCAGCACAATTCACAATTGCAAAGATGTGGAAACAACCTAAGTGCCCATCAACACATGAGAGGATTAATAAAATGTGGTATATGTATACCATGGAGTACTATTCAGCCATAAAAAACAATGGTGAACTAGCACCTCTTATATTATCCTGGATGGAGTTGGAGCCCATTTTTTAAAGTCAGGTATCACAAGAATAGAAAAAAAAAAAAAAAGCACCACATGTACTCACCATTAAATTGGTACTAACTGATCAACATTTATGTGCACACATGGATGTAACATTCATCGGGTGCCGGGCAAGTGGGAAGAGGGTGAAGGGTCAATTCACAACTATGGATGCAGAGTGCACTGTCTGAGGGATGGACACACTTGTAGCTCCAGATTGGGTGGTGCAAAGGCGATACATGTAACCAAAATGTTTGTACCCCCATAATATTGTGAAATTTAAAAAGGAGAATAAAATCAACAGCTAAATACAAAAAAAAGAAGAAACAGAAAGCTTCAATATACTAATAATGGTTATAGAAACTTAAAATCATCACATTAAAAACCCCAATGTAAAATATTATTATAATAAGTTCTACCAAACTTAGACTTTGAATAAAGAAAATATAACTTTATCTGATAAAGGTTGTTCCAGAATATAGATGATTGAAAGCTTTGAACTTATTTTATTTATTCAGTATAAACCTGATTTTTAAAGTAAATAAAACCAATAGAAAAGAAATATACAGGCCCATCCATCTAATTCTTTACTTGGCACAGCTGCTGCAATGCACTTAATTCATTTGGCTAGCGTTTAAAAATCTGGGCCATGACCCATAGCACAAAATTTTTGTTTTTTATAGTTTTAACATTCTACTCTGCGTATTTTAACAAGCTGGAGAAAATCATTTGAAAAAAATATACTTCTATGTTATTATATGTAACATTTTTATTATATATGTCATACCATATTTTCTCTAGGTATATTTAGTTTCGGCATCTGCTAATGAAGAAATATCATACAAGAAATAATCATAATGGTGAATGTTTTATTATTCATTTTTATAGAGATGCAATTTCCTAGTAGTAATTTGGTGTCATTTTTGCATTGTTTGATATTATTTTTACTTCATTATTATTATTTTTACACGCAACGAGCTTAAAGAAAGATGAATTTTAAATGTCTTGCTTTAAAACGCTGACCTTGTTTTCAAAGAAAGCGGGGATTTTTTTTGCTATAACTTGGTGAAAATCTCTACCAAGCTAACGATTATATACTCTACCCCAATCAAAACAAAATAATGACCTTAAAATTCTATTTATTAATGACTAAGATGGAATTTTTGAAAAAAATTTACATATATATAAGGACTGCCTCAACAAAAACCTAAGAACCTTTAGTTTTGATAAAACACATATAGTGACAAAAAGGAATAAAGTACATTAGATTAACACCATTTTTTTACTGATAATATCATTATGATCAATTTTAATTAATAATCAGAAACAGTAGGTATATTCTCTAGAATTTCCTGGTATATCATTAACTTAGATATGTCTATGCAGCCTGTTTTATCTTTCATGTCGATTTGAATGCAAGCAAAACTTCTGTTAGTTCACTTAACATGTTTGTCTTTGCTTGTAATAAACACATTTAAATATCTTATCAACAGTTTTTATTTTCACATTAGGTCAGCATAGCTAAAGTAGAACTTTACTGTGCGATGTAATTCCAATTTCATCTATTTGGAGTAAAGTTGGAATCATTATCTTTGCAGCTTTAAAAGATTTTTCTAAAGAAATTTTTGCACTAGTTTGCTTTTCAGATTTGGACAGATCTGGCCTGCCAAATCTCTCTGCAGTGGAAATCTTCCAATCCACTTTTCATGTGAGTGATATTTTTAAAATGCAAAGTTAATCATATCAGCCTCCCACTTACAATTTTCTAAAATTTATTAATTATGCCATTACGAAGACAAATAACTATAAAATAGCTTCAATACCTTTTGAAGGGATGATCCTTGACAGTTTCTGTACCCTCACGTTTTAGCACATACAGCCTCTTCCCTCTTTGTATTTTCTCCAACACTGAGGGTTTTTTTCTTTGCTATTCATGTAGCATGCTCTCTCCCACTACAAAACCATGCAACTTTGTTTCACCTTGCTTTCTGATGTCTTACTTTTTTGCATGTATTTTGTAATCATTTCAGTTATTTTTTCTCTTTAACAAGCCTTCATTCTCTCTATACAGACTATGTCCATTTTAGCATGTCATTATACCTTCATTACCAAAGATGGCATCTGTGGCAATATACCTATTCGATAAAATTTTTAAATGACTAATGAATATGATTTTGTCAATTGGATTCAGTCACATTTTCTTATTAAATGGCTCTTTAAGCAGCTAGGAAACATTATGTGTATGCGTGTATGTGTGTGTGTGTGTATACATATATATGAGCTCTGATTATATTTTAAAGATGCAAGACTCAAAAATCTGCCCTTTAAGTCCTGTCAATCTTACACTGTTGTGTTTAAGATTGTCTAAATATTCAAGCAGGATTGTAATTCAATAATTGTTTCTTAGCTTATTTCCTCTCTTGTATAAAATCAGGCCTGGCAGTTGAGTTTATTAGCGAATATAAAAGAAAACAAATATTACTAATCATGAACTTGTTAAGTCTAGACTTAGATTATGGGGACATTTGCTGTCTACCTTGTTTTGTCTTAATCTCCTTCTTTTTAAATACCTGTGATAGCAAGGAAGTCTACTGTTCTAACAGAGAATATGATTTGCCTCACATAGGGAGGAGAGGAACATATCTTAAGACAATATTTTTAAACATATCTTAAGACAATATTTTTAAAAATATAAGATGTTCAAAAAATATAATTTTAGAAGGTAAACTTAAAAAAGTTTTTAAATGTAAAAATTAAAAACATATATGAAGAAAATAATCTCGCAATTTGTTGCTTATTGTAACAAAAACTATATTTAAATATTCAATGAAGCAACTTAAAGAAACACATGATATTTTTATAAAATTAAATAATGCTTTGGTTAAATATTTCTTAATGTAGTTAAATTGTATAACCCTTTCTCTCTCTTTCTCCCCCCCCCCGTGTGTATGTATACTTGGAAAAGTTATGTAAAAGATCAATCTATGTTTAAATTACAGCTCAATTTAGTGTATAATTGTGTATATTGTTAACCTCTTTTGCTGTAATAACTTGTGTGTGAAATGAAGATAATGCCACCACCTATTTTAAACATTGAAGGTTGTGATTATAGAAATTAATGCATTTCTACATGTGCTATGTCATAGATTGCTGCTTAGATTTGTGGATCCATGACTTTTAATATTTAAATTCTCACTTTAAAATGCCAATGGATGTGTAAAACTTTTATATTTGCTTTTGCAATACAGAAAGGCAACGATAAAATCTAGTTGAAAGTACCCTAAAGTACCTGCATTTTTCTATAGAAGACACAATCTAGATTAAGAAATTATTCTTCTCTTTTAATCTTCACACCTCTTAATCTGTTAAAACCACTATATCCCCTAAATCCTTTCTATATTATAAATATCATTTATACCCTCAAAAATTTTCACAACTTAATTGTATAGATTTCAGAGTGTCTTTAACAATGATATAGTGACAATTTTTTATACTGATCACAATTTTTGTGGGTGTGAGTGTAATGATGTAAATGATAAAATGCATTGACTATTTTTTGATAATTTATTGGTTAAGATATTTAGCTTGCTTTTTGTAAATAAGTTCTGTATATTTATTACATATCAAACTCCCTGAATACTGAGGGAAGTTTGAGTCATGGTCATTTCTATTTTTGCTGTTCTATTATTTTTAGAAAAGAATAATTTGAATATAAGATCTGGAATTCCATATACATGTGACATATATTCCCATTTTATATTAAAATTCATATGTACTATTTTACTGTGAAATAGTACCACTATAAAATTAAATTAATTTCACTGTTATTTACATTTAAATTTTCCATTTATCATATGCTTACACTTCAGCAAAGATGGACACTTTCTTAAATTTTACATTAATCCATTGTTTCTTATTCTTGTGAAAGGAAAACTTTTACTTCAAATGAAATGGAAAAGTAATGCTAAAACCTAAAGTGATAACTAACATGGCCAACAGAGACCAGGGTACTATAATATTGGGACACACTTAACTCATTGGTATATTATCAAAGAAGATAAAATTAAGCTTTCATAAGCTGAATTTGTATTTGAAGTATAACTTGTAATTAAAATATTATGAAGTACTTGAATAAAAGAAATATACCCACATTTCCTAATATTTGTTTCCTTTTATGTCTTTACTAATTCTTATTGCTATAATGTGAGATGACAGGTCCAACTTTAAAATGATTGCAAAAATTCCCCCTGAAATGTGCAAAGGTTATCTAAATATTCTACTTACATATACATACATAACCACATATAAATCATGTCATATAGACCAAATTCAGTTTTAAACACAGAATATATGTAAACTTGTCACATAAATTTTTCTCAATAATTATCAAAATTACACATCACATCTAAAAAAGCTAACAAGAAGTTGAGAATAAAGCACATATGTAGAAAAATGTTAAATTAATTAAACCAGTTTTCTTATAAAATCTATATAGGTAATCCAAATTGAAATTACTTTTCCTCAAGCTGCTTCTTTCATTATAAAAAAAACCTATAATTATACCCCATTAATTGTTTTTTGTCCTTACTATTACTGTTTAGTTTTCTAAACAAATCAAGGCTTTTTAATCTTCACGTCTCTTCCTGTGCCTAAAATCTCCTTTTTCATGTTGCTTTATCTCTATAGACATTAGCCTGAGTAATCCCCAATCGTCCATCAAGATTCAGCTTAAAATCGTCTTTCTTGAATCCCTCAGTTTACCCCTATTTTCCCCCTAAAATGTACTTGGGGGGAGCACCGTGCGGGCGGGCCGGCGCAGGCGCGGGGCGGCGCTGGAGGACGGCTGGCTCTGCGGTTGGGCCGCGCGGGGAGCGGAGCGTGGCCGCGGGGCCTTCGCCGCGAGTGCGGGCGCAGGCGGGAGGACGCCCGCCAGAGCCGCGCGGGCCGCCGGGCGGCGGGAAGCGGTCGCCTGCAGGAGCGCGCCCCTACCACCGCTAACCGTCGCCGACAAGCAAGCCGATCCTGTCACCGCAGAGAGGCCCGGGATTAACTTGCGCGCCCTCCGGTTCCTGGACGGCACTCGCCGAACACCGCAGGTCCTTAGACAACGACGCCGCCGTGTGCGTCACGCCGCCGAGGGCGCGCGGAGCCAGGCCGGGGGCCGTCTGGGCGTGCGCGGCCTCCGGCCCCCGCGTCCTCGCGCGGCCCGCGACGTGCGTGCGGCGACCCCGGGCGCCCGCGCGCCTCAGCGCCTGGGGAATATCCACCGTGTTTCTACTCACCTTTCTCAAGTGTTTGCACAGCTCACATTCGAGATGAGAGGTGTGTAAGTCTTCCTTTAGAAATCTGGTGATGTTTTATGACCAGAAATATGCCCTAGGAACTTACCTATCGTTAATGTCACGTACCTGTGTTAAAATCAGTTTCCCTATACGCCATCCTTTGCTCGAAGTTGCAAGTTCCAAGAACATTGACGACGTTAAGTGAGGACTTACCGTAACAGACCAGAGGACAGGCGAGCTGTCCCATTCGCACCTTGGCCATCTGCTCCTCACCCCAGCTGCGCTCCCGCCCTGCGACGTCACCCTTGCCTGTCTGATCCGGGGCTAGGCCTCTACTCTTTCCTGGAACTTTCCACTACCATTAATTCAGAGCTGTACTTTCCGGAGAGATATGCTTCACCTTTTGATCTCTCTTGGTTTATAGCAGTTTTTAAAAATTTTGGGGGGAGTTACCATAATTCTTCCTACTCATATATATCCACCTAACTGGGGTTTTGGAATAGAGTAAACCAAAATATTATTGGTAAAATTTTCTTACAAGATTAATATCTTACTCTAAATAATTATTAAAATGTACAAGTGAGAGATTTGCTGGGTCCTCAGTTCACTAAATACACTTTCAGTATGTGAATTTTAAAAAAAAATTCTCTGTAGTTCATCTACATTTTTTCTGAGATCTTGACTTGGAAAACAGTCTGAAAATCTGACAGGAATAAACTTTCACAAAATTTTTTCACTCTCTATCTGGCAAGATCAGAAATGCCATGAAGAGTAGACTGTCACACCGGATATTTTCTACTTCAGCTGGTTTCTGAACTCATGCAGACAGATAGTCATATGCATGTATATGTAAAATCATCAAATCTCATTCTCGATAGCTACAAATCTTTGTCCATATGTTCAAAAGTTAATTTTTATAGGGGACAAATAGACAAATAACACCCAGTAACTTAATATATATATATTTTTTATTTATAAGGGGCTAACAAAATGCTCTGAATGTATTCTATAACCGCTTCTTAGGTTGTTGATTGTAAAAATGTCAAAACCAACTCAACTTTTAGATAAAATGCAAATTCAATTCTTAAATATGTGACTTACTATTAACATACCCCATTTCACATGCTAAACTAGCCCTAAAACACTAAACTAGTGTTTTTTAAAAATTAAGATGCATACATAGAGAGATATTAACATATATACCAACATATTATTTAACAACCCACTTCATTTCATTTTATTCTCCTTCAGGCACAATTAAGTCTAGACAGCATAGTTCATATGCTTCATGGAGCATTGAACTGGTAGCATATGAGAGAATCATGACCATTACTGCTGCTGTTTCTGACAAAGTGGGAAGATAATAGGCCAATCTTCTCTCTAGATGACTCCTGCCTGACCAGAGAAGATGAGGTAGTAGAGGAATTGAATCATTTTAAAAGAGGCATTTGTGCAGAATGAAGAGTGAACTATCAATTGAGTTGTGCTTGACAGAAAATGGCACTTTTGCCTTTGGGCATCTTTTTAAGAGTAAGAACAAAGTTATATTTAGTATCTTCTTGATTTCATGCAATGAACACTGAGTTTTCCTCTGTGTATATCAGAATAAATGGTATCTTGGTGTCAGTGTTATTATCATAGATAACTTCCTAGAAAATAGAGTCTATCACTGCATTTAAGCTAATTTCCTGGGATTGAATTTCCTTACATGAAGATAATATAATTGAAAAGACACAGGAATTTTTATAACAGTGACTTACAAAGACAGAAAAATACTGAACTTCCCAAATAATTCTTAAAATGCATGTTAATTCAGCTCTTACTGTATAAGTTAGTGATGAAAATACAAGCTTTTTCTTTCTGTGAATCACGGAATGTCATTTGTGCTGTATATGTGTTTATTTTTTTTCTTAACTATTGAATATGAAAAAGAAAAGCTTTTTTATACTTTCTGATCAACAATAAAATATGATGAATTATTTATATTCAATTTTAATTTTTTATTGCTTTAGATTCTGTTGGCTTTATTGAATTCTCCATTGTCTGAACTTTTGTTTTTTTAGAAATAAATCAGATATACAGTGTTTAATTCATTTTTCAATTTGAATTAATCTGTTCATGTTGGAAATTATACATGTGTGTCAGAAATTTTAGTAAGAGTTCCTAAACTAATAATAATTATTTTATTGTTATAATTATTTTAATTTAGAATGAATTTCAAGTAATGTCAGGTAAATTCTGTTAAGCATAGACTAAACTTATGTATAGCAAATGATGCTTTTCTGAGTCAGTAAAAATATCATTTATTATGAAAACAAAATATACTAAATTAAGATTTTTAGCCACAAAATAATATGCATATAAATCCAAATAGATAGCTGGACCATTCCTATATAAATGTGCCAGTGAGGTGTGTGTATGTATTCATAAAGAATATGTTTTTTTCTTCGTTTTAATTTAAATCCTTATGACAAGCTCAGCTAGTCATTAAAGTTCTAGAGATATGCCTTTCTCTTGCTAAGAGAGATTCATTAAGTGTTTGAAGTTACTAGTTGAAGTAATTCAAAATATAGAAGGGACAAAGGCAGGTCCCAAGAAAATGAAAACGATTGCAATTGTAATGTATTTTTTCAGAATCTATAAAAATAAATAGCAGTCAGGGCCCTATAAAAGGTGAAAACTTATGTCCCCCCTGCGTGGTAAGGCTTCACAGATGTATATAAGCCTTTGGGACATAAAGGGCAAAGCTCCGCTGTGGTGGGGGACAGAATCCCTGGGATCGGGCACTCTGCCCGTGGAGCGCCCACGGTCGGAAAGGAGCCACGACGGGGGTGCAGAGTGCAGAAGCAGTCGTGGCTGAACGCTCTTGTACTTGCGTTTTGTGGTTCCATGTATGCCTCAGAAAAGAAAGACATGAAAAAAATGATAGATGTTATACTTTTAGGTAATCTTTACTAATGTAGGCACCATGGACCTTGATTCCACATTCTAAGAGAAGTGACCATTGTGGTGTTAACATTTCTTCCTTCCTCCCTGTAGCAGTCTCAGAAAAAAAGTTAATACTTCTCTATTTTAGACTGATCTGTGTTCTTTATCCAATTCCTTCTATCCTGATTTTGATCATGTTCAATTGTTTATCCTTTCTTCTCTCAATGTTTCCTGTCAACATCAGAAATTCAGAACCAAGCTATAAACATCCTGAAATATTTCATCTTTTCAAATAGACTCTGCTACAATTTATCTCAGTGGATGGATTCTGAGATTCTTTCATTTTCTAGTCTAATTTACTGAGTCCTGCTGTTCTATCATAAGGATTAAAGTAGACGCTGGTCATGATGTATTCTTAATCCTGTGTGTCATTTAGTGTGTTTATTTCACATTCCATGTATACTCTAGCAAGTGGCATATTATTATATAATACATAACCTCATTGTTAATGTGGTTCCATGTATATTAACAAAATCTACTTTCTGTCACACGTCACAATCTGATTGAGAAATGGTTTGTTGTCGTTGCATACAAGAAGAGAAGACGACATTTCAAAATGACGATTTTTTTTGATTTTCAGTCAGCTCATGTGGCACCCACTTATTGAGCTTTCTCAACTTTCCAATCTGCTTCAAATACCAGCATACCGTGGACGTTGAGTTCTTCGGCAACTTCTCGTGTGGTTTTAAAGAGGGTCAGCTTTGATGACTGCTTTCAATTCGTCGTCAGCTTCGGATGGCTGGCCCCTGCTCTCCTCATCTTCAAGGCTGCCGTCTCCTTTGCAGACTTCTTGAACCTCCACTGCACAACTGTACTTTCGTTAGCAGTTCCTGGGCCAAATGCATCATTGATGTTGTGAGTTGTCTCCGCTGCTTTACCACCCATTTTGAACTTGAATAAGAAAATTGCTCAAATTTGCTTTTTGTCTAACATCATGTCCCTCATTTAAAATAAATATAAAATAAACAGCAAGAAATAAGTCATTGGGAAAAAAACATAAAGCAAGAACATAAAGCAAGAAATGTGCATTAAAATGATGTATAACATAACCACATTTATTTAAGAATGTGTTTTAATATCAAAAGGCAAATGTCAACAATGTTAAAACCACAATTACTTTTGTACTAACCTAATATTTCCACAAAAATTTGAAACTTGTCAGGGAGAATTCATCCAAAAGCATCTTAACCCAAATCATTCCTTTATTTTTATTCATTACTATAGGTGCTATTACCCAATTTATAAATAAGACATGAATCACACCTATTATGATACCTATCTTTAATCTCTTTATCTTTCAAATTGAAAAATCATAATATTCATATATTGAAGATTCAAATTTTTCATATTGAATTGCAGACTCAGATCTTCTGGATTGACAAATTTAAAATTAAGATTTCACTTCTACAATTATGTATTTTGCCAAAATGTACTGAAGACTATTTCTCTTTTATTTATTAAAAGTTCATTAATGAAATTATATAGTTAGGGGGCTTTTCAAAGCTTTAAGACACGTTTAAAGTCAGAAAGAAAATAATAGGTATTTTTTTAAGGGTTCTACACCAAAAATCAGAAATTCACTCATCAGTTGACTTGAATGGTTATGTTGTAAACCAGCAGATTAAGGAGCCTCAGACACCAGAATCCAATCAGCCAAATTAGTTTATTGATACCTGCGCAGGGGCTGTCACCACTCCGTGTGAGGAGGGAGAAGCAGCGAACAAAGCCTTTGCGGTTTTCTTATACCTCAGGGGCTGGCAGCTATGCAAGTGAGCAATCACCCAAGCAGAATTTGCGGTTAGTCATTAATCACACGAACAATGGAAAGGTACATTGAGGGACAAGGGCCTTTTCCTGGAACAGGACCTCTCTATTCTTTTTGGGAACAGGCCTCCTCGACTCCCTCTTCCCTCTCTTGGGAACTTCCTCTGGGAACTTTTACTAATAGAGCAAGACTGACTCCATTTTAGATTTACAGGAGCCATCTTTAGTCTATCTACTTCAGTTATACATTTATTTCTGAGTTTAACTACCTCTAAATAAATTATTCTAAGTGTCTGTTCTTCTTATATTTCAGATTATTCCATTTTTTTCTGTGTTATGTGCAGGCAGAAAATTATAAGCCATTATCATCTCCAACTACTTGTAAAATAAGATTATGTATGTGTGTGTGTGTATTATATATATATGCAATCCAATAGCATTATTGCAGAATTGAAAAATCAGTAAAAGAAAAGACATTTATCATTCCACTGATTCATCTGCATATGGGATTGCCATTTATGAGACTTTAATTACACTATGCATTAAGATTGATAACAAATCATTGAAAATCTGTTTAGAATTTGTTTATCTACACTTTACATAAATGTGAAAACATACTAATCATTGTGGCATTAACTTGCACTTGAATAGACTTACAATTTTCATCTCAGTATATTGAGAAATTCAGAGTTGATAGACTTTGTGTAACATAAAAAATACAAGAAATATTAGAGATTACTCCTGACAATAAATAATAGAAAATATGTACATTTAGTTAGTAATGCAAGCTGAAAAAAGGATGGTAGTTATGCGTAAATAATTCACAGTGTGAATCATTCAATTATAAAGAAATAATATATTTCATTTTTGACCACAAGACAAGAAAAAACAAAACCTCTGCAAAGATCAATGTCTAATAGTAAACTAAGGAGCAAGTCAGTTATTTTCGTTTAGAAATTTTGAAACTCTATGTAAAGATTTACTGAGAGGGATTTTTTACCTTTCATATATGTTGCATGTCCCCAATTCCTTACCCAAAACACTTAAATCATCCCAAATTTAGAATCAAACATAATTATACAATTCATTGGTAGAAAGTTTGATGTGAATTGGCAGGAGGTTATTCATGGTCTCTATTTATTTCAGTGGGATTACGTGTATGTTTTGCTGAAAATATATAAACATATTTAATTTATAATTTCCCTAAAACCTTCTGGGACTGTATGCACTCAATTTAATAAAATTTGAAAATTCTAAATTCTGTGACTATAAACACAAAGAAACATTAATTTATAAGCCTCCTGTCTATTTTGTGATGACTAATTTATTTTAAAATAACTAAGAGCTAAATACAAAAGTAACTACCTACTTATATAATATTTAAATACACAGACTTAGTACATGTAAACTTCTGTATGTCCCAATAAACTGACATTGACTGCAAAACTCTCCACTGCATCTTATGATGTCTGTACTAATCAGTTTGCCAGAACTGTGCTGACTTCCACTGATGCACTGGTTAACTACTAATTGAGCCTTGTTTCATTCTCAGACATGTCCAGATTCTGTTTATAAATTGTTTTCCTCTTCCTTCTCCTCTTCTACATCCCCCTGTCCTCTCCAAGTGTCTCCACCTCCTCACTCCAGTGCTGGGCAAGTCTCACTATTATTTCAGTCTGCCCCGTATTCTATAAGCAATTTAGGACTACCTGGACCTATGAGTGACAAGAGTAAAGGTTTTAATGTCAAGCCATATATTCAGTACAAGCAAAGTCATGTGCAGTTCTTTTTAAGTTAATAAAATGAACTTAAATAGGGATTCTAACATATTTTAGCACCACAGTGGACCAGTTTGAGCGTTTCATGTATCTCTCTTCAATCAGTGACACAGGTGGGCTTTGTAATGGGCCGGGTGGGGCACAGAGGGTGCAGAGAAGCTGGGACAAAACATGTTGTGTCTGAAAAAGAGATGACTTCTTGTTTGTGATGAGCGGGGTTGTTTCTAATATAGTCAATAGTTTTCTTGTGCAATTTTGTTATACTCAGCTTGAATTTTTAAAAATAGGTCCAGTGAGTTTCCCTTTAACTCACCAGTCAATTTGCTTTCAAGACACGCTCCAAGACATCTTGTCATCTCCTGCTCTACTCTCTGTATCTAAACTTGTGGACAAGTTTAAGATATATTTGGTTCTATGAAGGTATATATATTTAGCTGTGTGCCAGTTTCCCAACCATTTTTATTTCCTTATAGGTACTGTTATAATAATGGGAAAAAATAAAATGTGCCCTACAAAAGAAGTTATTTCTGATGAAAATATTTTTATTTTACTCTCAACAAAACAGTCTGTGTTATTAACAATAGAATAGTTTTAAGTTATTTCACTCCTTCTTATGTTTGTTTTTATTTTATTGTTAGGAGAGAATTTGCCTTTACACAGAGACCGCATTTTCACTCAGCAAATAAAATTATTGTCTGTCTCTAGAACTTTACAGACTGGCCATACCTCCCCAAAATGAATTAAAATCAACCCGCCTTGAGCAAATGCATGCTGTTTGCTTTGATGCTATTCCAACCTGATCAGGTGTAAGGGGTATGGTGCTGATACGGATTTGGAGAAGTGCCTTTGTAGTTCTGAGTGAGCAGATGAGCAGTCGGAGAAAGTTTAGAAACTACATAGTCAACAGGATCTTCATGATCGTTAGAAACATCACTTACTGATTAAATCATCACCCTTGTGACTTCTTTTGAAGTTATTCCAAAATTACTTTATGCATACATGAGGTTACCTAAAAATAGCACTCACGAATATAGAAAAAAGGTTTTTAAGTTGAAATATTTCTCTAATTTCTGTTTAAGAAAATTATATTTAGCAGTTTATTTACCCAACTCTACTTTTTTTTTTTATTTTGGTATACTTTGAATTTCTATAATCTATCTTGATAAAAATCATGACCTCCTTAAAATATTGCAAAAATTTGTAGAAAATAAAAATTTCTTTATAAGCAAAACATGTTACTCTTCTATTAAAAATCAATCCATTTAATATACATCACTAAATGGTAATTTTATATTTCTCTTTTTAAGAAACATAGGACACCAAAAATATTTTTTGATTAGTTTGTTGTACAGATTTTCCTGTTTATGTTACATTCCCACATTGCAGCTAAGTCAAGTGTACATATCTAATTTAAAAAGTGAACTCAAATGCTTGTTCAGGCTGAAACCTGCATGCATTTAGATAAGGAGGTAAAAGAAGCAGGAAGAAAAATAACCTTGGAAATTGTCTCCAATGTTTGCTACTTCAATATGATTAACTAAATCAAATAATCACTATCATGAATTTTCAATTTCCTTTAATATAAAAATAGGAAATGGAGATGTTTTTAGAATTAATATTTTTCCAATATTGATTTGCCTGAGTTATTTATTTTTACCATAATGTCTTGAAATAGGCTGTAATAATAAAGCATATGAAAAAGGAAAGAACTCCAAAATTTCTGCTCTTATAATTCTACTTAAATGGAAAAATGCATAATAAGATATGTGTTTTTTATGCTGAAAAATGTTTTTATTAAGAAAGTGGTAATGTAGCTAAATAAATGCTTAGAAATTGAATCAGGTTATCTGCCCTTTTCTAATGTGTTGTACAGTACATGTTGTCTTCTCATTTTACGTTTTCAGTATTCAAAACAAACATAAGGAAGGGTAAATGCAAAATATATTTCAAAACATGTTGGAAACAAAACATGCAGTGCTGTGTCATTAATTCTAAGGATGGGCAGTCAGGGTTTCAATATGACCCTACCTTTTTTTTTGCTACAGATAGAATAATTGTCTATATTTTTACAGCAACTGCAGAAAATTTGAGACAATTTTGATCTTTAATAAACTAAAATACTTATTTTTAATATAAAATATCTTATTTGATGAACACAGTATGATTAATAACAAATTAGAGTGTAATTATTATAACACAATCAGTAGTATTTCCAAATGGTAATGAAGAATTCTAATGAGTAATTTGTCAAATTAACATTGATGAAAAGAAACCATAATTTATGGGACTTTCAACAATTGGGAAGATATTACTTTAAAAATCACATCAATAGAAATAAACATACAGCTGCGATTTGAGCCTGATTTAAGAATAGCAGTCATGTAAGCCAGCATCTTGGTTTAATCATCTCACCACTCACATACTTGCACAGGTTGAAATGGTAACGTTTGGATAGAATGAGATAATTTTTTTACCGTATATGTAATTAGTCTTCCCGATATAAAGGCCACTATTTTTACTTTGGAATAGTTACAAAGCTTGTCCTATTTCATATACAAAGTTGATTGCTATTCTCAATGTTTCACATAAGTATATAAAGCAAATCACCACCACCTGTACAAGGTCTGAATTAAAAGTGTTATATTTATTATCTTAAACTTGATGGCAGTTGGAAAACTCACAACGTATTAATATAATTTACTTTAAAATACTGTGAAACCATTCATGTGTATTTTCCAATGTCCCTTAAATAACTTAAACACGGATGTGGACAGACACTGTTGATACAGGGATCTAATTAGATTAATGTTAATAAGCATTTTGTTATTATTCTTGATGTAGTTTGTGGTTTCAGGTGGATAAATTATTTTTTAGTATCCATGCCAACAAACAATCCAAGGAACATTCAGCCCAACGTCATTAACATAAGCTGATAACCTCCATTAATCATGTACAACATAGCACCGTTCATAAACATTGAGTTAAAGTGTGTCATTAAGCAGACACTACAGATAGCTGGTATTTTTCTTCTTTGTTCAAAGTTAATATATCAAATTGTTTACTGATTCATATTCAAAATTAAGAATAGTAATATTATGGAATAAATAAGTATTTTTAATGTAATTTTTTAAAAGGTAATACATATTTTTGTAAGGAAGCATAAGAGGGCAGATAATAGGTATCATTAAATGTTGGATCCCGGAGATTAGGGAATGTGACAAACCCTTACATTAGATCCCCGTAGTATCTGTCATTGCAATTAAAATTCCCAGGTTCAAAGGCATATCAAGTCAATCATTGGATAATTGTATCTATTATAACACACTTTTAAGTGATATAAATTCATAGCTTTGAACATATCTGATAATGGTGAATTCAGTATTTGTTAAAGCAGGTACTCTTTATTTTCATGGTATAATAGGTACCTAATAAGTCTTTTCAGCTAAATGAAATAATCAATTAACTATTAATAAATTAAATATCCTAATCTATGGGGAAGAGGACTGCCATAAAATCCACAAATTGTTTCATGTTCGGTTGCAGCTGCCCTGTTTAAGATTTCTTACATCATTCACTAAATATTAATAACTTAAGTATTTTAAAGAGAGAGATAATTTGATATTCTGTCTGTACCTCTTGATCCAGTAGAACTTATCTGATTGGTACTTAGGCCCATAAAATTTTATTTTATTGAAAATAATGGACTTGAAAATGAGTAACCAAAATTTCAAGTACTTTCTCACCTTTAAATTGGTGATGATGCTATGGGATGATCAAATATTATTGTGCAGATCATTTTCTAAAGAAAATCAACATAGCTGTAGTTATTAAGATAAAATAATAAGATCATTAAAGAGCTAGCTAATTATCACTAAAAAGTAAGTTATAGAAATTTTACTATTATATATGTTCAAAGACCACACCAAGCAAGTACATTGTTATTGGAGAACCCAGTGGGATGAAATCTCTCTGGCCAAGAGAGGGGAAGAAAAAAGTGCTTCCCCACTCAGCGGTGAAGTGGCACCATCTCCAGAGTAATAATGAAATGTTCTTGTTACTTTCCTGCAACTCCTCTACTTTTGATTTTTGTGCTTGAAGCAGAAAGAAGTCTAGAGAAGTCACAGCTATTGTCCAGGGAGTTATCAACAAGGCTGGGAAATAGTTTATTGCTGTAATTATTAGGAGTAAAGATTACAACATTGTTTTTAATAATAAAAAGTTGAAGCAAACTAATTGTCCACAGATAAATGGCAGTATAAAAAGAGAGCTATCTCTATGCATCCATGTGAAATAAAGAGTGCTATATCTATTAATTTACATATATATTAAAAATAGGTTTTTAGGGGTGGGTGTGGCAGCTCATGCCTGTAATCCACTTTGGAGGTTGATGCAGGAGGATGACATGAGCCCAGTAGTTCCAGACAGCTATGATTGTACCTAATAAAGAAGAATAGGTTTATACAATAATTTCACTGGGTAATAATATGCATATATAAATATGAGAAATTCAGAGAAGAGGAAGTTACAAAGGGAATGGCTTAAAGTGGGTTTACTAAGTAGCTAGCCAATTCAATGGAGTGTGGAAAACATGACAAGATTAGATTAATCATTTAACTGTACGACCTTCTGTATTGCTTGCATTATATTTGACTTAAACAGTCATTGTTTTATAAAAGTAACTCTTTTAAGAAAAAAATTGCCACTGCAGAAAAAGTATTATGCCAATGGAGAGTAAAACTGTGGTTCAATTTTGACGTGGGAAATTTTGATAGTCACCATTTATGCTGTCTTTCCCATAAATTCTGCAAAGTTGAAAGTTTTGAAAATATATGCCTATGTCTCAATAAAATAGTTGCACATCTTTGTTTTCTTGTCAACAGTGAAGTGATTTTTAAATAAACAGTTCAATATAGCTTTTTAGGGACGTAACAGAGATACCAAAACTCCAGAAGACAAAATAACTTTATAGAATAATTAACAATATTCTATTTTCTTAGATGTGGACTTATCATAAGCAATGAGAGGAATGTTTTCCTTTCTTTCTCAAGAGGTCCTTAAATTCTTGTCTTTTCGTGAGTTTCCATACATCGGGGAAATGTTAAACGCATTCTTCCCCTCTAAAGTATATTCTAGGACTTGCAAACTTCAACAGCCTATATGTATATGTACACACACACATATATATTTTTAATTTTGTGAAAATAATTTCTTACGCAGATTTTAAATCCCCTTCGGTAGATTCGAGTTCACACCACTCCCTGATATATGGTGTCATTAGGGACTGATGTGATGTGGAATCATGATTGGGCCATAGAAAATTCTGTGTCCTGTGGGTAAGAACAAGAAAGAGAAAACCGTGATATAATGCAAATTTAGAAAAAAATGGATTTCCACACATTGAGAGTGTTCAGGAGGCAAAGTGGAACATGTATCTTGCTTACCCAGAGCACTCCAGGATCAGAAAATCTATAGAAATGCTCACTGCACACGCGCCCGGACACTGGACATTGTTAGCTTTCAAACTGCCCAGTGGCATGAAGGGAATGATGTGGTAGTGCGTTTGCTGTTGCTGTGAGAGAAAGTTAGCACCCACCAATATCCTCAAGCCCTCCTACTTTTCCCAGCCTGCTTTGCGGCTAGGTTGAGCCTATTTGTTCAATGACTGTGAAGGAAAATGACTTGTGCTGCCTCTTCCTACTTTCTTTCTTCCCCTTGCCTCCACTGAGACCTCAAAGGCAAAGTGTTCCACAGGGTAAAATTACAATTAGAATCATCTCAGGATTTATGTGATTAAAAATAAAATGTTAATGAGTTAAACCACCTAGATTCGGGATTAGTTTGAAATGACAGTAGTATATATTATCCTGACAAATATGCCTTTATTTGTATGGAAAAAAGAGGCTTGAACAATAATCATTTTAACATTGGACATGATGACATGAAGTCCATTGTCCTACTCCAAACTCAATAGATTGGATCAATTGAAGTTCATTTTTATCTCAATGGAAAGGAAAGCTCCCCTTCCCTATAATGA